>NW_020874290.1:3396135-3750786 GCF_003935025.1 Abrus precatorius | reverse complement strand
GTTCCACTTTCGTTGGCGAAAGTGATAACGCACACTGGCAACGCTTACTCTTGTAAATAAAAGTGATTACGCACAGGCTCTTCTTCTCCTTTAGGCTCTAGAATGATCACTTTCGCTAACAATAATGATCACGCCCAGGCTGCATCCCATAATTCTTGTATTTTGGAGTCCAACATTGCCATTCTTCCTCTTCCTTTCCATTGATAATTCATTTCCATGACTTTTGCTCAGATTATTCCTTCAAAAACAAGTTAAATTCCTTAAGAACTAAGCATAAATTCTACAAATGTGAAAATAACTACAAATTGAAATAAAACTTTCAATCATTCTCTTTTTCTGAGTTTTTCTGCTTTCTTCATATATTTTCCTTATTAAATGAGCTAGAATTATGCTAAAATATCAGTAAAAATATGGATTCATCACTTTTCCTGTTAGTCCTACCAGTCACTTCCAAGGTGTTTCAGTGGCCCGAGATGAGTTTTGTACGTGTTCCTTAGCGACTAATCAAAGGAGGACCCAGGCGAGACCCAAATCAAATCAGAATTTGGGCCAAAAGGCGCCAGGAGGCGAGGGAGAGACAGGGAACTCTTCCTATTAGTCCAAGCAGTCACTTCTGAGGGGTTTCAGTGGGCCGAGATGAGTTTTGCACACGTTCCTTGGCGACCAAGCAAAAGAGGACCCTGGCAATTCCCAAATCAAAATTTGGGCCCAAAGGCGCCAGGAGGCGAGGGAGAGACAGGGCGCTCTTCCTATTAGTCCTAGCAGTCACTTCCGAGGTGTTTCAGTGGCCCGAGATGAGTTTTGCACGCGTTTCTTAGCGACCAAGCAAAAGAAGACCCAGGCGATACCCAAATCAAAATTTGGGACCAAAGGCGCCAGGAGGCGAGATAGAGACAGGGAGCTCTTCCTATTAGTCCAAACAGTCACTTCCAAGGTGTTTCAGTGGCCCGAGATGAGTTTTGCACGCATTCCTTAGCGATTAAGCCAAAGAGTACCCAGGCAAGACCTAAATCAGAATTTGGGCCCAAAGGCACCAGGAGGCGAGATAGAGAGAGGGAACTCTTCCTTTTAGTCCTAGCAATCACTTCCAAGGTGTTTCAGTGGCCCGAGATGAGTTTTGCACGCGTTTCTAAGCGACTAAGCAAAAGAGATCCCAGGTGAGACCCAAATCAAATCGGAATTTGGCCCCAAAGGCTCCAGGAGGCGAGAGAGAGACAGGGAACTCTTCCTATTAGTCCTAGCAGTCACTTCCAAGGTGTTTCAGTGGCTCGAGATGAGTTTTGCACGCGTTCCTTAGTGACTAAGCAAAAGAGGAACCAGGCGAGACCCAAATTGGAATTTGGGCCCATAGGCGCCAGGAGGCGAGAGAGAGACAGGGAACTCTTCCTATTAGTCCTAGCAGTCACTTCCAAGGTGTTTCAGTGGCCCGACTTGAGTTTTGTACGCGTTCCTTAGCGACTAAGCAAAAGAGGACCTAAGCGAGACCCAAATTGGAATTTGGGCCCAAAGGCGCCAAGAAGCGAGAGAGACAAGGAACTCTTCCTATTTGTCCTAGCTGTCACCTTCAAGATGTTTCACTAGCCCGAGATGAGTTTTGCACGCTTTCCTTAGCGACTAAGCAAAAGAGGACCCAGGCGAGACCATAATTGGAATTTGGGCCCAAAGACGCTAGGAGGCGAGAGAGAGAGAGGGAACTCTTCCTATTAGTCCTAGCAGTCACTTGCAAGGTGTTTCAGTGGCCTGATATGAATTTTGCACGCGTTCCTTAGCAACTAAGCAAAGGAGGACGAAGGCGAGACCCATATTGGAATTTGGGCCCAAAGGCACCAGGAGGTGAGAGAGAGACAGGGAACTGATGAATCCATATTTTGACTGATATTTTAGCATAATTCTAACACATTTGATAAGAAAAATATATAAAGAAAGCAAAAAAACTCAGAAAAAGTGAAGGAATTGACGTTTTGTTTAAATTTGTAGTTATTTTAATAATTGTGAAATTGTTGCTTAGGAATTAAGTTTTTAATCTTGTTTTTGAAGGAATAAATTGAGCAAGGATCATATCCATGTAGGTTTGTTGACAAGGAAGAGGAAAGAAGCAAGTCTGGACTCCAAAAACACAAGAATAAGAAATTGCAGACTGGGCGTGATCACTATTGTCAGTGAAAGTGATCACTTCAGAGCTCAAAGAAGAAGTGAAGCCTGGGCATTAACACTTTTATCATTAAAAGTGATAGTTCCAGAGAGGCAAAATATCAAGAAAGCTCTGCGTAACCACTATTGTCATCAAAAGTGATCGTTCCAGAGAGTCTTCAACTTGGCGAGTTGCCCGTAGTCACTTTTATTAGCAATAGTGATAACGCGCAACTACATTGGCTCTGCGTTGTCACTTTTATCATCAAGAGTGATAGTTCTAGAGAGCTCTCAATATCAGGAAGTTGCGCGTGGCCACTATTTCTGGGAAAAGTGTTAACGCGCATCCAAAAACTCTCTGCGTAACTACTATTTCTCATAAAAGTGATGACGTGAAAATCTGAGAAATTCTATAAATACTAGAAACGATCCAGAAAGAGGGGATTCTGTTCATTTTCAGTTTTCTTTAGTTAGATTCTTGTTAGAGGAAGTGAGAGAGAGGAGTGGGGATTCGAATCTCGGAGCTTCACGAAGAGGAATTGGAGTGGAGCAAGCTTCCATGGCGAGTCTGATTTTCTTATTCTCTTCTTCTCTTTCTTTTCTTTTCTATGCTGCCATGGCTGTGTAATTTGTTCATAGTTAGGGATTGTAGATCTGAAACGAATGTGTTGAATTGATTTTGGATCTGGATTTCAAGCTTTGGAATAGATTGAGTGATTCATTCTGCACTTTACGTAGGAATTGAATGAAATTTGATTAACTAATTTCAGAGGAACTCTTGTCAATGGAAATTGAATTTGTTCTTCAGATCTGAACCAATCACCAAGATTATAGTTTTCTTAGGGATAAGGAACTTTGATCTTGCAATCTTTTGGTTTCTTATACTTAAAGCGATGTTGAATTAAATCAGATCTAAGGAATTAAAATGTTTTAATTGAATGTTAGGTTCACTGAGTTAAGGAATTAACCTCTGAACAATAGAACGTGAAATTGATTGTCTTTCTTTCCAAATGCTTGTTAATTCAGAACTTTATTGATTAAACATTGGAGTTTTTGTGAAGCAATTCCTAGCTATGGTTTCTTTCTCTGTTATCACATAATTGTTTGTTCATTGTTCTGTTTTCTGCAAGTTCATTATACTTTTAATTGTTCTAGTTTGCTGTTATTACATGTTACTACTCTCCTTCCAATTTCAAAAAAGCTTAAATGGTTATAATTCTATGAAGTGGTATTTGAAACCTAAATTCCCTGTGGAGACGATATTTAGATCTTAAATTTACTCATTACTTGCTGCAATCCTAGTGCACTTGCTAGTGTTAGATTGCGAACAAGTTTTTGGCGCCGTTGCTGGGGAATTTTGCATTTCAATATCATTAGTAGTAGAAAAGTAACTAGATTGAGCATTTATTTTGTTGCTTTGCTTTCAAATTGCTTTCTGCATAATTTTACTGCACCTTGTGTAGTATTCTGCATCATATTGCTGTCTGCTGCATAGAGTTTTTACATCCTTTTATCTGCATAATTTTGGTTTTCATTGTTCTTCATATTTGTAATTGCCATTCTGCATATTTGTACATGATTTTACAATTCTGTAACTGCTAGATTTAAGTTTCTATATGCTTTTACTGATAGATTTTGCATGATTTCTGTTGTGCATTTCTGAATATCAATTGTAGTCTAATTTTGTTTTAATCTGATTTGTATATGCGTGGTAAAAACAAGAATAAATCAATTTTGGTCTTTGATCCTGACATAGACATAACTTTGAGAAGATTGAGAAAAGAGTCTAGAGCAGAAAAAGGCATAGGGAGTGATAGTGAATTCGAAGCTGTCCATTCTCCAGAATTTTAGAGTAATCCTAGAGTGAAAAGATCATCTACACCCTTGAGACAACCAAATCCAGCAATAGAAATGGCAGAGCAGAACAGAATTAGAACATTAGGGGACTATGCTATTCCTAACATGCAAGGTTTTAACTCTTCTATAATTAGGCCAACTATTCAAGCCAACCATTTTGAGATTAAACCTGCCCTACTACATTTAGTCCAACAGGATCAGTTTTCTGGAGGAAATTCTGATGATCCTAACCTGCATATTTCAAATTTTCTACAGCTATGTGACACCATAAGAATGAATGGAGTTAGTGAAGAAGCTATCAGATTAAGACTATTTCCTTTTTCCTTGAGAGATAGAGCAAAATGTTGGTTACAAGCTCAACCACAAGCAAGCATCACAACCTGGACAGAACTTGTAAATAAGTTTTTAACTAAATACTTCCCTCCATCCAAAGCTGCTAAGTTGAGAGGAGAAATTACATCCTTTGTGCAGCAAGAAGGAGAATCATTGTATGAAGCCTGGGAAAGATACAAAGAATTGCTTAGAAGGTGTCCACATCATTGTATCCCAGATTGGATGCAATTGGAAACTTTTTATAATGGGATGAATGCAGTAACAAGAACAATGGTTGATCCTGCTACTGGAGGTTCATTAAATACAAAGTCCTTAGAAGAATCTCAGAGAATTATTGAGATGATGGCATCTTCAATGTATCAGAATTCAAACTCAAGAAATCAAGGAAGAAACTCTGGTCATGAAGCTAAGGTTCTTGAAACTTTTCTTGCACAGAATTAGCTACAAAATCAAATGTTTTCAGAACAATTAGCTGCCTTAACACAACAAATCAGCAATCTACAAACAGGGAGTATGCTTACCAGTCAGCTAAGTTGTGATTTTTGTGGAGGAAACCATGTAAATGGTGCATGCGAGGCATCTACAAGTGAACCACAAGAGCAAGTGAATTATATGAACAATTTTCAGAGACAATGTATTTCAATTTTCGAATAATAGAACTCAGCAGTATTCTAATTGGAATAATCAATATTCTGCTGCAAAGAATTCTAACTCAAATTTGCCTTTTTCTAATGCAGGTCCAGCAACACAACAGCCTTATTTTCAGAGGAATTCATCCACTCAACCTTAAGGAAATCAGAAATTTTCCAAACCTATGAATGAGAGGTTGACTGAGATGGAAGAAACTATGCTGCAATTCATGAAAGTGACTCAAACAAGCTTCAAGAACCAAGAAGCTTCCATGAAGAAACTAGAAACACAAATCGGACAATTAGCTGAACAACTATCCAGCAGGGATGAAGGAAGATTTCCAAGCAATACAATAATCAATCCTAAAGAGCAATGTCAAGCCATAACTACAAGGAGTGGAGCTGTAGTTGCAAGCCCTAAACCAGCAGAAAAGAAAGTAAATGATGCAGCAGAGAGAAAAATTGAACAAGATCTGCAACAAGGAAATTTTAAGCTATTGAAGAAAGACCATTCAGAAGAAAAAGTAGATGTTCCTATGAATTCTGAGAGGAAAACCAAAAAGCAACTCTTTGAGGAAGCTTGTAAGCCAATAGATCCAGAAAAATACAAGACGCTGCCCTATCCTCAAAGAGTCCAAAATCCTAAACAAGAGGAACAATTTGAAAGGTTTATGAATGTCTTTAAGAAATTACAAGTTAACATTCCTTTTGCGGAAGCTTTGGAGCAAATGCCTTCATATGCAAAGTTTATGAAAGAACTACTTTCCAGAAAAAGGAAGCTAGAGCATGATAAAACAGTACCTTTGACAGAGGAGTGCAGTGCCATTCTCAAGAGAAAGCTACCTCAAAAGCTGAAAGATCCTGGATCATTTAGCATTCCTTGTGAAATAGGAATTTGCACTGTGGGAAAAACATTGTGTGACTTGGGAGAAAGCATAAATTTGATGCCATTGGCTGTTCTGCAGAAACTTGGGATAGAGGAAGTGAAGCCCACCAATATTACACTGCAACTAGCTGATAGATCATACACTTATCCATATGGAGTTGTTGAAGATTTATTAGTTAAAGTTGATAAGTTCATTTTTCCTGCAGATTTTGTAATTCTGGACATGGAAGTGGATTCCAACATTCCTTTGATACTAGGAAGGCCATTTCTTGCAACTGGAAGAGCCTTAATAGATGTACAGAAAGGTGAACTTATGATTCGAGTTCAAGATGAGAAGGTAGTGTTTAATGTGTTTGAAGCTTTAAAATATCCAATTGAAGATAGTACATGTATTAAGGTAGATATACTAGATGCTTTTATTACACAATGCCATATTAATGAAATTGATGAACTTGCTGTGTTAGAAGAAATAATATCTGCAGGGAATAACAAATCTGAACTTCTGCATGAAGAATACATCATGGAAGTGCAGCAGCAATTAGAGGCTCTGCCAATTCAAAAATCTGCAGAAAATTCAGTGAAGGAGAAGCTAGAAAAGGATGATAAAGAAGAGGAAGAGCAAAAGCTAGAGCTAAAACAACTTCCTTCCCACCTGCGGTATGCATTTATGGATGAGAAACATCAAAATCCAGTCATCATCAATAATGAACTTAAGGAAGAACAAGAGGAAAAACTACTGAGAATTTTGAGAGAACACAAATCTACAATTGGATGGAGTATTGCAGATCTAAAAGGTATAAATCCTTTATTTTGTAAGCACAAAATTTTATTTGAAGAGAATTTTAAGGCTGTTGTGCAGCCACAAAGGAGGTTAAACCCAGCCATGAAAGAGGTAGTTAAAAAGGAGGTCATGAAGCTGTTAGATGCAGGAATAATATACCCTATTTCTGACAGCAATTGGGTAAGTCCAGTTCAAGTTGTTCCAAAGAAAGGTGGTACTTGAGTTGTACCTAATGAAAAGAATGAACTTGTCCCTACTAGGACTGTGACTGGATGGAGAATGTGCATAGACTATAGGAAATTAAATGATGCAACCAGAAAAGACCATTTCCCACTACCATTTGCAGATCAAATGCTAGAAAGACTTGCTGGACATTCATTTTATTGTTTTCTTGATGGGTATTCAGGATATAATCAAATAGCTGTGGATCCTTTAGATCAAGAGAAAACTGCATTTACATGTCCATTTGGAGTCTTTGCATATAGGAGAATGCCATTTGGTTTGTGTAATGCCCTTGCCACTTTCCAAAGATGCATGCTTTCTATTTTTTCTGATTTGGTAGAAGACATCATAGAGGTATTCATGGATGATTTCTCTGTTTTTGGTGATTCTTTTGATGATTGTTTAGCTAATCTATCCACTATTTTGCAGAGATGTCAAGACACTAACCTTGTGTTGAATTGGGAGAAGTGCCATTTTATGGTACAAGAAGGCATTGTCCTTGGTCACAAAATTTCAGAGAAAGGAATGGAGGTGGACCAAGCTAAGATAGAAGTCATTAGTAAATTGCCTCCACCTATCAATGTTAAGGGAGTTAGAAGTTTTTTAGGGCATGCTGGTTTTTATAGAAGATTCATAAAAGATTTTTCCAAGATTGCTAAACCCTTGAGTAATTTACTTGTAAAAGATGCAGATTTCATATTTGATGATAGTTGTTTGCATGCATTTTCTGTTTTAAAAGAGAAACTGATTTCTGCACCTATTCTTGCAAAACCAGATTGGAAATTACCTTTTGAACTCATGTGTGATGCAAGTGATAGTGCAGTGGGTGCTGTGTTAGGACAGAGAAAAGATAGGAAATTACATGCTATCTATTATTCAAGCAAAGTGTTAAATCCTGCACAAGTGAATTACACAACAACAGAAAAAGAACTTTTAGCTGTTGTATATGCTTTTGATAAGTTCAGATCATATTTAATGGGTTCAAAAGTGATTGTATACACTGATCATGCTGCTCTTAAATATCTTTTGACAAAACAGGATGCAAAGCCCAGATTATTAAGATGGATTCTACTCCTCCAAGAATTTGAGCTAGAGATCAAAGACAAGAAAGGGAAAGAAAATAGTGTTGCTGACCACCTATCCATATTACCTTTGGAGAGTTCAACCACTGAATCATTGGAAATAAATGAAGAATTTCGAGATGAAAAGCTGTTTGCAGTGGATAACATGCCTTGGTTTGCTGACATTGCAAATTTTAAAGCCACTCAATTCATTCCAAAGAGGTTTACCTGGCAGCAAAAGAAGAAGTTCTTACATGACAGCAAATTCTATGTGCGGGAAGACCCACACCTGTTCAAAATTAGAGTAGATGGGTTACTTAGAAGGTGCATTCCACAAAGTGAGCAAGCTGAGATACTATGGCATTGTCACAATTCAGAATATGGAGGCCACCATGCAAGTTCAAGGACTGCTGCAAAAGTTTTGCAAGCAGGTTTCTTTTGGCCTACACTCTTCAAAGATGCCAAGAGGTATGTGGAAAACTGTGACAAATGTCAAAGAACTGGAAATATCTCAAGAAGACATGAGCTGCCATTAACCAACATCTTAGAAGTGGAACTATTTGATGTATGGGGGATTGATTTCATGGGACCATTTCCCCCATCATTCTCACACGAATACATTTTAGTGGCAGTGGATTATGTGTCTAAATGGGTAGAAGCAATTCCCACCTGATCAAATGATGCAAAGGTAGTGATTTCTTTTATAAGAAAGAACATTTTTTCAAGATTTGGTGTGCCTAGAGTGCTGATAAGTGATAGAGGTACTCACTTCTACAACAAGTATCTTGAAGCTGTATTAATGAAATATGGTGTGAAGCATAAGGTTGCTACTCCATACCATCCACAAACAAGTGGACAAGTGGAGGTTTCAAATAGAGAAATCAAGCAAATTCTAGAGAAAGTAGTGAACAGCTCAAGGAAGGATTGGTCAAAGAGACTGGATGATTCATTGTGGGCATATAGAACTGCTTTTAAAACTCCAATTGGTATGTCTCCATATCAGTTAGTATTTGGAAAGGCCTGTCACCTACCTCTAGAGCTGAAACATAGAGCATATTGGACTACAAAATGGCTTAACTTCAATCTGTCAAGTGCTAGAAGGAAGAGAGTTTTGCAGCTGCATGAATTGGAGGAATTCAGACAGCAAGCTTATGAGAATGCAAAGTTGTACAAAGAAAGAACCAAGAGAATCCATGACAAGTTCATTCTGCAAAAAGATTTCAGACCTGGCCAGCAAGTGCTGCTATTCAATTCAAGATTAAAATTGTTTCCAGGGAAACTGAAATCTAGGTGGTCTAGACCATTTTTAATTAAGAAGACTTCTCCCTTTGGAGCAATTCTTATAGAAGATCAGAAAACAGGGAGGGAATTCAAGGTCAATGGGCAAAGATTGAAGATCTATCATGGAGAAGAGTTTGCAAGAAACATATCATGCTTGAAATTGGTTCCTCTTGAGTGAGGAACAACTAATGTCAAGCTAGTGACATTAAAGAAGCGCTTTGTGAGAGGCAACTCACATTTCTAACCCAGTTTAAGTTTTCTATAGTGTTTTTAGAATTCTGCATATTAATGTTCTGTAAATTTCTAATATTCTGCGAAAATTCTGCAAAAATACTGCTGAATCTGATTTTCTGAGGTGCAATTGGATGCCTAAATTGAGAATTGATGAGGTGAATGTGAATCAAAGGGTTAAAATTCTGCATAATCAGATTTTCCAATTTTCTGTTCTTCTGCTATGTAATTTTGCTGCATATCTTTGTTGAGGTGAAATTGATATGTGAATTGAGATCTAATATGTCTAATGTGTATCTGCAGAATTAGAAATATGTATAATCATGTTTTACAATTTTATCCAAGTTCTGCATATATGTTGTTACAGCTGTCTTTAAGAATTGAATCTGATAAATGGTCAAAGGTTTGAAATTGATATTTAATATGGAGAGTGTGTATTTGATGGATTCGAGAGTGAAAATTGAATTAATTGAGGTTTTAGAGGTATTTGATTAATGAGAGGAGTCACTTTATTGCAGAAAAGAAGCTACGCAGAGAATGCATTTTGAGGTTTACTGCTGGAACAATCACTTTTACTGATAAAAGTGATCACGCAGAGACAGATGGGAAAATGAGCTCTCTAGAACGCTTCCTTTTTCTGTCAGAAGTGACTACGCACAGGTAAGTAAACTTCTAATATTTCTGCGTTAGTACTTTTATTGAAAAAAGTGATCACTTTGCTGCACGTTATCACTTTGCTCAGCAATAGTGATAACGCGCGCCTCGCTCTAAAAAATCCACTCTCTAGAACATTCACTCTTACGAATAATAGTGATAACGCTGGGAATTTTAATAACATAAA
Source organism: Abrus precatorius (assembly GCF_003935025.1). Lineage (NCBI taxonomy): Eukaryota > Viridiplantae > Streptophyta > Magnoliopsida > Fabales > Fabaceae > Abrus > Abrus precatorius. The sequence goes on along the minus strand of NW_020874290.1, from coordinate 3,740,534 downwards.
AGTCACTTTTATTCTCCAAAGTAGTCATGTGCTCAAGCATGTCTATAAATACTGCTAAGGGTGAATACGCACATACGTTTTTAAATTAAAAAAAAATCCCTTCCCTCTCTGAGAGCTTTCCTCATAAATCTCTGCATTGCGATTCAGAAGCTTCTTCTTCCCTGTTCGAACATCATTTCTGCATCTTCAACCAAGGTACACTTCCCTCACTTCTAAAATCTGTGATTGGGATTTTTGTATGTGTTTAAATATTTTGGGGAAGTTGCTGAAAAAAAAGGGTAACTAAGAATGTTCGAGACATTTAAATCAATTTGGGGAATAGAAAGTACTGAAATTAGGTTTTGCTGTAACTTGAGTTTTCTGAGAAGATTCAATTCTGCATTGCACTTTTCACATTAATAAACTTCTGCAGAAATTGACTTGACCTAAAAAGACTTTAATAATAATGTTTTGATTGAGAGATATTGAATTTGAAGTCTGAATTTATCTATTGAGCTGTGTTCTGCATATAGTGTCTTGGGAAAATGTCGAGATGAGTGTTGGGAAACTATTTTGATATTAGTTGCTTCAAGAATAGAATAGACAATACTCTGAATTGGTCTTTCTTTGTCAACTATGACATTTCTACTGGATAACTGACATTGCATTGCACACTATATGCATCACATTCTGCAACATTTTAGTTGACTTAAATTGAAGTGTGTGAATTGGTTGATTAGAAATTTCTGAATACGACTATTTAAAATTACCTGCTGTGATGGAACCACTTCTGCATTAGTCTGAAAATTACAATAAGTGAGTTGCAGCAATATTTTTGGAAATTGATTGAAACCTGAACAGATTGTTCTGCGCTACCCTAATTCTTTATGACAGTGAACACATCCTAAATTTCCAAATTAGGAGTATCCAAATTTCTCTGAATGTGATGGATTAATGTTGTGCATCTATACTGTGCATCTGTATAATACATGTTCTGACAGCAGACTTGAATTCACACACTGAGACTATTTGGTTCAAAATAGAATGGATAATACTTCAAATAGTTGTTCTCTATCATGTATGTTAGTTTGATGGGATAGTTGAAATCACATTGCACTATATGAACCAAATCTCTGCAGAATCTGAACTGATAACAACAAAATTTTTTGAAACTGTGGAATTGGAAATTAGAATGCATAACTGTGCTGAAATTGAGATTAGACATTAAATTGGGAATATCTGAAGTGCATACTTGATTGTAAAATGAATACAACTTGTGAATTTTTGCTGACAGCACAAAAGTGGTTTGAAAAATTGGTCAAGGCATGTAATTATCTTTTTGCGTTACCCTGATATTTGATAAGAGTGTGCACTCTGAAATCCTGCTGTTAGATTTTGCATGTTTTGACTAAGTTGTGCAATTGGGTGTTGGTATTTGAATGTGAATGATATTATTAGCAGATTGCATGATGTGAAGTATTAGAAAATTTAAATTTCTGCAAATTGCTTGATTGAACTTTTTGCAGTATAGGATTATTCTATGGTTCTAAAATTTTAAACTAACAATTACTCCTTTCTTGCAAAAAATTACAAAATGGTTAGGACTTCATTCAATACACCTGTGGGTCCTCCTAAGAAGAAGCAAGCTGCATCTTCTACCACTCCTAAGAAGAAGCGAGCTGCATCTTCCACAACTCCAACAAGAAGATCTAGCAGAAATCTCCAAGCTGTAGCATCAAAGAGGGCCAGATTTGATGGTGTCTCAAGTTCCTCACCTATTCAGATTTCTGAACCCTCACCTTCTCCTTCACCTCAGACAAGGTCATCTGTACCTGCATCTGAAACCTCACCTTCTCCACCACCTCCAACAAGATCTCCTGCACCTGCACCTTCACCTACACCATCACCCCCACCAAGAACAGCTGCACCCTCAGGATCTTCACCACCTGCCACACATGATCCAAGATTCAGAAGTTTGGCTCATGAAAACTTTTTCAGAGCCAATATTCTAAGAAGAAAAATTGTTCCTGACAGAGCATTCCAAATAGCTGGGAACAATTACCCTGAATTCAAAGAGGAAATCCAGAGAAGAGGCTGGGAATTCTTTTGTGCAACAGCTGGTCTGGGTTGGAAGGAAATCACTCAAGAATTCTATGCCAATGCCATGAGGTTTAAAGGAAAAGGAATCCCTAAGTTCAGCTCCATGGTCAAAGGCATGAGGATTGACTTCTCTCCAGCAAACATCAACAGGGTGCTAGAAATTAATTTTGCACAACATGCTGCACAACTGGACTTCAAAACATTTAAGGAAAGTCCAGATATTGATTTTGTGCAAATTCTGGACAGGATTAGAAAACCAGGCACCACATGGGAGCTTAACCAGTCTAAGAAGCCAAAGCACATTGTAACCAAAAATCTTCTGCCCTTTGCCAAAGTATGGAGCATGTTTATCTTAAATTCTTTCATGCCTGTCAAACATAGCTCCACACTAGCTGTCAAGAGGGCTGCTCTGCTTTTTGCCATAGTCTCCGACATCTACATAGATGTGGGAGAAGTAATAAGTGAATGCATTTTGGGAATACTGAAGACAAAAAGGGATTCATTAGCCTTCCCTTCAATAATTACATTACTTTGTGAAGACACAGGAGTAGAGTTTGGTGATTATCAAGAGAAAATCAGAGCTACACCATCCATTTCTGCAGCTCTGATCAAAGAGATTTATGCAACTGTCTCCTGCACCTCTGCAGCCCTAATTCCTTCACAATTCAAGAAAGAGAAACCGATGATGATGACGGACACTCTGAAGCAACTAGCTGAAGGGCAAAATCAATTGGTTGAAAGACAGACTGAGCTGCACAATAGCCTCAAAGATGGAGTTATGTTAATGGAATGTATTATGTTGAACATTGGTCAAAAATTGGGAATGACTAAAGATGAAATGTATCATACTCCAGACTTGGCAGAGAATGCCCAGTGCCTTCGTTCTTCTGTTTTCAAGAATATGCCAATATAAAGAACCCACTTTCCTCAGCCACCATTTGAAGAGGTAGTGGAAGAAGAAGAAGAAGAAGAAGAAGGTTCTGAAGAGGAAAGCTCAGAGGAAGAAGATGCAGCAGAAGATTAGTTTAGGGATTTATTTTCTGTTATTAGGATTTTGTAAATTTATGGTAGTTTTAAACTTTTTGGGTTGTAATCACTATTTGGTACAATTTGGTTTAAATTTCATATACTTGTTCTGCAATTATATTAGTTTTTAACTAATTACCTTTCTCTTGCTGCGAATTGATGGAATTCTGGTGTTTTTGTGCAGAGAATGTCACACACACAACACTCACACACATTAGATGGTGACACTTGCACAAGCTGCCATGAAAGGGGGGTTTCATTCTCTACCTCTTGTTCATGTGTTAGCTTCACATTATACTGAATTAATTTTGAAAAACACCAAAATACTAGAATAGATAATAAACTGCTGGCTATGAATTCTGTGTGAATTTCTTTTTAAGTTGTTTTTCCCATTCTCAAAATGAGATCACACTTGTATTTTCAAAAATGAGGCAGTTGCCACTAGGTGAATATATTTCTGAAAAGTGCATTGTGTTTTCATTAATCCACATGATCACTTATAAATGCCTAGTGAGACTTGAGCTGCCTATTTCTTTTTCTTGTGTGATTACTCAGATTTTACTGCATTCTCTAGAACTTGCCCTTGTTCTTAATTGAATATGCATGTTACAGTTCTCACACACATGATAGAGGCCATGTTTGATATACTTAGTTAGCCTAAAATGCCTTCCCTTATGATTAATTGCCCTAGTTTACCCCTTTGAGCTTAATATTCCCGTTTCTTGAGTTAACTTCATTACAAGCCTTGCTGAAAAACCAATTTTACCATTCAAATTAATCATAGGCATTGTGAGTTTAATCAAGAATGAGTTTTAAAACTAAGTTTGGGGTAGCATCCATTTATGTTGCTTGAGGACAAGCAAATTTTTAAGTTTGGGGTAGGGGAATATCAAGCTATCTAAGTTTGAGTTCAAAAAGTCAGAAAGAAAGAACATAAGTGCTGCAGAAAAATGAAAAATTATGCAGCAAAACTGTGGAAAGAGTAAAACATGAGTTCAAAAATAGAATCTGAGTTGAAAAGAGCAAAATGGAGATCAAAAAGAAGAAATTCGCAGTAAACTGTTCCAGAGAAAAAGAAAAAGAAATTCAAGGAAAAGAAAAGAGTAAATGGAAGCAAGAGAAGAAAAACGAAAATGAAAATTCTACTGCACAAAAACAATTTGTTTGCTGCATAATTGAGGGATTTAATGTGAATTGATGCTAAACCAGACTAGTTTTAAAGTCATTCACTCAAAATGCCTCTGATCTTTTGAAATTGCAACTTGTTTCTTATTTTGTTCAGTATCTACCTTAACCTAAGCCCTGTTATAAATTGTAAAAATTCCTCTTGATGTGTGATTGGCTGTACTAAGTAGAGGAGATGGAGAAATTGGGCAAGCATATGGTAGAGTGTAGCTGAATTGATGATTAAAGAGAGAAAACAGTATCTAAACACTGCTGAGAAATAAGGGAAACACTGTCCAGTGAGAAGTGATCATGATTTTTAATGTTTCTCACATGAACTTGGCATATATATATTCACTTAGATAGCAATTCTTGTTTAAAATTTGATGAAAGCATTGTGATTGCAATGATGAGTAATTGGATGAAGATCTTGTATGAAAATTTTGCAGAAAACACAGAATTGGAAATTGAAAAATCTGAGAAAAGCAGTTTGCTAATTGGTTTTTGAAAAGTGGAAGAATTACCCTTGGTTTAGTTTGATTTGCTTGAGGACAAGCAAAAATTCAAGTTTGGGGTAGTGATGAATCCATATTTTGACTGATAGTTTAGCATAATTCTAACACATTTGATAAGAAAAATATATAAAGAAAGCAGAAAAACTCAAAAAAAGAGAAGGAATTGAAGTTTTGTTTAAATTTGTAGTTATTTTAGCAATTGTGAAATTGTTGCTTAGGAATTAAGTTTTTAATCTTGTTTTTGAAGGAATAAATTGAGCAAGGATCATATCCATGTAGGTTTGATGACAAGGAAGAGGAAAGAAGCAAGTCTGGACTCCAAAAACACAAGAATAAGAAATTGCAGACTGGGCGCGATCACTATTGTCAGTGAAAGTGATCACTTCAGAGCTCAAAGAAGAAGTGAAGCCTGGGCATTAACACTTTTATCATTAAAAGTGATAGTTCCAGAGAGGCAAAATATCAGGAAAGCTCTGCGTAACCACTATTGTCATCAAAAGTGATCGTTCCAGAGAGTCTTCAACTTGGTGAGTTGCGCGTAGTCACTTTTATCAGCAATAGTGATAACGCGCAACTACCTTGACTCTGCGTTGTCACTTTTATCATCAAGAGTGATAGTTCCAGAGAGCTCTCAATATCAAAAAGTTGCGCGAGGCCACTATTTCTGGGAAAAATGTTAACGCGCATCCAAAAACTCTCTGCGTAACTACTATTTCTCATAAAAGTGATGACGTGAAAATCTGGGAAATTCTATGAATACCATAAACGATCCGGAAAGAGGGGATTCAGTTCATTTTTAGTTTTCTTTAGTTAGATTCTTGTTAGAGGAAGTGAGAGAGAGGAGTGGGGATTCGAATCTCGGAGCTTCACGAAGAGGAATTGGAGTGGAGCAAGCTTCCATGGCGATTCTGATTTTCTTCTTCTCTTCTTCTCTTTCTTTTCTTTTCTCTGCTGCCATGGCTGTGTAATTTGTTCATAGTTAGGGATTGTAGATCTGAAACGAATGTATTGAATTGATTTTGGATCTGGATTTCAAGCTTTGGAATAGAACGTGCAATTGATTGTCTTTCTTTCCAAATGCTTGTTAATTCAGAACTTTATTGATTAAACATTGGAGTTTTTGTGAAGCAATTCCTAGCTATGGTTTCTTTCTCTGTTATTACATAATTGTTTGTTCATTGTTTTGTTTTCTGCAAGTTCAATATACTTTTAATTGTTCTGGTTTGCTGTTATTACATGTTACAACTCTCCTTCCAATTTCGAAAAAGCTTAAATGGTTATAATTCAATGAAGTGGTATTTGAAACCTAAATTCCCTACGGAGACGATATTTGGATCTTAAATTTACTCATTACTTGCTGCAATCCTAGTGCACTTGCTAGTGTTAGATTGCGAACAACAACAACTCTTCCTATTAGTCCTACCAGTCACTTCCAAGGTGTTTTAGTGGCCCAAGATGACTTTTGCACACATTCCTTAGCGACTAAGCAAAAGAGGACCCAGGCGAGACCCAAATTGGAATTAGGGCCCAAAGGCGCAGTCACTTCCAAGGTGTTTCAGTGGCCCGAGATGAGTTTTGCACATGTTCCTTAGCGACTCAGCAAAAGAGGACCTAGGTGAGACCCAAAATAGAATTTGGGCCCAAAGGCGCAGGAGGAGAGAGAAAGACAGAGAACTTATCCAATTAGTCCTAGCAGTCACTTCCAAGGTGTTTTACTGGCCCAAGATGAGTTTTGCACGTGTTCCTTAGCGACTAAGCAAACCAAGTTCCAGGCGACACCCAAATTGGAATTTGGGCCCAAAGGCGCCAGGAGGCGAGAAAGAGACAGAAAACTCTTCCTATTAGTCCTAGCAGTCACTTCCAAGGTGTTTCAGTGGCTCAAGATGAGTTTTGCACGCGTTCCTTAGTGACTAAGTGAAAGAGGACAAAGGTGAGACCCAAATTGGAATTTGGGCCCAAAGGCGCCAGGAGGCGAGAGAGAGACAGGGAACTCTTCCTATTAGTCCTACAAGTCACTTCCAAGGTGTTTCAGTGGCCCGAGATGAGTTTTGCATGTGGTCCACAGCGACTAAGCAAAAGAGGACCTAGGCGAAACCCAAATTGGAATTTGGGCCCAAAGGCACCAGGAGGCGAGAGAAACAAGGAACTCTTCCTATTAGTCCTAGCAGTCACTTCCAAGGTGTTTCATTGGCCTGAGATGAGTTTTGCATGCTTTCCTTAGCGACTAAGCAAAAGAGGACCCCGGCGAGGCCCAAATTGGAATTTGGGCCCAAAGGCGCCAGGAAGCGAGAGAGAGACAGAAAACTCTTCCTATTAGTCCGACCAGTCACTTCGAATGTGTTTCAGTTGCTCGAGATGAGTTTTGCACGCGTTCCTTAGCGACAAAGCAAAGGAGGACCAAGACGAGACCCAAATTGGAATTTGGGCCCAAAGGTGCCAGGAGGCAAGAGAGACACAGGGAACTCTTCCAATTAGTCCTAGCAGTCACTTCCAAGGTGTTTCAGTGGCCCGAGATGAGTTTTGCACGTGTTCGTTAGCGACTAAGCAAAAGAGGAGCCAAACGAGACCCAAATTGGAATTTGGGCCCAAGGCGCCAGGAGGCGAGAGACAGACAGGGAACCTATCTTATTGGTCCTCGTGGCCACTTCCAAGGTGCTTCAATGGCCTGAGATGAGTTTTGAATGCGTTCGTTAGCGACTAAGCAAAAGAGGAGCAAAGCGAGACCCAAATTGGAATTTGGGCCCAAAGGCGCCAGGAGGCGAGAGAGAGACAGGGAACTCTTCCTATAGTCCTACCAGTCACTTCCAAGGTGTTTCAGTGGCCCGAGATGAGTTTTGCACGAGTTCGTTAGCGACTAAGCAAAAGAGGACCCAAGAGAGACCCAAATTGGAATTTGTGCCCAAAGGCGCCAGGAGGCGAGCGAGAAACAGGGAACTCTTCCTATTAGTCCTACTAGTCACTTCCAAGGTGTTTCAGTGGCTCGAGACGAGTTTTGTATGCGTTCCTTAGCGACTAAGTAAAAGAGGTCCTAGGCGAGACCCAAATTAGAATTTGGGCCCAAAGGCGCCAGGAGGCGAGAGGCAGACAGGGAACCTATCCTATTAGTCCTGGCAGTCACTTCCAAGGTGCTTCAGTGGCCTGAGATGAGTTTTGAATGCGTTCGTTAGCGACTAAGCAAAAGAGGACCCAGGTGAGACCCAAATTAGAATTTGGGCCCAAAGGCGCCAGGAGGCGAGAGAGAGACAGGGAACTCTTCCTATTAGTCCTACCAGTCACTTCCAAGGTGTTTCAGTGGCCCGAGATGAGTTTTGCACGTGTTCCATAGCAACTAAGCAAAAGAGGACCCAGGCGAGACCAAAATTGGAATTTAGGCCCAAATGCACCAAGAGGCTAGAAAGAGATAGGGAACTCTTCCTATTAGTCTTAGCAGTAACTTTAAGGTCTTTCACTGGCCCGAGATGAGTTTTGCACGCGTTCTTTAGCAACTAAGCAAAAGAGGACCCCGGCGAGGCCCAAATTGGAATTTGGGCCCAAAGGCGCCAGGACGCGAGAGAGAGATAGACAACTCTTCCTATTAGTCCTAGCAGTTACTTCCAAGGTGTTTCAATGGCCTGAGATAAGTTTTGCACGCGTTCCTTAGCGACTAAGCAAAAGAGGACCTAGGCGTGACCAAAACTAGAATTTGGGCCCAAACGCGCTAGGAGGCTAGAGAGAGACAAGGAACTCTTCCTATTAGTCCTAGCAGTCAGTTCTAAGGTGTTTTAAAGGCCCGAGATGAGTTTTGCACGTGTTTCATAGCGACTAAGCGAAGAAGGACCCAGGCAAGACCCAAATTGGAATTTGGGCCCAAAGGCGCCAGGAGGCGAGAGAAACAAGGAACTCTTCCTATTAGTCCTACCAGTCACTTCCAAGGTGTTTCACTAGCCCGGGATGAGTTTTGCACGCGTTCCTCAGCGACTAAGCAAATGAGGACCCAGGCGAGGCCCGAGATGAGTTTTGCACGCATTCCTTAACGACTAAGCAAAAGAGGACCCAGGCGAGACCCAAATTAGAATTTGGGCCCAAAGGCGCCAGGAGGCGAGAGAGAGACAGGGAACTCTTCCTATTAGTCCTAGCAATCACTTCCAAGGTGTTTCACTGGCCCGAGATGAGTTTTGCACGCGTTTGTTAGCGACTGAGCAAAAGAGCACCAAGGCGAGATCCAAATTGGAATTTGGGCCCAAAGGCGCCAGGAGGCGAAAGAAACAAGGAACTCTTCCTATTAGTCCTACCAGTCACTTCCGAGGTGTTTCAGTGGCTCGAGATGTGTTTTGCACATGTTCCTTAGCGACTAAGCGAAAGAGGACCCCGACTAGGGCGAAATTCGAATTTGTGCCCAAAGGCGCCAGGAGGCGAGAGAGAGACAGAGTAGTCTTCCTATTATTCCTAGCAGTCATTTCCAAGGTGTTTCACTAGCCCGGGATGAGTTTTGCACGCGTTCCTCAGCGAATAAGCAAATGAAGACCCAGGCGAGGCCCGAGATGAGTTTTGACGCATTCCTTAACGACTAAGCAAAAGAGGACCCAGGCGAGACCCAAATTAGAATTTGGGCCCAAAGGCGCCAGGAGGCGAGAGAGAGACAGGGAACTCTTCCTATTAGTCCTAGCAATCACTTCCAAGGTGTTTCACTGGCCCGAGATGAGTTTTGCACGCGTTTGTTAGCGACTGAGCAAAAGAGGACCAAGGCGAGATCCAAATTGGAATTTGGGCCCAAAGGCGCCAGGAGGCGAGAGAGAGATAGGGAACTCTTCCTATTAGTCCTAGCAGTCACTTCCAAGGTGTTTCAGTGGCCCGAGATGAGTTTTGCAAGCGTTACTTAGCGACTAAGCAAAAAAGGACCCCGGCGCCAGGAGGTGAGAGAGAGACAGAGAAATCTTCCTATTACTCCTAACAGTCACTTCCAAAGTGTTTCAGTGGCGCGAGATGAGTTTTCCACGCGTTCCTTAGCGACGAAGCAAAAAAGGACCCAGGCAAGACCCAAATTAGAATTTGGGCCCAAAGGCGCCAGGAGGCGAGAGAGAGATAGGGAACTCTTCCTATTAGTCCTACTAGTCACTTCCAAGGTGTTTCAGTGGCCCGATATGAGTTTTGCACGTGTTCCATAGCGATTAAGCAAACGAGGGCTTAGGTGAGACCGAAATTGGAATTTGGGCCCAAAGGCGCCAGGAGGTGATAGATTGACAGGCAACCTATCGTATTAGTCCTAGCAGTCACTTCCAAGGTGCTTCAGTGACCTGAAAAGAGTTTGGCACGCGTTCGTTAGCAACTAAGCAAAATAGGACCAATGCAAGACCCAAATTGGAATTTGGGCCCAAAGGCGCCAAGAAGCGAGTGAGAAACAGGGAACTCTTCCTATTAGTCCTACCAGTCACTTCCAAGGTGTTTCAGTGGCCCAGGACGAGTTTTGTACGCGTTCATTAGCGACTAAGCAAAAGAGGTCCCAGGCGAGACCAAATTGGAATTTAGGCCTAAAGGCGCCAGGAGGCGAGAGAGAGACAGGGAACCTTTCTTATTAGCTCCTAGTCGTCGCTTCCGAGGTGTTTCACTGGCCCGAGATGAGTTTTGCACGCGTTCGTTAGCGACTAAGTAAAAGAGGACCTCGGCGAGGCCCAAATTGAAATTTGCGCCCAAAGGCGCCAGGAGGCGAGGGAGAGATAGACAACTCTTCCAATTAGTCCTACCAGTCACTTCCAAGGTGTTTCAGTGGCCCGAGATGAGTTTTGAACGCAATCCTGAGCGACAAAGCAAAAAAGGACCCAAGGGAGACCCAAATTAGATTTTGGACGCAAAGGCGCCAGGAGGCGAGAGAGAGACAGGGAACCTTTCCTATTAGTCCTATTAGTAACTTCCAAGGTGTTTCAGTGGCCCGAGATGAGTTTTGGATGCGTTCCTTAGCGACTAAGCAAAAGAGGACCCAGGCAAGACCCAAATTAGAATTTGGGTCCAAAGGCGCCAGGACCCGAGAGAGAGATAGGGAACTCTTCCTATTAGTCCTAGCAGTCACTTCCAAGGTGTTTCGGTAGCCCGAGATGAGTTTTGCACGTGTTCCATAGCAACTAAGCAAAAGATGACCTAGGCGAGACCCAAATTGGAGTTTGGCCCCAAAGGCACTAGGAGGTGAGAGAAACAAGGAACTCTCCCTATTAGTCCTAGCAGTCACTTCCAAGGTATTTCACTAGCCCGAGATGAGTTCTGCACGCGTTCCTTAGCGACTAAGCAAAAGAGGACGACGGCGAAGCCCAAATTGGAATTTAGGCCCAAAGGCGCTAGGAGGTGAGAGAGACACAGGGAACTCTTCCTATTAGTCCTAGCAGTCACTTCCAAGGTGTTTCACTGGCCCTAGATGAGTTTTGCACGCATTCCTTAGCGACTAAGCAAAAGAGGACGCAGGCGAGACCCAAATTGGAATTTCAGCCCAAAGGCGCCAGGAGGGGAGAGAGAGACAGGGAACTCTTCCTATTAGTCCTACCAGTCACTTCCAAGGTGTTTCAGTGGCCCGAGATGAGTTTTACACGCGTTCCTTAGCGACTAAGCAAAAGAGGACCCAGGCGAGACCCAAATTGGAATTTGGGCCCAAAGGCGCAAGGAGGCGACAGACACACAAGGAACTCTTCCTATTAGTCCTAGCAGTCACTTCGAAGGTGTTTCAATGGCCCGAGATGAGTTTTGCTCGCGTTCCTTAGCGACTAAGCAAAAGAGGACCCAGGCGAGACCCAAATTGGAATTTGGGCCCAAATGCGCCAAGAGGCGAGAGGGAGACAGGGAACTTTTCCTATTAGTCCTAACAGTCACTTCCAAGGTGTTTCAGTAGCTTGAGATGAGTTTTGCACGCGTTCCTTAGTGACTAAGCAAAAGAGGGACCCAGGCGAGACCCAAATTAGAATTTGGACCCAAAGGCGCCAGGAGGCGAGAGACGGACAGGAAACTCTTCTTATTAGTCCTACCAGTCACTTCCAAGGTGTTTCTGGGCCCGAGATGAGTTTTGTACGTGTTTCATAGCGACTAAGCAAAAGAGGACCCAGGCGAGACCCAAATTGGAATTTGGGCCCAAAGGCACTAGGAGGTGAGAGAAACAAGGAACTCTCCCTATTAGTCCTAGCAGTCACTTCCAAGGTGTTTCACTGGCCCTAGATGAGTTTTGCACGCATTCCTTAGCGACTAAGCAAAAGAGGACGCAGGCGAGACCCAAATTGGAATTTCAGCCCAAAGGCGCCAGGAGGCGAGAGAGAGACAGGGAACTCTTCCTATTAGTCCTACCAGTCACTTCCAAGGTGTTTCAGTGGCCCGAGATGAGTTTTACACGCGTTCCTTAGCGACTAAGCAAAAGAGGACCCAGGCGAGACCCAAATTGGAATTTGGGCCCAAAGGCGCAAGGAGGCGACAGACACACAGGGAACTCTTCCTATTAGTCCTAGCAGTCACTTCGAAGGTGTTTCAATGGCCCGAGATCAGTTCTGCACGCGTTCCTTAGCAACTAGGCAAACGAGGACCCCGTCGAGGCCCAAATTGGAATTTGGGCCGAAAGGCGCCAAGAGGCGAGAGAGAGAAAGTGAACTCTTCCTATTAGTCCTAGCAGTCACTTCCAAGGTGTTTCAGTGGCCCGAGATGAGTTTTGCACGCTTTCCTTAGCGACTAAGCAAAAGAGCACCCCGTCGAGGCCCAAATTGGAATTTGGGCCGAAAGGCGCCATGAGGCCAGAGAGAGACAGGGAACTCTTCCTATTAGTCCTAGCAGTCACTTCCAAGGTGTTTCAGTGGCTCGAGATGAGTTTTGTACGCGTTCCTTAGCGACTAAGCAAAAGAGGACCCTGGCGACACCGAAATTGGAATGTGGGCCCGAAGGCGCCAGCAGGTGAGAGATAGACAGGGAACCTATCCTATTAGTCCTAGTAGTCACTTCCAAGGTGTTTCAGTGGGTCGAGATGAGTTTTGCACTTGTTCCATAGCGACTAAGCAAAAGACGACCTAGGCGAGACCCAAATTGGAGTTTGGCCCCAAAGGCACTAGGAGGTGAGAGAAACAAGGAACTCTCCCTATTAGTCCTAGCAGTCACTTCCAAGGTATTTCACTAGCCTGAGATGAGTTCTGCACGCGTTCCTTAGCGACTAAGCAAAAGAGGACCCCGTCGAGGCCCAAATTGGAATTTGGGCCGAAAGGCGCCAAGAGGCGAGAGAGAGACATAGAACTCTTCCTATTAGTCCTAGCAGTCACTTCCAAGGTGTTTCAGTGGCCCGAGATGAGTTTTACACGCGTTCCCTAGCTACTAAGCAAAAGAGGACCCATGCGAGACCCAAATTAGAATTTGGGCACAAAGGCGCCAGGAGGTGAGAGATAGACAGGGAACCTATCCTATTAGTCCTAGTAGTCACTTCCAAGGTGTTTCAGTGGGTCGAGATGAGTTTTGCACTTGTTCCATAGCGACTAAGCAAAAGAGGTACCCAGGCGAGACCAAATTAGAATTTGCACCCAAAGGCGCCAGGAGGCGAGAGAGGGACAAGAAACTCTTCTTATTAGTCCTACCAGTCACTTCTTAGGTGTTTCAGGGGCCCGAGATGAGTTTTGGACGTGTTTCATAGCGACTAAGCAAAAGAGGACCCAGGCGAGACCCAAATTGGAATTTGGGCCCAAAGGCGCCAGAAGGCGAGAGAGAGATAGACAACTCTTCCTATTAGTCGTAGCAGTCACTTCCAAGGTATTTCACTGGCCCGAGATCAGTTCTGCACGCGTTCCTTAGCAACTAGGCAAACGAGGACCCCGTCGAGGCCCAAATTGGAATTTGGGCCGAAAGGCGCCAAGAGGCGAGAGAGAGACAGTGAACTCTTCCTATTAGTCCTAGCAGTCACTTCCAAGGTGTTTCAGTGGCCCGAGATGAGTTTTGCACGCTTTCCTTAGCGACTAAGCAAAAGAGCACCCCGTCGAGGCCCAAATTGGAATTTGGGCCGAAAGGCGCCATGAGGCCAGAGAGAGACAGGGAACTCTTCCTATTAGTCCTAGCAGTCACTTCCAAGGTGTTTCAGTGGCTCGAGATGAGTTTTGTACGCGTTCCTTAGCGACTAAGCAAAAGAGGACCCTGGCGACACCGAAATTGGAATGTGGGCCCGAAGGCGCCAGCAGGTGAGAGATAGACAGGGAACCTATCCTATTAGTCCTAGTAGTCACTTCCAAGGTGTTTCAGTGGGTCGAGATGAGTTTTGCACTTGTTCCATAGCGACTAAGCAAAAGAGGACCTAGGCGAGACCCAAATTGGAGTTTGGCCCCAAAGGCACTAGGAGGTGAGAGAAACAAGGAACTCTCCCTATTAGTCCTAGCAGTCACTTCCAAGGTATTTCACTAGCCCGAGATGAGTTCTGCACGCGTTCCTTAGCGACTAAGCAAAAGAGGACCCCGTCGAGGCCCAAATTGGAATTTGGGCCGAAAGGCGCCAAGAGGCGAGAGAGAGACATAGAACTCTTCCTATTAGTCCTAGCAGTCACTTCCAAGGTGTTTCAGTGGCCCGAGATGAGTTTTACACGCGTTCCCTAGCTACTAAGCAAAAGAGGACCCATGCGAGACCCAAATTAGAATTTAGGCACAAAGGCGCCAGGAGGTGAGAGATAGACAGGGAACCTATCCTATTAGTCCTAGTAGTCACTTCCAAGGTGTTTCAGTGGGTCGAGATGAGTTTTGCACTTGTTCCATAGCGACTAAGCAAAAGAGGTACCCAGGCGAGACCAAATTAGAATTTGCACCCAAAGGCGCCAAGAGGCGAGAGAGGGACAAGAAACTCTTCTTATTAGTCCTACCAGTCACTTCTTAGGTGTTTCAGGGGCCCGAGATGAGTTTTGGACGTGTTTCATAGCGACTAAGCAAAAGAGGACCCAGGCGAGACCCAAATTGGAATTTGGGCCCAAAGGCGCCAGAAGGCGAGAGAGAGATAGACAACTCTTCCTATTAGTCGTAGCAGTCACTTCCAAGGTATTTCACTGGCCCGAGATCAGTTCTGCACGCGTTCCTTAGCAACTAGGCAAACGAGGACCCCGTCGAGGCCCAAATTGGAATTTGGGCCGAAAGGCGCCAAGAGGCGAGAGAGAGACAGGGAACTCTTCCTATTAGTCCTAGCAGTCACTTCCAAGGTGTTTCAGTGGCCCGAGATGAACTTTGCACGCGTTCCTTAGCGACTAAGCAAAAGAGGACCCATGCGAGACCCAAATTAGAATTTGGGCACAAAGGCGCCAGCAGGTGAGAGATAGACAGGGAACCTATCCTAATAGTCCTAGCATTCACTTCCAAGGTGTTTCAGTGGCCCGAGATGAGTTTTGCACGCGTTCCTTAGCGACTAAACAAAAGAGGACCCAGGCGAGACCGAAATTGGAATGTGGGCCCGAAGGCGCCAAGAGGCGAGAGAGAGACAGCGAACTCTTCCTATTAGTCCTACCAGTCACTTCCAAGGTGTTTCGGTGGCCCGAGATGAGTTTTGCACGCATTCCTTACCGACTAAGGAAAAGAGGACCCAAGCGAGACCCAAATTGGAATTTGGGCCCAAAGGGGCCAAGAGGCGAGAGAGAGACAGGGAACTTTTCCTATTAGTCCTAACCGTCACTTCTAAGGTGTCTTGGTTGCCCGAGATGAGTTTTGCACGCGTTCCTTAGCGACTAAGGAAAAGATGACCCAGGCGAGACCCAAATTGGAATTTAGGCCCAAAGGTTCCAGCAGGCGACAGAGAGACAGGGAACTATTCCTATTAGTCCTAGCAGTCACTTCTAAGGTGTTTTGGTTGCCCGAGATGAGTTTTGCACGCGTTCCTTAGAGACTAAGGAAAAGATGACCCAGGCGAGACCCAAATTGGAATTTGGGCCCAAAGGGGCCAGCAGGCGACAGAGAGACAGGGAACTATTCCTATTAGTCCAAGCAGTCACTTCCAAGGTGTTTCGGTGCCCCAAAATGAGTTTTGCACGCGTTCCTTAGCGAGTAAGCAAAAGAGGACCCAGGCGAGACCCAAATGGGAATTTGGGCCAAAGCCGCCAGGAAGCGAGAGAGAGACACTGAACTCTTCCTATTAGTCCAAGCGGTCACTTCCAACGTGTTTCAGTGGCTCGAGATGAGTTTTGCGCGCGTTCTTTCTTGACTTAGCAAAAGAGGACCCAGGTGAGACCCAAATTGTAATTTGGCCCCAAAGGCGCCAGGACCCGAGAGAGAGATAGGGAACTCTTCCTATTAGTCCTAGCAGTCACTTCCAAGGTGTTTCAGTGGCTTGAGATGAGTTTTGCACGCGTTCCTTAGCAACTAAGAAAAAGAGGACCCAAGCGAGACCCAAATGGGAATTTAGGCCAAAGCCGCCAGGAGGCGAGAGAGAGACACTGAACGCTTCCTATTAGTCCAAGCGGTCACTTCCAAGTTGTTTCAGTGGCTCGAGATGAGTTTTGCGCGCGTTCCTTCTTGACTTAGCAAAAGAGGACCCAGGCGAGACCCAAATTGGAATTTGGGCCCAAAGGCGCTAGGAGGCGAGTAACATACAGGAACTCTTCCTATTAGTCCTAGCAGTTACTTCCAAGGTGTTTCAGTGGCCCGAGATGAGTTTTGAACGCATTCCTTAGCGAATGAGCAAAAGAGGACCCAGGTGAGACCGAAATTGGAATTTGGGCCCAAAGGCGCAAGGAGGCGAGAGAGAGATAGGGAACTCTTCCTATTAGTCATAGCAGTCAGTTCCAAAGTGTTTCGGTGGCCCGATATGAGTTTTGCACGCGTTCCTTAGTAACTAAGCAAACGAGGACCCAGTCGAGACCCAAATTGGAATTTTGGCCCAAAGGCGCCAGGAGGCGAGAGAGAGACAGGGAACTCTTCCTATGAGTCGTAGCAGTCACTTCAAACGTGTTTGGTTAGCCCAAGATGAGTTTTGGACGCGTTCCTTAGAAACTACGCAAAAGAGGACCCAAGCGAGACCCAAATTGGAATTTGGGCCTAAATGCGCCAAGAGGCGAGAGAGAGACAGGGAACTCTTCCAATTAGTCCTAGCAGTCACTTCCAAGGTGTTTCGATGGCCTGAGATGAGTTTTGCACGCGTTCCTTAGCGACTAAGCAAAAGAGGACCCTAGCGAGACCTACATTGAAATTTGGGACAGCAGGCGCCAGGAGGCAAGAGAGAGACAGGGAACTCTTCCTATTAGTCTTAGCAGTCACTTCCAAGGTGCTTCGGTGGCCCGAGATGGGTTTTGCACGCGTTCGTTAGCGACTAAGCAAAAGAGGACCAAGGAGAGACCTAAATTGGAATATCAGCCGAAAGGCCCCAGGAGGCGACAGAGAGACACTGAACTCTTCCTATTAGTCCTAGCAGTCACTCCCAAGGGGTTTCAGTCGCCGGAGATGAGTATTCCACGCGTTCAATAGCAACTAAGAAAAAGAGGACCCAGGCGAGACCCAATTTGGAATTTGGGCCCAAAGGCGCCAGGAGGCGAGAGAGAGACAGGGAAGTCTTCCTATTAGTCCTCGCAGTCACTCCCAAGGTGTTTCAGTGGCCCAAGATGAGTTTTGCATGCGTTCCTTAGCAACTAAGAAAAAGAAGACCCAGGCGAGACCCAACTTGGAATTTGGTCCCAAAGGCGCCAAGAGGCGAGAGAGAGACAGGGAACTCTTCTTATTAGTCCTAGCAGTCACTTCCAAGGTGTTTGGGTGGCCACTTCCAAGGTGTTTCGGTGCCCCGATAGGAGTTTTGCACGCGTTCTTAGCGACTAAACGAAAGAGGACCCAAACGAGACCAAAATTAGAAATTCAGCCCAAAGGTGCCAGGAGGTGAGTGAGAGACAGGGAACTCTTCCTATTAGTCCTAGTAGTCACTTCAAAGGTGTTTCGATGGCCTGAGATGAGTTTTGCACGCGTTCCTTAGCAACTAAGCAAAAGAGGACCCAGGCGAGACCCAAATTTGGGCCCAAGGTCGCCAGGAGGCGAGAGAGAGACATGTAACTCTTCCTATTATTCCTAGTAGTCACTTCCAAGGTGTTTCGATGGCCTGAGATGAGTTTTGCACGCGTTCCTTAGCAACTAAGCAAAAGAGGACCTGGGCGAGACGCACAATGGAATTTGGGCCCACAGGCGCCACGAGGTAAGAGAGAGACAGGGAACTCTTCCTATTAGTCCTAGCAGTCACCTCAAAGTTGTTTCAGTGGCCCGAGATGAGTTTTGCACGCGTTCCTTAGTGACTAAGCAAAAGAGTACCCAGGTGAGACCCAAATTCGAATTTGGGTCCAGCGGTGCCAGGAGGCGAGGGAGAGACAGCGAACTCTTCCTATTAGTACGAGCAGTCACTTCCAAGGTGTTTTGGTCCCCCAAAATGAGTTTTCCACGCGTTCATAGCAACTAAACGAAAGAGGACCCAGGCGAGACCAAAATTGGAAATTCGGCCCAAAGGCGCCTGGAGGTGAGAGAGAGACAGGGAATTCTTCCTATTAGTTTTAGCAGTCAGTTCCAAGGTGTTTCGATGGCTCGATATGAATTTTGCACGGTTTCCTTAGCGACTAAGAAAAGAAGACCCAGGCGAGACCCAAATTGGAATTTGGGCCTAAAGGCGCCAGGAGGCGAGATAGAGACAGGGAACTCTTCCTATTAGTCCTAGCAGTCACTTCCAAGGTGTTTCGGTGGCCTGAGATGAGTTTTCACGCATTCCTTAGCAACTAAGCAAAAGAGGACCAAGGCGAGACCCGCAATGGAATTTGGGCCCACAGGCGCCAGGAAGCGAGCGAGAGACAGGGAACTCTTCCTATTAGTCCTAGCAGTCACTTCCAAGTTGTTTCGGTGGCCCGAGATGAGTTTCACATGCATTCCTTAGCGAGTAAGCAAAAGAGGACCCAGGCGAGACCCAAATTGGAATATTGGCCCAAAGGCGCCAGGAGGTAACAGAGAGATAGGGAACTCTTCCTATATGTCCTAGCAGTCACTTCCAAGGTATTTTGGTGGCCCAAGATGAGTTTTTCTCGCGTTCCTTAACGACTAAGCAAAAAAGGACCCAGGCGAGACCCAAATTGGAATTTGGGCCCAAGGTCGCCAGGAGGCGAGAGAGAGACATGTAACTCTTCCTATTATTCCTAGTAGTCACTTCCAAGGTGTTTCGATGGCCTGAGATGAGTTTTGCACGCGTTCCTTAGCAACTAAGCAAAAGAGGACCTGGGCGAGACGCACAATGGAATTTGGGCCCACAGGCGCCACGAGGTAAGAGAGAGACAGGGAACTCTTCCTATTAGTCCTAGCAGTCACCTCAAAGTTGTTTCAGTGGCCCGAGATGAGTTTTGCACGCGTTCCTTAGTGACTAAGCAAAAGAGTACCCAGGTGAGACCCAAATTCGAATTTGGGTCCAGCGGTGCCAGGAGGCGAGGGAGAGACAGCGAACTCTTCCTATTAGTACGAGCAGTCACTTCCAAGGTGTTTTGGTCCCCCAAAATGAGTTTTCCACGCGTTCATAGCAACTAAACGAAAGAGGACCCAGGCGAGACCAAAATTGGAAATTCGGCCCAAAGGCGCCTGGAGGTGAGAGAGAGACAGGGAATTCTTCCTATTAGTTTTAGCAGTCAGTTCCAAGGTGTTTCGATGGCTCGATATGAATTTTGCACGGTTTCCTTAGCGACTAAGAAAAGAAGACCCAGGCGAGACCCAAATTGGAATTTGGGCCTAAAGGCGCCAGGAGGCGAGATAGAGACAGGGAACTCTTCCTATTAGTCCTAGCAGTCACTTCCAAGGTGTTTCGGTGGCCTGAGATGAGTTTTCACGCATTCCTTAGCAACTAAGCAAAAGAGGACCAAGGCGAGACCCGCAATGGAATTTGGGCCCACAGGCGCCAGGAAGCGAGCGAGAGACAGGGAACTCTTCCTATTAGTCCTAGCAGTCACTTCCAAGTTGTTTCGGTGGCCCGAGATGAGTTTCACATGCATTCCTTAGCGAGTAAGCAAAAGAGGACCCAGGCGAGACCCAAATTGGAATATTGGCCCAAAGGCGCCAGGAGGTAACAGAGAGATAGGGAACTCTTCCTATATGTCCTAGCAGTCACTTCCAAGGTATTTTGGTGGCCCAAGATGAGTTTTTCTCGCGTTCCTTAACGACTAAGCAAAAAAGGACCCAGGCGAGACCCAAATTGGAATTTGGGCCCAAGGTCGCCAGGAGGCGAGAGAGAGACAGGGAACTCTTCCTATTAGTCCTAGTAGTCACTTCCAAGGTGTTTCGATGGCCTGAGATGAGTTTTGCATGCATTCCTTAGAACCTAAGCAAAAGAGGACCAGGGCGAGACCCACAATGGAGTTTGGGCCCACAGGCGCCAGGAGGCAAGAGAGAGACAGGGAACTCTTCCTATTAGTCCTAGCAGTCACTTCAAAGTTGTTTCAGTGGCCCGAGATGAGTTTTGGATGCGTTCCTGAGTGACTAAGAAAAAGTGGACTCAGGCGAGACCCAAATTCGAATTTGGGTCCAATGGTGCCAGGACGAGAGAGAGAGACGGGAATTATTCCTATTAGTCCTTGCAGTCAGTTCCAAGGTGTTTCTGTGGCCCGATATAAGTTTTGCACGCGTTCCTTAGCGACTAAGCAAAAGAGGACCCAGGCGAGACCCAAATTGGAATTTGGGCCCAAAGGCTCTCGGAGGCGAGAGAGAGACAGGGAATTCTTCCTATTAGTCCTAGCAATCACTCCCAAGGTGTTTCAGTGGCCCAAGATGAGTTTTGTACGCGTTCCTTAGCAACTAAGCAAAAGAGGACCCAGGCGAGACCCTAATTGGAATTTGGGCCCAAAGGCGCTAGGAGGCGAGAGAGAGACAGGGAACTCTTCCTATTAGTCCTAGCTGTCACTTCCAAGGTGTTTCGGTGGCCCGATATGAGTTTTACACGCGTTCCTTAGCGACTACGCAAAAGAGGACCCAGGCAAGACCCACATTGAAATTTGGGACCAAAGGCGCCAGGAGGCAAGAGAGAGACAGGGAACTTTTCCCATTAGTCCTAGCAGACACTTCCATGGTGTTTCAGTGGCCTGAGACGAGTTTTGCACACGTTTCTTATTGACTAAGCAAAAGAGGACCCAGCCGAGACCCAAATTGAAATGTAGGCCCGCAGGTGCCAGGATGCAAGAGAGAGACAGGGAACTCTTCCTATTAGTCCTAGCAGTCACTTCCAAGGTGTTTCAGTGGCCCGAGATGAGTTTTGCACGCGTTCCTTACCGACTAAGCAAAAGAGGACCAAGGCGAGACCCAAATTTGAATATGAGGCCAAAGGCGCCAAGGGGCGAGAGAGAGACAGGGAACTCTTCCTATTAGTCCTAGCAGTCACTCCTAAGGTGTTTCTGTGGCCCGATATGAGTTTTGCACGCGTTCCTTAGTAACTAAGCAAAAGAGGACCTAGGCGAGACCCAAATTGGAATTTTGGCCCAAAGGCGCCAGGAGGCGAGAGAGAGACAGGGAAGTCTTCCTATGAGTCCTAGCAGTCACCTCCAAGGTGTTTCAGTGGCCGAAGATGAGTTTTACACACGTTCCTTAGCGACGACGCAAAAGAGACCCAGGCGAGACCTAAATTGAAATTTGGGACTAAAGGCGCCAGGAGGCGAGAGAGAGACAGGGAACTCTTCCCATTAGTCCTAGCAGACACTTCCATGGTGTTTCAGTGGCCTGAGACGAGTTTTGCACGCGTTTCTTATTGACTAAGCAAAAGAGGACCCAGCCGAGACCCAAATTGAAATGTAGGCCCGCAGGTTCCAGGATGCAAGAGAGAGACAGGGAACTCTTTCTATTAGTCCTAGCAGTAACTTCCAAGGTGTTTCAGTGACCCGAGATGAGTTTTGCACGCGTTCCTTAGCGACTCAGCAAAAGAGGACCCAGGCAAGACCCTAATTTGAATATGAGGCCAAAGGCGCCAAGGGGCGACAGAGAGACAAGGAACTCTTCCTATTAGTCCTAGCATTCACTTCTAAGGTGTTTGGGTGGCCACTTCCAAGATGTTTTGGTGGCCTGATATGAGTTTTTCACGCGTTCCTTAGCGACTAAGCAAAAGAGGATCCAGCTGAGACCCAATTTGGAATTTGGGCCTAAAGGGGCCAGGAGGCGAGAGAGAGGCAGGGAACTCTTCCTATTAGTCCTAGCAGTCACTTCCAATGTGTTTGGGTTGCCACTTCCAAGGTGTTTCGGTGGGCCGCTATGAGTTTTGCACGCGTTCCTTAGCGACTAAGAAAAAGAGGACCCAGGCGAGACCTAAATTGGAATTTGGGCCCAAAGGCGCCAGGAGGCGAGAGAGAGACAGGGAACTCTTCCTTTAGTCCTAGCAGTCACTTCCAAGGTGTTTTATTGGCCCGAGATGAGTTTTGCACGCTTTCCTTAGCAACAAAGCAAAAGGGGACCCAGGCGAGACCCAAATTTGAATTTGGGCCCAAAGGCGCCAGGAGGCAAGAGAGAGACAGGGAACTCTTCCTATTAGTCCTAGCTGTCACTTCCAAGGTGTTTCGGTCGTCCGATATGAGTTTTGCACGCGTTCCTTAGTAACTAAGCAAAAGAGGACCAGGGCGAGACCTAAGTTGGAATTTTGGCCCAAAGGCGCCAGGAGGCGAGAGAGAGACAGAGAACTCTTCCTATTAGTCCTAGCAGTCACTTCCAAGGTGTTTTGGTGGCCCGATATGAGTTTTGCACGCGTTCCTTAGTAACTAAGCAAAAGAGGATCCAGGCGAGACCGAAATTGGAATTTTGGACCAAAGGCGCCAGGAGGCGAGAGAGAGACAGGGAACTCTTCCTATTAGTCCTAGCAGTCACTTTCAAGGTGTTTCATTGGCCCGAGATGAGTTTTGCACGCGTTCCTTAGCAACTAAGCAAAAGAGTACCCAAGCGAGACCCAAATTTGAATTTGGGCCCAAAGGCGCCAGGAGGCGAGAGAGAGACAGGGAACTCTTCCTATTAGTCCTAGCTGTCACTTCCAAGGTGTTTTGGTGGCCCGATACGAGTTTTGCACGCGTTCCTTAGTAACTAAGCAAAAGAGGACCAGGGCGAGACCTAAGTTTGAATTTTGGCCCAAAGGCGCCAGGAGGCGAGAGAGAGACAGAGAACTCTTCCTATTAGTCCTAACAGTCACTTCCAAGGTGTTTCATTGGCCAGAGATGAGTTTTGCACGCTTTCCTTAGCAACTAAGCAAAAGAGGACCCAGGCGAGACCCAAATTGGAATTTTGGCCCAAAGGCGCCAAAAGGCGAGAGAGAGACAGGGAACTCTTCCTATTACTCCTAGCTGTCACTTCCAAGGTGTTTCATTGGCTCGAGATGAGTTTTGCACGCGTTCCTTAGCAACTAAGCAAAAGAGGACCCAGGCGAGACCCAAATTTGAATTTGGGCCCAAAGGCGCCAGGAGGCAAGAGAGAGACAGGGAACTCTTCCTATTAGTCCTAGCTGTCACTTCCAAGGTGTTTCGGTGGCCCGATATGAGTTTTGCACGCGTTCCTTAGTAACTAAGCAAAAGAGGACCAGGGCGAGACCCAAGTTGGAATTTTGGCCCAAAGACGCCAGAAGGCGAGAGAGAGACAGAGAACTCTTCCTATTAGTCCTAGCTGTCACTTCCAAGGTGTTTCGGTGGCCCGATATGAGTTTTGCACGCGTTCCTTTGTAACTAAGCAAAAGAGGACCCAGGCGAGACCCAAGTTGGAATTTTGGCCTAAAGGTGCCAGGAGGTGAGAGAGAGACAGGGAACTCTTCCGATTAGTCCAAGCAGTCACCTCCAAGGTGTTTGGGTGGCCACTTCCAAGGTGTTTCAGTGGCCCAAGATGAGTTTTGCACGCGTTGCTTAGCGACTAAGCAAAAGAGGACCTAGGCAACACCCAAATTGGAATTTTGGCCCAAAGGCGCCAGGTGGCGAGAGAGAGACAGATAACTCTTCCTATTAGTCCTACCAGTCACTTCCAAGGTGTTTCGGTGGCCCGATATGAGTTTTGCACGCGTTCCTTAGTAACTAAGGAAAAGAGGACCCAGGCGAGACCCAAATTTGAATTTGGGCCCAAAGGCCCAAGGAGGCGAGAGAGAGACAGGGAACTCTTCCTATTAGTCCTAGCAGTCAGTTCCAAGGTGTTTCGATGGCCTGATATGAGTTTGGCACGCGTTCCTTAGCGACTAAGCAAAAGAGGACATAGGCGAGAACAAAATTCGAATTTTGGCCCAAAGGCGCCAGGAGGCGAGAGAGAGACAGGGAACTCTTCCTATTAGACCTAGCTGTCACTTCCAAGGTGTTTCATTGGCCCGAGATGAGTTTTGCACGCGTTCCTTAGCAACTAAGCAAAAGAGGACTAGGGCGAGACCCAAATTTGAATTTTGGCCCAAAGGTGCCAGGAGGCGAGAGAGAGACAGGGAACTCTTCCTATTAGTCCTAGCAGTCACTTCCAAGGTGTTTCATTGGCCCGAGATGAGTTTTGCACGCGTTCCTTAGCAACTAAGCAAAAGAGGACCAGGGCGAGACCCAAGTTGAAATTTTGGCCCAAAGGCGCCAGGAGGCGAGAGAGAGACAGGGAACTCTTCCTATTATTCCTAGCAGTCACTTCCAAGGTGTTTCATTGGCCCGAGATGAGTTTTGCACACGTTCCTTAGCAACTAAGCAAAAGAGGACCCAGGAGAGACCCAAGTTGGAATTTTGGCCCAAAGGCGCCAGGAGGCGAGAGAGAGACAGGGAAATCTTCCTATGAGTCCTAGCAGTCACTTCCAAGGTGTTTCGGTGGCCCAAGATGAGTTTTACACACGTTCCTTTGCGACTAGGCAAAAGAGGACCCAAGCAAGACCCACATTGAAATTTGGGCCCAAAGGCTCCAGGAGGCGAGAGAGAGATAGGGAACTTTTCCTACTAGTCTTAGCAGTCACTCCCAAGGTGTTTCAGTGGCCCGAGATGAGTTTTGCACGCGCTCCTTAGCAACTAAAAAAAAGAGGACCCATGCGAGACCAAAAATGGAATTTGGGCACAAAGGCTCTAGGAGGTGAGAGAGAGACAGGGAACTCTTCTTATTAGTCCTAGCAGTTAGTTCCAAGGTGTTACGGTGGCCCGATATGAGTTTTGCACGCGTTCCTTAGCGGCTAAGCAAAAGAGGAGCCAGGCGAGTCCCAAATTGGAATTTGGGCCCAAAGGCGCCAGGAGGCGAGAGAGAGGCAGAGAACTCTTGCTATTAGTCCTAGCAGTCACTTCCAAGATGTTTGGGTGGCCACTTCCAAGGTGTTTCGGTGGTCCGTTATGAGTTTTGCACGCGTTCCTTAGCGACTAACCAAAAGAGGACCCACGCGAGACCCAAATTGGAATTTGGGTCCAAAGGCGCCAGGAGGCGAGAGAGAGACAGAGAACTCTTCCTATTAGTCCTAGCTGTCACTTCCAAGGTGTTTCGATGGCCCGATATGAGTTTTGAACGCGTTCCTTTGTAACTAAGCAAAAGAGGACCCAGGCGAGACCCAAGTTGGAATTTTGGCCTAAAGCCGCCAGGAGGTGAGAGAGAGACAGGGAACTCTTCCGATTAGTCCAAGCAGCCACCTCCAAGGTGTTTGGGTGTCCACTTCCAAGGTGTTTCAGTGGCCCAAGATGAGTTTTGCACGCGTTGCTTAGCGACTAAGCAAAAGAGGACCTAGGCGAGACCCAAATTGGAATTTTGGCCCAAAGGCGCCAGGTGGCGAGAGAGAGACAGATAACTCTTCCTATTAGTCCTACCAGTCACTTCCAAGGTGTTTCGGTGGCCCGATATGAGTTTTGCACGCGTTCCTTAGTAACTAAGCAAAAGAGGACCCAGGCGAGACCCAAATTTGAATTTGGGCCCAAAGGCCCAAGGAGGCGAGAGAGAGACAGGGAACTCTTCCTATTAGTCCTAGCAGTCAGTTCCAAGGTGTTTCGATGGCCTGATATGAGTTTGGCACGCGTTCCTTAGCGACTAAGCAAAAGAGGACCCAGGCGAGACCCAAATTCGAATTTTGGCCCAAAGGCGCCAGGAGGCGAAAGAGAGACAAGGAACTCTTCCTATTAGTCCTAGCTGTCACTTCCAAGGTGTTTCATTGGCCCGAGATGAGTTTTGCACGCGTTCCTTAGCAACTAAGCAAAAGAGGACCAGGGCGAGACCCAAGTTGGAATTTTGGCCCAAAGGCGCCAGGAGGCGAGAGAGAGACAGGGAACTCTTCCTATTAGTCCTAGCAGTCACTTCCAAGGTGTTTCATTGGCCCGAGATGAGTTTTGCACACGTTCCTTAGCAACTAAGCAAAAGAGGACCCAGGAGAGACCCAAGTTGGAATTTTGGCCCAAAGGCGGCAGGAGGCGAGAGAGAGACAGAGAACTCTTCCTATTAGTCCTAGCTGTCACTTCCAAGGTGTTTCGGTGGCCCGATATGAGTTTTGAATGCGTTCCTTAGCTACTACTAAAAAGAGGACCCAGGCGACACCCAATTTGGAGTTTTGGCCCAAAGGCGCCTAGAGACAAGAGAGAGATAGGGAACTCTTCCTATGAGTCCTACCAGTCACTTCCAAGGTGTTTCGGTGGCTCAAGATGAGTTTTTGCACGCGTTCCTTAGCGACTAAGCAAAAGAGGACGCAGGCGAGACCCAAATTTGAATTTGGGCCCAAAGGCGCCAGGAGGCGAGAGAGAGACAGGGAACTATTCCTATTAGTCCTAGTAGTCTCTTCCAAGGTGTTTCAGTGGCTAGAGATGAGTTTTGCACGCGTTCCTTAGCGACTAAGTAAAAGAGAACCTAACTGAGACCCAAATTAGAATTTGGGTCCAACGACGCCAGGAGGCGAGAGAGACACAGGGAACTCTCCCTATTAGTCCTAGCAGTCACATCCAAGGTGTTTCAGTGGCCCGAAATGAGTTTTGCACGCGTTCCTTAGCAACTAAGAAAAAGGGACCCAGGCGAGACCCAAATTGGAATTTGGGGCCAAAGGCGCAAGGAGGCGAGAGAGAGACGCGAAACTCTTCCTATTAGTCCTAGCAGTCACATCCAAGGTGTTTCAGTGGCTCGAAATGAGTTTTGCACGCGTTCCTTAGCAACTAAGAAAAAGGGACCCAGGCGAGACCCGAATTAGAATTTGGGTCCAACGAAGCCAGGAGGCGAGAGAGACACAGGGAACTCTCTCTATTAGTCCTAGCAGTCACTTCCAAGGTGTTTTGGTGGCCCGAGATAAGTTTTTGCACGCGTTCCTTAGCAACTAAGCAAAAAAAGACCCAGGCGAGACCCAAAGTGGAATTTGGGTCCAAAGCCGCCAGGAGGCGAGGGAGAGAGAGGGAACTCTTCCTATTAGTCCGAGCAGTAACTTCCAAGGTGTTTCGATGGCCCGAGATGAGTTTTGCACGTGTTCCTTAGCGACTAAGCACAAGAGCACCCAGGCGAGACCCAAATTGAAATTTGGGCCCCAGGTGCCAGGAGGCAAGGGAGAGAGACAGGGAGCTCTACCTGTTAGTCCTACCAGTGATTTCTAAGGTGTTTCGGTGGCCCAAGATTAAATTTGGATGCGTTCCTTAGCGACAAAGCAAAAGAAGACCCAGGCGAGACCCAAATTTGAATTTGGACCCAAAGGCGGCAGGAGGCGAGAGAGAGACAGGGAGCTCTTCCTTTTAGTTCTAATAGTCACTTCCAAGGTGTTTCAATGCCCAGAGATGAGTTTTGCACGCGTTCCTTAGCGACTAAGGAAAAGAGGACCAAGGCGAGACCTAAATTAGAATTTGGGCCCAAAGGTGCCAAGAGGCGAGAGAGAGGCAGGGAGCTCTACCTATTAGTCCTAGCAGTCACTTCTAAGGTATTTTAGTGGCCTGAGATGAGTTTTGCACGCGTTCCTTAGCGACTAAGCAAAAGAGGACATAAGCAAGACCCAAATTGGAATTTGGTCCCAAAGGCGCCGGGAGGCGAGAGAGAGACAGAGAACTCTTCCTATTAGTCCTAGCAGTCACTTCCAAGGTGTTTCGATGGCCCGAGATGAGTTTTGCATGTGTTTCTTAGCGACTAAGCAAAAGAAGACCCAACTGAGACCCAAATTGGAATTTGGGCGCAAAGACGCCAGGAGGCGAGATAGAGACAGGGAACTCTTTCTATTAGTTCTAGCAGTCACTTCCAAGGTGTTTCGGTGGCCCGATATGAGTTTTCCACGCGTTCCTTAGCGGCTAAGCAAAAGAAGACCCAGGCGAGGCCCAAATTGGAATTTAGGCCCAACGGCTCCAGAAGGCGAGAGAGAGACATGTAACTCTTCCTATTAGTTCTTACAGTCACTTCCAAGGTGTTTCGGTGGCCCGAGATAAGTTTTGCACGCGTTCCTTAGCGACTAAGCAAAAAAAGACCCAGGCGAGACCAAAAGTGGAATTTGGGTCCAAAGCCGCCAGGAGGCGAGAGAGAGACAGGGAACTCTTCCTATTACTCTTAGCAGTCACTTCGAAGGTGTTTCAGTGACCCGAGATGAGTTTTGCACGCGTTCCTTAGCGACTAAGTAAAAGAGGACCTAGCCGAGACCCAAATTGGAATTTGGGCCCAAAGGCGCTAGGACCTGAGAGAGAGATAGGGAACTTTTCCTATTTGTCTTAGCAGTCACTTCCGAGGTGTTTCGGTGGCCACGCCCAAGGTGTTTTGGTGGCCTGTGATGAGTTTTGCACGCATTTTTTAGCGACCTAGCAAAAGAGGACCCTGGCGGGACCCAAATTGAAATTTTGGCCCAACGGCTCCAGGAGGCGAGATAGAGACAGGGAACACTTTCTATTAGACCCAGCAACCCCTTCCAAGGTATTTTGACGGCCCGAGATGAGTTTTGCACGCGTACCTTAGCGACTAAGCAAAAGAGGACCCAGTCGATACCAAAATTGGAATTTGGGCCCAAAGACGCTGGAGGCGAGAGAGAGACAGGGAACTCTTCCTATTAGTCCTTGCAGTCAATTCCAAGGTGTTTCAGAGCCCCAAGATGAGTTTTGCACGCGTTTCTTAGCGACTAAGCACAAGAGGACCCAAGCGAGACCCAAATTGAAATTTGGGCCCCAGGTGCCAGGAGGCAAGGGAGAGAGACAGGGAGCTCTACCTGTTAGTCCTACCAGTCACTTCCAAGGTGTTTCGGTGGCCCAAGATTAAATTTGGATGCGTTCCTTAGCGACAAAGCAAAAGAAGACCCAGACGAGACCCAAATTTGAATTTGGACCCAAAGGAGGCAGGAGGCGAGAGAGAGACAGGGAGCTCTTCCTTTTAGTTCTAATAGTCACTTCCAAGGTGTTTCAGTGCCCAGAGATGAGTTTTACACGCGTTCCTTAGCGACTAAGGAAAAGAGGACGAAGGCGAGACCTAAATTAGAATTTGGGCCCAAAGGCGGCAGGAGGCGAGAGAGACACAGGGAACTCTTCCTATTAGTCTGAGCAGTCACTTCCAACGTGTTTCAGTGGCCCGAGATAAGTTTTGCACACGTTTCTTAGCGACTAAGCAAAATAGGACCGAGGCAAGACCCAAATTGGAATTTGGGCCCAAAGGCACAAGGAGGCGAGAGAGAAACAGGGAACTCTTCCTATTAGTCCTAGCAGTCACTTCCAAGGAGTTTCGGTGGCTCGAGATGAGTTTTGCACGCGTACCTAAGCGACTAAGAAAAAGAGGACCCGTGCGAGACCCAAATTGGAAGTTGGGCCCAATGGCGTCAGGAGGTGAGAGAGAGATAGGGAACTCTTCCTATTAGTCATAGCAGTAACTTCCAAGGTGTTTCGGTGGCCCGAGATGAGTTTTGCAAGCTTTCCTTAGCGACTAAGGAAAAGGGGACCCAGCGAGCCTTAACTGGAATTTGGGCCCAACGGCGCCAGAAGGCGAGAGAGAGACATGTAACTCTTCCTATTAGTCCTTGCAGTCCCTTCCAAGGTGTTTCGGTGACCCGAGATGAGTTTTGCACGCGTTCGTTACCGACTAATGAAAAGAGGACCCAGGCGAGACCCAAATTTGAATTTGGGCCCAAAGGGGCCAAGACGCAAGGGAGAGACAGGGAACGTTTCCTATTAGTCTGAGCAGTCACTTCCAAGGTGTTTCGGTGGCCTTAGATGAGTTTTGCACGCGTTCCTTAGCGACTAAGCAAAAGAGGACCCAGGCGAGACCCTATTTGGAATTTGGGCCCAAAGGCGCCAGGAGGCGAGAGAGAGACAGAGAACTCTTCCTATTAGTCCTAGCAGTCACTTCCAAGGTGTTTCGGTGGCCCGAGATGAGTTTTGCACGCATTCCTTACCGACTAAGCAAAAGAGGACATAAGCAAGACCCAAATTGGAATTTTGGCCCAAAGGCGCCAGGAGGCGAGAGAGAGACAGGGAACTCTTCCTATTAGTCCTAGCAGTCACTTCCAAGGTGTTTCAGTGGCCCGAGATGAGTTTTGCATGCGTTCTTTAGCGACTAAGCAAAAAAGGACCCAACTGAGACCCAAATTGGAATTTGGGCCCAAAGACACCAGGAGGCGAGAGAGAGACAGGGAACTCTTCCTATTAGTTCTAGCAGTCACTTCCAAGGTGTTTCGGCGGCCCGATATGAGTTTTCCACGCGTTCCATAGCCACTAAGCAAAAGCGGACCCATGCGAGGCCCAAATTGGAATTTAGGCCCAACGATGCCAGAAGGCGAGAGAGAGACATGTAACTCTTCCTATTAGTCCTTACAGTCACTTCCATGGTGTTTCGGTGGCCCGAGATAAGTTTTTCAGGCGTTCCTTAGCGACTAAGCAAAAAAAGACCTAGGCAAGATCCAAAGTGGAATTTGGGTCCAACACCGCCAGGAGGCGAGAGAGAGACATAGAACACTTCCTATTACTCCTAGCAGTCACTTCCAAGGTGTTTCAGTGACCCGAGATTAGTTTTGCACGCGTTCCTTAGCGACTAAGCAAAAGAGGACCCAGGCAAGACCGAAATTGGAATTTCGGCGCAAAGGCGCTAGGACCTGAGAGAGAGATAGGGAACTTTTCCTATTTGTCCTAGCAGTCACTTCCGAGGTGTTTCGGTGGCCACGCCTAAGGTGTTTTGGTGGCCTGAGATGAGTTTTGCACGCATTTTTTAGCAACCTAGCAAAAGAGGACCCTGGCAGGACCCTAATTAAAATTACGGCCCAACGGCGCCAGGAGGCGAGATAGAGACAGGGAACTCTTTCTATTACTCCCAGCAGTCACTTCCAAGGTATTTCAACGGCCCGAGATGAGTTTTGCACGCGTTGCTTAGCGACTAAGCAAAAAAGGACCCAGTCGAGACCCAAATTGGAATTTGGGCCCAAAGGCGCCGGACGCGAGAAAGAGACAGGGAACTCTTCCTATTAGTCCTTGCAGTGAATTCGAAGGTGTTTCAGTGCCCCGAGATGTGTTTTGCACGCGTTGGTTAGCGACTAAGCAAAAGAAGTCACAGGCGACACCGAAATTGGAAGTTTGGCCCAAAGGCGCCAAGAGGCGAGAGAGACAAAGACGTCTTCCTATTAGTCCTTGCAATCACTTCCAAGGTGTTTCGCTGGCCCAGGATGAGTTTTGCAGGCGTTCCGCAGCGACTAAGCAAAAGAGTATCCAGGCGAGACCTAAATTGGAATTTGGCCACAATGTGCCAGGAGGCGAGGGAGAGACAAGGAACTCTTCCTATTAGTTCTAGCAGTCACTTCCAAGGTGTTTCGGTTGCCGAGATGAGTTTTGCAAGCCTTCCTTAGCGACTAAGCAAAGGAGGACCCAAGCGAGACCTAAATTGGAATTTGGGCCCAAAGGCGCCAAGAGGCGAGAGAGAGTCAGGGAACTCTTCCCATTAGTCCGAGCAGTCATTTCCAAGGTGTTTCGGTGGCCTGAGATGAGTTTTGCTCGCGTTCCTTAGAGATTAAGCAAAATAGGACCAAGGCGAGACCCAAATGGGAATTTGGCCCCAAATGCGCCAGGAGGCGAAAGAGAGACAGGGAGCTCTTCTTATTAGTCCTAGCAGTCACATCAAAGGTGTTTCCCTGGACCGGGATGAGTTTTGTAGGCATTCCGTAACGACTAAGTAAAAGAGTACCCAGGGAAGACATAAATTGGAATTTGGGCCCAAGGTGCCAGGACGCGAGGGAGAGACAGAGAACTCTTCCTATTAGTCCGACCAGTCACTTCCAAGGTGTTTCGGTGGCCTGAGATGAGTTTTGCACGCGTTCCTTAGCGACTAAACAAAAGAGGACCAAAGCGAGACCCTATTTGGAATTTGGGCCCAAAGGCGCCAGGAGGCGAGAGAGAGATAGAGAACTCTTCCTATTAGTCCTAGCAGTCCCTTCCAAGGTGTTTCGGTGGCCTGAGATAAGTTTTGCACGCATTCCTTAGCGACTAAGCAAAAGAGGACATAAGAGAGACCTAAATTAGAATTTGGGCCCAAAGGCGCTAGGAGGCGAGAAAGAGACATGGAACACTTCCTATTAGTCCTAGCAGTCACTTCCAAGGTTTTTCGATGGCCCAAGATGAGTTTTGCACGTGTTCCTTAGCGACTAAGTAAAAGAGGACCCAGGCGAGACCTAAATTGGAATTTAGGCCCAAAGACGCCAGGAGGCGAGATAGAGACAGGGAACTCTTCCTATTAGTTCTAGCAGTCACATCAACGGTGTTTCCCTGGCCCGGGATGAATTTTGCAGGCATTCCGTAATGACTAAGCAAAAGAGTACCCAGGGAAGACCTAAATTGGAATTTGGGCCCAAGGTGCCAGGACGCGAGGGAGAGACAGAGAACTCTTCCTATTAGTCCGATCAGTCACTTCCAAGGTGTTTCGGTGGCTCGAGATGAGTTTTGCACGCGTTCCTAAGCGACTAAGCAAAAGAGGACCCATGCGAGACCCAAATTGGAAGTTGCGGCCAAAGGCGCCAGGAGGTGAGAGAGAGATAGGGAACTCTTCCTATTAGTCCTAGCAGTCACTTCCAAGGTGTTTCGGTGGCCCGAGATGAGTTTTGCACGAGTTCCTTAGCGACTAAGCAAAAGAGGACCCAGGCAAGCCGCAAAGTGAAATTTGGGCCCAAAGGCGCCAGAAGGCGAGAGAGAGACAGAGAACTGTTCCTGTTTGTCCTAGCAGTCACTTGCAAGGGGTTTCAGAGGCCCGAGATGTGTTTTGTATGCGTTTCTTAGCGACTAAGCAAGAGAGGTCTGAGGCGAGCCCAAATCGGAATTTCGGCCCAACTGCGCCAAGAGGCGAGAGAGAGACAGAGAACTCTTCCTATTAGTCCTAGCAGGCACTTCCAAGGTGTTTCGATGGCCCAAGATGAGTTTTGTATGCGTTTCTTAGCGACTAAGCAAAAGAGGTCTGAGGCGAGACCCAAATTGGAATTTGGGTCCACAGGCGCCAGGAGGCGAGAGAGAGACAAGGAACTCTTACTATTTGTCCTACCAGTCACTTTCAAGGGGTTTCAGTAGCCTAAGATGTGTTTTGCATGTGTTCCTTAGCGACTAAGCAAAAGAGGACCCAAGTGAGCCGCAAATTGAAATTTGGGCCCAAAGGCGCCAGAAGGCGAGAGAGAGACAGAGAACTCTTCCTATTACTCCTAGAAGTCACTTCCAAGGGGTTTCAGTGGCCCGAGATGAGTTTTGTACGCGTTTCTTAGCAACTAAGGAAAAGAAGATCTAGGCAAGACCCAAATTGGAATTTGGGGCAAAAGGCGCCTGGAGCAAGAGAGAGAGGGAACTATTCCTATTTGTCCTAGCAGTCACTTCCAAGGTGTTTCAGTGGCCTGATATGAGTTTTGTACGCGTTCCTTAGTGACTAAACAAAAGCTGACCCAGGAGAGGCCCAAATTGGAATTTGGGGCCAAAGTCGCCAGGAGGCGAGAGAGAGATAGGGAACTCTTCCTATTAGTCCTAGCAGTCACTTCCAAGGTGTTTCGGTTGCCGAGATGAGTTTTGCAAGCCTTCCTTAGCGACTAAGCAAAAGAGGACCCAGGCGAGACCCAAATTGGAATTTGGGCCCAAAGGTGCCAGGAGGCGAGAGAGAGTCAGGGAACTCTTCCTATTAGTCCTAGCAGTCCCTTCCAAGGTGTTTCGGTGGCCTGAAATAAGTTTTGCACGCATTCCTTAGCGACTAAGCAAAAGAGGACATAAGCAAGACCTAAATTAGAATTTGGGCCCAAAGGCGCTAGGAGGCGAGAAAGAGACATGGAACTCTTCCTATTAGTCCTAGCAGTCACTTCCAAGGTTTTTCGATGGCCCAAGATGAGTTTTGTACGTGTTCCTTAGCGACAAAGCAAAAGAGGACCCAGGCGAGACCTAAATTGGAATTTAGGCCCAAAGACGCCAGGAGGCGAGATAGAGACAGTGAACTCTTCCTATTAGTTCTAGCAGTCACTTCCAAGGTGTTTCGGTGGCCCGATATGAGTTTTCCACGCGTTCCTTAGCGACTAAGCAAAAGCGGACCCAGGCGAGGGCCAAATTTGAATTTAGGCCCAAAGTCGCAAGGAGGCGAGAGAGAGATAGGGAACTCTTCCTATTAGTCCTAGCAGTCACTTCCAAGGTGTTTCGGTGGCACGAGATGAGTTTTGCACGCGTTCCTAAGCGACTAAGCAAAAGAGGACCCAGGCAAGCCGCAAAGTGAAATTTGGGCCTAAAGGCGCCAGAAGGCGAGAGAGAGACAGAGATGAGTTTTGTATGCGTTTCGTAGAGACTAAGCAAAAGAGGTCTGAGGCGAGCCCAAATCGGAATTTCGGCCCAAATGCGCCAAGAGGCGAGAGAGAGACAGAAAACTCTTCCTATTAGTCCTAGCAGGCACTTCCAAGGTGTTTCGATGGCCCAAGATGAGTTTTGCACACGTTCCTGAGCGACTAAGCAAAAGGGGACCCAGGCGAGACCCAAATTGGAATTTGGGCCCAAAGGCGCTAGGAGGCGAGAAAGAGACAGGGATCTCTTTCAATTAGTCCTAGCAGTCACTTCCAAGGTGTTTCAGTGGCCCAGGATGAGTTTTGAACGCGTTCCTTAGCGGCTAAGCAAAAGGGGACCCAGGCGAGACCCAAATTGGAATTTGGGCCCAAAGGCGCTAGGAGGCGAGAAAGAGACAGGGATCTCTTTCAATTAGTCCTAGCAGTCACTTCCAAGGTGTTTCAGTGGCCCAGGATGAGTTTTGCACGTGTTCCTTAGCGACTAAGTAAAAGAGGACCCAGGCGAGACCTAAATTGGAATTTAGGCCGAAAGACGCCAGGAGGCGAGATAGAGACAGGGAACTCTTCCTATTAGTTCTAGCAGTCACATCAACGGTGTTTCCCTGGCCCGGGATGAATTTTGCAGGCATTCCGTAATGACTAAGCAAAAGAGTACCCAGGGAAGACCTATATTGGAATTTGGGCCCAAGGTGCCAGGACGCGAGGGAGACACTGAGAACTCTTCCTATTAGTCCGAGCAGTCACTTCCATGGTGTTTCGGTGGCCTGAGATGAGTTTTGCACGAGTTCCTTAGCGACTAGGCAAAAGAGGACCCAAGCGAGACCCTATTTGGAATTTGGGCCCAAAGGCGCCAGTAGGCGAGAGAGAGCTAGAGAACTCTTCCTATTAGTCCTAGCAGTCTCTTCCAAGGTGTTTCGGTGGCCCGAGATGAGTTTTGCAGGCAGTCCTTAGCGACTAAGCAAAAGAGGACATAAGCAAGACCTAAATTGGAATTTGGGCCCAAAGGCGTCAGGAGGCAAGAGAAAGACATGGAACTCTTCCTATTAGTCCTAGCAGTCACTTCCAAGGTTTTTCGATGGCCCGAGATGAGTTTTGCACGGGTTCCTTAGCGACTAAGCAAAAGAAGACCCAGGCGAGACCTAAATTCGAATTTAGGCCCAAACACGCCAGGAGGCGAGATAGAGACAGGGAACTCTTTCTATTTGTTCTAGCAGTCACTTCCAAGGTGTTTCGGTGGCCCGATATAAGTTTTCCACGCGTTCCTTAGCGACTAAGCAAAAGCGGACCCAGGCGAGGCCCAAATTTGAATTTAGGCCCAAAGTTCCCAGGAGGCGAGAGAGAGATAAGGAACTCTTCCTATTAGTCCTAGCAGTCACTTCTAAGGTGTTTCGGTGGCTCGAGATGAGTTTTGAACACATTTTTAAGCGACTAAGCAAAAGAGGACCCATGCGAGACCCAAATTGGAAGTTGGGCCCAAAGGTGCCAGGAGGTGAGAGAGAGATAGGGAACTCTTTCTATTAGTCCTAGCAGTCACTTCCAAGGTGTTTCAGTGGCCCGAGATGAGTTTTGCAAGCGTTCCTTAGCGACTAAGGAAAAGGGGACCCAGTGTGGCCCAAATTGGAATTTGGGCTCAACGGCGCCAGAAGGCAAGAGAGAGACACGTAACTCTTTCTATTAGTCCTTGCAGTCACTTCCAAGGTGTTTCGGTGGCCCGAGATGTGTTTTGCACGCGTTCGTTACCGACTAAGCAAAAGAGGACCATGGCGAGATCCAAATTGGAATTTGGGCCCAAAGGCACCAGGAGGCGAGAGAGAGATAGCGAACTCTTCCTATTAGTCCAAGCAGTAACTTCTAAGGTGTTTCGGTGCCCCGAGATTAGTTTTGGACGCGTTCCTTAGCGACTAAGCAAAAGAGGACCCACGCGAGACCCAAATTGGAATTTGGGCCCAAAGGCGCCAGGAGGTGAGAGAGAGACAGGGAACTCTTCCTAGTAGTCCTAGCAGTCACTTCTGAGGTGTTTCGGTGGCCATTTCCAAGGTGTTTCGGCGGCCTGAGATGAGTTTTGCATGCATTTTTTAGCGACCTAGCAAAAGAGGACCCAGGCGAGACCCAAATTGGAATTTGGTCCCAAAGGTGGCAGGAGGCGAGAGAGAGACAGATAACTCTTCCTATTAGTCCTAGCAGTCACTTCCAAGGTGTTTCGGTGGCCCGAGATGAGTTTTGCAAGCCTTTCTTAGCGACTAAGCAAAAGAGGACCCAGGCGAAACCCAAATTGGAATTTGGGCCCAAAGGCGCTAGGAGGCGAGAGAGAGTCAGGGAACTCTTCCTATTAGTCCGAGCAGTCACTTCCAAGGTGTGTCAGTGGCCCGAGATGAGTTTTGCACGCGTTCCTTAGCGACTAAGCAAAAGAGGAACCAGGCGAGACCCAAACTAGAATTTAGGCCTAAAGGAGCCAGGAGGCGAGAGAGAGTCAGGGAGCTCTCCCTATTAGTCCTAGCAGTCACTTCCAAGGTGTTTCAGTGGCCCGAGATGAGTTTTGCACGCATTCCTCAGCGACTAGGTGGTAACCACGTCGCTATGGTATCAAACAAGTTAGATTTTCTCAAAAATTGTGCAATACAAGAAGCAAACCGAAACACCTTGGAAGTGACTGCTCGGACTAATAGGAAGAGTTCCCTGTCTCTCCTTCGCCTCTTGGCCCCTTTGGGCCCAAATTCGAATTTGGGTCTCGCCTGGGTCCTCTTTTGCTTAGTTGGTAGTGAACACGAGCAAAACCCATCTCGGGCCACCGAAACACCTTGGAAGGGACTGCAAGGACTAATAGGAAGAGTTACATGTGTCTTTCTCGCCTTCTGCCTCCGTTGGGCCCAAATTCCAATTTGGCCCTCGCTGGGTCCTCTTTTCCTTAGTCGCTAAGGAACGCTTGCAAAACTCATCTCGGGCCACCGAAACACCTTGGAATGAGAGTTAAGACTAATAGGAAGAGTTCCCTATCTCTCTCTCACCTCCTGACGCCTTTGGGCCCAACTTCCAAATTAGGTCTCACATGGGTCCTCTTTTGCTTAGTCGCTTAGGAACGCGTGCAAAACTCATCTCGAACCACCGAAACACCTTGGAATTGACTGCTAGGACTAAAAGGAAGAGTTCCCTGTTTCTGTCTCGCCTCCTTGCGCCTTTGGGCCGAAATTCGAATTTGGGTCTCACCTGGGGCCTCTTTTGCTTAGTCGCTAAGGAACGCGTGCAAAACTCTTATCGGGCCACCGAAACACCTTGGAACTGACTGATAGGACTAATAAGAAGAGTTCCCTGTCTCTATCTCACCTCCTGGAGCCTTTGGGCCCAAATTCCCATTTTGGTCTCGGCTGGGTCCTCTTTTTCTTAGTTGCTAAGGAACGAGTGCAAAACTCATCTCGGGCCACTGAAACACCTTGGGAGTGACTGCTAGGACTAATAGGAAGAGTTCCCTGTCTCTCTCTCGCCTTCTGGCGCCTTTGGGCCGAAAATTCGAATTTGTGTCTCGCCTGGGTCCTCTTTTGTTAGTCACTAAGGAACGCGTGCAAAACTCATATCGGGCCACTAAAACACCTTGGAACTGACTGCTAGGTCTAATAAGAAGAGTTCCCTGTCTCTCTCTCACCTCCTGGAGCCTTTGGGCCCAAATTCCAATTTTGGTCTCGCCTGGGTCCTCTTTTTCTTAGTTGCTAAGGAACGCGTGCAAAACTCATTTCGGGCCACTGAAAGACCTTGGAAGTGACTGCTAGGAATAATAGGAAGAGTTCCCTGTCTCTCTCTCGCCTCCTGGCACCTTTGGGCCGAAAATTCCAATTTGGGTCTCGCCTGGGTCCTCTTTTGCTTAGTCGCTAAGGAACGCGTGCAAAACTCTTATCGGGCCACCGAAACACCTTGGAACTGACTGCTAGGACTAATAAGAAGAGTTCCCTGTCTCTCTCTCACCTCCTGGAGCTTTTGGGCCCAAATTCCAATTTTGGTCTCGCCTGGGTTTTCTTTTTTTTAGTTGCTAAGGAATGCATGCAAAACTCATCTCGGGCCACTGAAACACCTTGGGAGTGACTGCTAGGACTAATAGGAAGAGTTCCCTGTCTCTCTCTCTCCTCCTGGCACCTTTGGGCCGAAAATTCCAATTTGGGTCTCGCCTGGGTCCTCTTTTGCTTAGTCACTAAGGAACGCGTGCAAAACTAATATCGGGCCTCTGAAACACCTTGGAACTGACTGCTAGGACTAATAACAAGAGTTCCCTGTCTCTCTCTCACCTCCTGGAGCCTTTGGGCCCAAATTTGACTTTTGGTCTCGCCTGGGTCCTCTTTTTATTAGTTGCTAAGGAACGCATGCAAAACTCATCTCGGGCCATCGAAACACCTTGGAAGTGACTGCCAGGACTAATAGGAAGAGTTCCCTGTCTCTCTCTTGCCTCCTGGCGCCTGCGGGCCCAAATTTCAATGTGGGTCTTGCCTGGGTCCTCTTTCGGTTAGTCGCTAAGGAACGCGAGCAAAACTGATCTCGGGCCACTGAAACACCTTGGGAGTGACTGCTAGGACTAATAGGAAGAGTTTCCTATCTCTCTGTCGCCTCCTGGCGCCTATGGCCCTATATTCCAATTTGGGTCTCGCCTGGGTCCTCTTTTGCTTAGTCGCTAAGGAACGCGTCCAAAACTCATCTCAAGCCACTGAAACACCTTGGAAGTGACTACTAGGCCTAATAGGAAGAGTTCCCTGTCTCTTTCTCGCCTCCTAGCGCCTTTGGGCCCAATTTTCAATTTGGGTATCGCCTAGGATTTCTTTTGCTTAGTCAATAAGGAACGCGTACAAAACTCGTGTCAGGCCACTAAAACACCTTGGAAGTGACTGCTAGGACTAATAGGAAGAGTTCCCTGTCTCTCTCTCGCCTCCTGGCGCCTTTAGGCCCAAATTTCAATTTGGGCCTCGCCTGAGTCCTCTTTTGCGTCGTCGCTAAGGAACGCGTGTAAAACTCATCTTGGGCCACCGAAACACCTTGGAAGTGACTGGTAGGACTCATAGGAAGAGTTCTCTGTCTCTCTCTCTCCTCTTGGCGCCTTTGGGCCAAAATTCCAATATGGGTCTCGCTTTGATCCTTTTTTGCTTAGTTACTAAGGAACGCGTGCAAAACTCATCTCAGGCCACTGAAACACCTTGGAAGTGACTGCTAGGACTAATAGGAAGAGTTCCCTGTCTCTATCTTCCCTCCTGGCGCCTTTGGGCCCAAATTCCAGTTTGGGTCCCGCCTCCGTCCTCTTTTACCTAGTAACTAAGGAACGCGTGCAAAACTCATATCGGGCCACCGAAACACCTTGGAACTGACTGCTAGCACTAATAAGAAGAGTTCCCTGTCTCTCTCGCACCTCCTGGAGCCTTTGGTCCCAAATTTCAATTTTGGTCTCGGCTGGGTCCTCTTTTTCTTAGTTGCTAAGAAACGCGTGCAAAACTCATCTCAGGCCATTAAAACACCTTGGAAGTGACTGCTAGTACTAATAGGAAAAGTTCCCTGTCATTCTCTTGCCTCCTGGCGCCTGCGGGCCTAAATTTTAATTTGGGTCTTCCCTAGGTCCTCTTTTGCTTAGTCAATAAGGAACACGTTCAAAACTCGTCTCAGGCCACTGAAACACCTTGGAAGTGACTGCTAGGACTATTAGGAAGAGTTCCCTGTCTCTCACTCGCCTCCTGGCGCCTTTAGGCCCAAATTCCAATTTGGGTCTCGCCTGGGTCCTCTTTTGTGTCGTCGCCAAGGAACGCATGCAAAACTCATATCGGGCCACCGAAACTACTTGGAAGTGACTGCTAGGACTAATAGGAAGAGTTCTCTGTCTCTCTCTCGCCTCTTGGCGCCTTTGGGCCAAAATTCCAATATGGGTCTCGCCTGGTCCTCTTTTGCTTTGTCGCTATGGAACGCGTGCAAAACTCATATCGGGCCATCGAAACACCTTGGGAGTGACTGCTAGGACTAATAGGAAGAGTTCCCTGTCTCTCTCATGCCTCCTGGCGCCTGCGGGCCCAAATTTCAATGTGGGTCTTGCCTGGGTCCTCTTTTGGTTAGTCGCTAAGGAACGCGTGCAAAACTCATCTCGGGCTACTGAAACACCTTGGGAGTAACTGCTAGGACTAATAGGAAGAGTTCCCTGTCTCTCTGTCGCCTCCTGGCGCCTTTGGCCCCATATTCTAATTTGGGTGTCGCCTGGGTCCTCTTTTGCTTAGTCGCTAAGGAACGCGTGCAAAACTCATCCCGGGGCATTGAAACACCTTGGAAGGGACTGCTAGGAATCATAGGAAGAGTTCCCTGTCTCTCTCTTGCCTCCTGGCGCCTGCTGGTCTAAATTATAATTTGGGTCTCGCCTGGGTCCTCTTTTGCTTAGTTCCTAAGGAACGCGTGGAAACCTCATCTTGGGCCACCGAAACACCTTGGAAGTGACTGCTAGGACTCATAGGAAGAGTTCCCTGTCTCTCTCTCGCCTCCTGGCGCCTTTGGGCCAAAATTCCAATTTGGGTATCGCCTGGGTCCTCTTTTGCTTAGTTACTAAGGAACGCGTGCAAAACTCATCTAGGGCAACTGAAACACCTTGGGAGTGACTGCTAGGACTAATAGGAAGAGTTTCCTATCTCTCTGTCGCCTTCTGGCGCCTTTGACCCCATATTCCAATTTGGGTCTCGCCTGCGTCCTCTTTTGCTTAGTCGCTAAGTAACGCGTGCAAAACTCATCTCGGTCCACTGAAACACCTTGGAAGTGACTGCTAGGACTAATAGGAAGAGTTCCCTGTCTCTCTCTTGCATACTGGCACCTGTGTGCCTAAATTTCAATTTGGGTCTCGCCTAGGTCCTCTTTTGCTTAGTCAATAAGGAAAGCGTGCAAAACTCGTGTCAGGCCACTGAAACACCTTGGAAGTGACTGCTAGGACTAATAGGAAGAGTTTCCTATCTCTCTCTCGCCTCCTGGCGCCTTTTGGCCCAAATTCTAATTTGGGTCTCGCCTGGGTTCTCTTTTGCTTCGTCGCTAAGGAACGCGTGTAAAACTCATCTTGGGCCACAGAAACACCTTGGAAGTGACAGCTAGGACTCATAGGAAGAGTTCCCTGTCTCTCTCTCGCCTCCTGGCGCCTTTGGGCCCAAATTCCAATTTGGGTCTCGCCTGGGTCCTCTTTCGCTTAGTCACTAAGGAACGCGTGCAAAACTCATATTGGGCCACCGAAACACCTTGGAAGTGACTGCTAGGACTAAAAGGAAGACTTCTCTGTCTCTCTCTAGCCTCTTGGCGCCTTTGGGCCAAAATTCCAATTTGGGTCTCGCTTTGATCCTTTTTTGCTTAGTTACTAAGGAACGCGTGCAAAACTCATATTGGGCCACCGAAACACCTTGGAAGAGACTGCTAGGACTAATAGTAAGAGTTCCCTGTCTCTCTCTCGCCTTCTGGCGCCTTTGGGCCCAAATTTCAATGTGGGTCTTGCCTGGGTCCTCTTTTACGTAGTCGCTAAGGAACGCGTGTAAAACTCATCTTGGGGCACCGAAACACCTTGGAAGTGACTGCTAGGACTCATAGGAAGATTCCCTGTCTCTCTCTCGCCTCCTGGCGCCTTTGGGCCCAAATTCGAATTTGGGTCTCACCTGGGTCTTCTTTTGCTTAGTCGCTAAGGAACGCGTGCAAAACTTATATCGGGCCATCGAAACACCTTGGAAGTGACTGCTAGGACTAATAGGAAGCGTTCCCTATCTCTCTCTTGCGTCCTGGCGCCTGCAGGCCCAAATTTCAATGTGGGTCTTGCCTGTGTCATCTTTTGGTTAGTCGCTAAAAAATGCGTGCAAAACTCATCTCGGGCCATTGAAACACCTTGGGAGTGACTGCTAGGACTAATAGGAAGAGTTTCCTATCTCTCTGTCGCTTCCTGGCGCCTTTGACCCCATATTCCAATTTGGGTCTCGCCTGCGTCCTCTTTTGCTTAGTCGCTAAGTAACGCGTGCAAAACTCATCTCGGTCCACTGAAACACCTTGGAAGTGACTGCTAGGACTAAAAGGAAGAGTTCCCTGTCTCTCTCCTGCCTACTGGCACCTGTGTGCCTAAATTTCAATTTGGGTCTCGCGTAGGTCCTCTTTTGCTTAGTCAATAAGGAACGCGTGCAAAACTCGTGTCAGGCCACTGAAACACCTTGGAAGTGACTGCTACGACTAATAGGAAGAGTTTCCTATCTCTCTCTCGCCTCCTGGCGCCTTTAGGCCCAAATTCCAATTTGGGTCTCGCCTGGGTCCTCTTTTGCTTCGTCGCTAAGGAACGCGTGTAAAACTCATCTTGGGCCAACGACACACCTCGGAACTGACTGCTACGACTAATAAGAAGAGTTCCCTGTCTCTCTCTCACCTCCTGGGGCCTTTGGGCCCAAATTCCAATTTGGGTCTCGCCTGGGCCCTCTTTTGCTTAGTTACAAAGAACGCGTGCAAAACTAATATTGGGCCACCGAAACACCTTGGAAGTGACTGCTAGGACTAATAGGAAGACTTCTCTGTCTCTCTCTAGCCTCTTGGCGCCTTTGGGCCAAAATTCCAATTTGGGTCTCGCCTGGATCCTTTTTTGCTTAGTTACTAAGGAACGCGTGCAAAACTCATATTGGGCCACCGAAACACCTTGGAAGAGACTGCTAGGACTAATAGGAAGAGTTCCCTGTCTCTTTCTCGCCTTTTGGCGCCTTTGGGGCCAAATTTCAATGTGGGTCTTGCCTGGGTCCTCTTTTACGTAGTCGCTAAGGAACGCGTGTAAAACTCATCTTGGGCCACCGAAACACCTTGGAAGTGAGTGCTAGGACTTATAGGAAGATTCCTTGTCTCTCTCTCGCCTCCTGGCGCCTTTGGGCCCAAATTGGAATTTGGGTCTCACCTGGGTCTTCTTTTGCTTAGTCGCTAAGGAACGCGTGCAAAACTCATATCGGACCACCGAAACACCTTGGAAGTGGCCACCCAAACACCTTAGAAGTGGCTGCTAGGACTAATAGGAAGAGTTCCCTGCCTCTCTCTCGCCTCCTGGCGCCTTTGGGCCCAAATTCCAAATTGGGTCTCGCCCTGGTCCTCTTTTGCTTAGTCGCTAAGAAAGCGTGAAAAACTCATCTCAGGCCACCGAAACACCTTGTAAGTGACTGCTAGGACTAATAGGAAGAGTTCCTTGTTTCTCTCTCGCCTCCTGGGGCCTTTGGGCCCAAATTCCAATTTGGGTCTCGCCTGGGTCCTCTTTTGCTTAGTCGCTAAGGAACGCGTACAAAACTTATATAGGGCCATCGAAACACATTGGAAGTGACTGCTAGGACTAATAGGAAAAGTTCCCTGTCTATCTCTT
Organism: Abrus precatorius; assembly: GCF_003935025.1. NCBI lineage: Eukaryota > Viridiplantae > Streptophyta > Magnoliopsida > Fabales > Fabaceae > Abrus > Abrus precatorius. The sequence continues at coordinate 3,696,845 of NW_020874290.1, read as the reverse complement.
GCCTCCTGGCGCCTGCGGGCCCAAATTTCAATGTGGGTCTTGCCTGGGTCCTCTTTTGGTTAGTCGCTAAGGAACGCGAGCAAAACTTATATCGGGCCATCGAAACACCTTGGAAGTGACTGCTAGGACTAATAGGAAGAGTTCCCTGTGTCTCTCTTGCCTCCTGGCGCCTGCGGGCCCAAATTTCAATGTGGGTCTTGCCTAGGTCCTCTTTTGTTAGTGGCTAAGGAACGCGTGCAAAACTTATATCGGGCCATCGAAACACCTTGGAAGTGACTGCTAGGACTAAGAGGAAGAGTTCCCTGTCTCTCTCTTGCCTACTGGCACCTGTGTGCCTAAATTTCAATTTGGGTCTCGCCTAGGTCCTTTTTTGCTTAGTCAATAAGGAACGCGTGCAAAACTCGTGTCAGGCCACTGAAACACCTTGGAAGTGACTGCTAGAACTAATAGGAAGAGTTTTCTATCTCTCTCTCGCCTCCTGGCGCCTTTTGGCCCAAATTCCAATTTGGGTCTCGCCTGGGTCCTCTTTTGCTTCGTCGCTAAGGAACGCGTGTAAAACTCATCTTAGGCTACCGAAACACCTTGGAAGTGACTGCTAGGACTCATAGGAAGAGTTCCCTGTCTCTCTCTCGCCTCCTGGCGCCTTTGGGCCAAAATTCCAATTTGGGTCTCGCCTGGGTCCTCTTTCGCTTAGTCACTAAGGAACGCGTGCGAAACTCATATCGGGCCACCGTAACACCTTGGAACTGACTGCTAGGACTAATAAGAAGAGTTCCCTGTCTCTTTCTCACCTCCTGGAGCTTTTGGGCCCAAATTCTAATTTTGGTTTCGCCTGGGTCTTCTTTTTTTTAGTTACTAAGGAATGCGTGCAAAACTCATCTCGGGCCACTGAAACACCTTGGGAGTGACTGCTAGGACTAATAGGAAGAGTTCCCTGTCTCTCTCTCTCCTCCTGGCACCTTTGGGCCGAAAATTCCAATTTGGGTCTCGCCTGGGTCCTCTTTTGCTTAGTCACCAAGGAACGCGTGCAAAACTCATATCGGGCCTCTGAAACACCTTGGAACTGACTGCTAGGACTAATAACAAGAGTTCCCTGTCTCTCTCTCGCCTCCTGGCGCCTTTGGCCCCATATTACAATTTGGGTCTACCCTGGGTCGTCTTTTGCTTAGTCGCTAAGGAACGCGTGCAAAACTCATCTCGGGCCATTGAAACACCTTGGAAGTGACTGCTAGGACTAATAGGAAGAGTTCCATGTCTCTCTCTTGCCTCCTAGCGCCTGCGGGCCTAAATTTTAATTTGGGCCTCGCCTAGGTCCTCTTTTGCTTAGTCAATAAGGAACGCGTTGAAGACTGGTCTCAGGCCACTGAAACACCTTGGAAGTGACTGCTAGGACTAATAGGAAGAGTTCCCTGTCTCTCTCTCGCCTCCTGGCGCCTTTAGGCCCAAATTCCAATTTGGGTTTTGCCTGGGTCCTCTTTTGCGTCGTCGCTAAGGAACGCGTGCAAAACTCATCTCGGGCCACTGAAACACCTTGGAAGTGACTGCTAGGACTAATAGGAAGAGTTCCCTATCTCTCTCTTGCCTCCTGGCGCCTGCGGACCTAAATTCATATTTGGGTCTCGCCCTCTTTTGCGTCGTCGCTAAGGAACGCGTGCAAAACTCATCTCGAGCCACTGAAACACCTTGGAAGTGATTGCTAGGACTAATAGGAAGAGTTCCCTGTCTCTCTCTTGCCTCCTGGCGCTTGCGGGCCTAAATTCATATTTGGGTCTCGCCTGGGTCCTCTTTTGCTTAGTCGCTAAGGAACGTGTGCAAAACTCATATCGGGCCACCGAAACACCTTGGAAGTGGCCACCCAAACACCTTGGAAGTGACTGCTAGGACTAGCAGGAAGAGTTCCCTGTCTCTCTCTCGCCTCCTGGCTCCTTTGGGCCCAAATTTCAATGTGGGTCTTGCCTGGGTCCTCCTTTACGTAGTCGCTAAGGAACGCGTGTAAAACTAATCTTGGGCCACCGAAACACCTTGGAAGTGACTGCTAGGACTCATAGGAGGAGTTCCCTGTCTCTCTCTCGCCTCTTGGCGCCTTTGGGCCCAAATTCGAATTTGGGTCTCACTTGGGTCCTCTTTTGCTTAGTCGCTAAGGAACGCGTGAAAAACTCATATCGGGCCAGCGAAACACCTTGGAAGTCGCCACCCAAACACCTTGGAAGTGACTGCTAGGACTAATAGGAAGAGTTCCCTGCCTCTCTCTCGCCTCCTGGCGCCTCTGGGCCCAAATTCCAAATTGGGTCTCGCGTGGGTGCTCTTTTTCTTAGTTGCTAAGGAATGCGTGAAAAACTCATCTCGGGCCACTGAAACACCTTGGGAGTGACTGCTAGGACTAATAGGAAGAGTTCCCTGTCTCTCTATCGCCTCCTGGCGCCTTTGGCCCCATATTCCAATTTGGGTCTCGCCTGGGTCCTCTTTTGCTTAGTCACTAAGGAACGCGTGAAAAACTCATATCGGGCTACCAAAACACCTTGGAAGTGGCCACCCAAACACCTTGGAACTGACTGCTAGGACTAATAAGAAGAGTTCCCTGTCTCTTTCTCACCTCCTGGAGCTTTTGGGCCCAAATTCCAATTTTGGTTTCGCCTGGGTCTTCTTTTTTTTAGTTACTAAGGAATGCGTGCAAAACTCATCTCGGGCCACTGAAACACCTTGGGAGTGACTGCTATGACTAATAGGAAGAGATCCCTGTCTCTCTCTCTCCTCCTGGCACCTTTGGGCCGAAAATTCCAATTTGGGTCTCGCCTGGGTCCTCTTTTGCTTAGTCACTAACGAACGCGTGCAAAACTCATATCGGGCCTCTGAAACACCTTGGAACTGACTGCTAGGACTAATAACAAGAGTTCCCTGTCTCTCTCTCACCTCCTGGAGCCTTTGGGCCCAAATTCCACTTTTGGTCTCGCCTGGGTCCTCTTTTTCTTAGTTGCTAAGGAACGCATGCAAAACTCATCTCGGGCCACTGAAACACCTTGGGAGTGACTGCTAGGACTAATAGGAAGAGTTTCCTGTCTCTCTCTCGCCTCCTGGCGCCTTTGGCCCCATATTACAATTTGGGTCTACCCTGGGTCGTCTTTTGCTTAGTCGCTAAGGAACGCGTGCAAAACTCATCTCTGGCCATTGAAACACCTTGGAAGTGACTGCTAGGACTAATAGGATGAGTTCCATGTCTCTCTCTTGCCTCCTGGCGCCTGCGGGCCTAAATTTTAATTTGGGTCTCGCCTAGGTCCTCTTTTGCTTAGTCAATAAGGAACGCGTTGAAGACTGGTCTCAGGCCACTGAAACACCTTGGAAGTGACTGCTAGGACTAATAGGAAGAGTTCCCTGTCTCTCTCTCGCCTCTTGGCGCCTTTAGGCCCAAATTCCAATTTGGGTTTTGCCTGGGTCCTCTTTTGCGTCGTCGCTAAGGAACGCGTGCAAAACTCATCTTGGGCCATTGAAACACCTTGGAAGTGACTGCTAGGACTAATAGGAAGAGTTCCATGTCTCTCTCTTGCCTCCTGGCGCCTGCGGGCCTAAATTTTAATTTGGGTCATGCCTGGGTCCTCTTTTTCTTAGTTCCTAAGGAACGCGTGCAAAACTCATCTTGGGCCACTGAAACAGCTTGGAACTGACTGCTAGGACTAATAGGAAGAGTTCCCTGTCTCTCTCTCTCCTCCTGGCGCCTTTGTGCCGAAAATTCCAATTTGGGTCTCGCTTGGGTCCTCTTTTGCTTAGTCACTAAGGAACACATGCAAAACTCATATCGGGCCACTGAAACACCTTGGAACTGACTGCTAGGACTAATAAGAAGAGTTCCCTGTCTCTCTCTCACCTCCTGGAGCCTTTGGGCCCAAATTCGACTTTTGGTCTCGCCTGGGTCCTCTTTTTCTTAGTTGCTAAGGAACGCATGCAAAACTCATCTCGGGCCACTGAAACACCTTGGGAGTGACTTCTAGGACTAATAGGAAGAGTTCCCTGTCTCTCTCTCGCCTCCTGGCGCCTTTGGCCCATATTCCAATTTGGGTCTAGCCTGGGTCGTCCTTTGCTTAGTCGCTAAGGAACGCGTGCAAAACTCATCTCGGGCCATTGAAACACCTTGGAAGTGACTGCTAGGACTAATAGGAAGTGTTCCATGTCTCTCTCTTGCCTCCTGGCGCCTGCTGGCCTAAATTTAAATTTGGGTCTCGCCTAGGTCCTTTTTTGCTTAGTCAATAAGGAACGCGTTGAAGACTCGTCTCAGGCCACTGAAACACCATGGAAGTGACAGCTAGGACTAATAGGAAGAGTTCCCTGACTCTCTCTCGCCTCCTGGCGCCTTTAGCCCAAATTCCAATTTGGATTTTGCCGGGGTCCTCTTTTGCTTAGTCAATAAGGAATGCGTGCAAAACTCATCTCAGGCCACCGAAACACCTTGTAAGTGACTGCTACGACTAATAGGAAGAGTTCCCTGTCTCTCTCTCGCCTCCTGGGGCCTTTGGGCCCGAATTCCAATTTGGGTCTCGCCTGAGTCCTCTTATGCTTAGTCGCTACGGAACGTGTGTAAAACTCATATCGGGCCTCCGAAACACCTTGGAATTGACTGCTAGGACTAATAGGAAGAGTTCCCTGTCTCTCTCTTGCCTCCTGGTGCCTGCGGGCCCAAATTTCAATGTGGGTCTTGCCTGGGTCCTCTTTTGGTTAGTCGCTAAGGAACGCGTGCAAAACTCATCTCGGGCCACTGAAACACCTTGGGAGTAACTGCTAGGACTAATAGGAAGAGTTCCCTGTCTCTCTTTGGGCCCAAATTCCAAATTGGGTCTCGCGTAGGTCCTCTTTTTATTAGTTGCTAAGGAACGCGTGTAAAACTAATCTCGGGCCACTGAAACACCTTGGGAGTGACTGCTAGGACTAATAGGAAGAGTTCCCTGTCTCTCTGTCGCCTCCTGGCACCTGCTGGTCTAAATTACAATTTGGGTCTCGCCTGGGACCTCTTTTGCTTAGTCAATAAGAAACGCGTGCAAAACTCATCTCGGGCCACTGAAACACCATGGAAGTGACAGCTAGGACTAATAGGAAGAGTTCCCTGTCTCTCTGTCGCCTCCTGGCGCCTTTGGCCCCATATTCCAATTTGGTTCTCGCCTGGGTCCTCTTTTGCTTAGTCGCTAAGGTACGCGTACAAGACTCATCCCGGGGCACTGAAACACCTTAGAAGGGACTGCTAGGACTAATAGGAAGAGTTCCCTGTCTCTCTCTTGCCTCCTGGTGCCTGCTGGTCTAAATTACAATTTGGGTCTCGCCTGGGACCTCTTTTGCTTAGTCACTAAGGAACGCGTGCAAAACTCATATCGGGCCACCGAAACACCTTGGAACTGACCGCTAGGACTAATAAGAAGAGTTCCCTGTCTCTCTCTCACCTCCTGGCACCTTTGGGCCCAAATTGCAATGTTGGTCTCGCCTGGGTCCCCTTTTTCTTAGTTCCTAAGGAACGCGTGGAAAACTCAACTCGGGCGACTGAAACACCTTGGAACTGACTGCTAGGACTAATAAGAAGAGTTCCCTGTCACTCTGTCGCCTCCTGGCGCCTTTGGCCCCATATTCGGTCTCGCTTGGGTCCTCTTTTGCTTAGTCTCTAAGGAACGCGTGCAAAACTCATCCCGGGCCACTGAACACCTTGGAAGTGACTGCTAGGACTAATAGGAAGAGTTCCCTGTCTCTCTCTTGCCTCCTGGCGCCTGCTGGTCTAAATTACAATTTGGGTCTCGCCTGGGACCTCTTTTGCTTAGTCAATAAGGAACGCATGCAAAACTTGTCTCAAGCCACTGAAACACCTTGGAAGTGACTGCTAGGACTAATAGGAAGAGTTCCCTGTCTCTCTCTCGCCCCCTGGCGCCTTTGGGCCAAAATTCCAATTTGGGTCTCGCCTGGGTCCTCTTTTGCTTAGTTACTAAGGAACTCGTGCAAAACTCATATCGGGCCACCGAAACACCTTGGAAGTGACTCCTAGGACTAGTAGGAAGAGTTCCCTGTCTCTATCTCGCCTCCTGGCGCCTTTCTGCCCAAATTCCAATTTGGGTCTCGCCTGGGTCCTCTTTTTCTTAGTTCCTAAGGAACGCGTGGAAAACTCATCTCGGGCCACTGAAACACCTTGGAACTGACTGCTAGGACTAATAGGAAGAGTTCCCTGTCTCTCTCTCGCCTCCTGGCGCCTTTGGGCCCAAATTCCAATTTGGGTCTGGCCTGCGTCCTCTTTTGCTTAGTCACTAAGGAACGCGTGAAAACTCATATCGGGCCACCGAAACACCTTGGAACTGACTGCTAGGACTAATAGGAAGAGTTCCCTGTCTCTCTCTCGTCTCCTGGCGCCTTTGGGCCCAAATTCCAATTTGGGTCTGGCCTGGGTCCTCTTTTGCTTAGTCACTAAGGAACGCGTGCAAAATTCATAGTGGGCCACCGAAACACATTGGAAGTGACTGCTAGCACTAATAAGAAGAGTTCCCTGTCTCTCTCTCACCTCCTGGCGCCTTTGGGCCCAAATTCCAATTTGGGTCTCGCCTGGGTCCTCTTTTGCTTAGTTACTAAGGAACGCGTGCAAAACTCATATCGGGCCACTGAAACACCTTGGAAGTGACTCCTAGGACTAGTAGGAAGAGTTCCCTGTCTCTATCTCGCCTCCTGGCGCCTTTCGGCCCAAATTCCAATTTGGGTCTCGCCATGGTCCTCTTTTGCTTAGTCACTAAGGAACGCATGCAAAACTCATATCGGGCCAACGAAACACCTTGGAACTGATTGCTAGGACAAAAAAGAAGAGTTCCCTGTCTCTCTCTCGTCTCCTGGCGCCTTTGGGCCCAAATTCCAATTTGGGTCTGGCCTGGGTCCTCTTTTGCTTAGTCACTAAGGAACGCGTGCAAAATTCATACTGGGCCACCGAAACACATTGGAAGTGACTGCTAGCCCTAATAAGAAGAGTTCCCTGTCTCTATCTCGCCTCCTGGCGCCTTTCGGCCCAAATTCCAATTTGGGTCTCGCCATGGTCCTCTTTTGCTTAGTCACTAAGGAACGCATGCAAAACTCATATCGGGCCACCGAAACACCTTGGAACTGACTGCTAGGACTAATAGGAAGAGTTCCCTGTCTCTCTCTCACCTCCTGGCTCCTTTGGGCCCAAATTGTAATTTTGGTCTCGCCTGGGTCCCCTTTTTCTTAGTTCCTAAGGAACGCGTGGAAAACTCATCTCAGGCCACTGAAACAGCTTGGAACTGACTGCTAGGACTAATAGGAAGAGTTCCCTGTCTCTCTCTTGCCTCCTGGCGCCTGCTGGTCTAAATTACAATTTGGGTCTCGCCTGGGACCTCTTTTGCTTAGTCAATAAGGAACGCATGCAAAACTTGTCTCAAGCCACTGAAACACCTTGGAAGTGACTGCTAGGACTAATAGGAAGAGTTCCCTGTCTCTCTGTCGCCTCTTGGCGCCTTTGGCCCCATATTCGGTCTCGCTTGGGTCCTCTTTTGCTTAGTTGCTAAGGAACGCGTGCAAAACTCATCCCGGGCCACTGAAACACCTTGGAAGTGACTGCTAGGACTAATAGGAAGAGTTCCCTGTCTCTCTCTTGCCTCCTGGCGCCTGCTGGTCTAAATTACAATTTGGGTCTCGCCTGGGACCTCTTTTGCTTAATCAATAAGGAACGCATGCAAAACTTGTCTCAAGCCACTGAAACACCTTGGAAGTGACTGGTAGGACTAATAGGAAGAGTTCCCTGTCTCTCTCTCGCCCCCTGGCGCCTTTGGGCCAAAATTGCAATTTTGGTCTCGCCTGGGTCCTCTTTTTCTTAGTTCCTAAGGAACGCGTGGAAAACTCATCTCGGCCCACTGAAACACCTTGGAACTGACAGCTAAGACTAATAGGAAGAGTTCCCTGTCTCTCTCTCGCCTCCTGGCGCCTTTGGGCCCAAATTCCAATTTGAGTCTGGCCTGCGTCCTCTTTTGCTTAGTCACTAAGGAACCCGTGGAAAACTCATATCGGGCCACCGAAACACCTTGAAACTGACTGCTAGGACTAATAGGAAGAGTTCCCCGTCTCTCTCTCGCCTCCTGGCGCCTTTGGGCCCAAATTCCAATTTGGGTCTGGCCTGGTTTCTTTTTTTCTTAGTCAATAAGGAACGCGTGCAAAACTTATCCCGGGCCACTGAAACACCTTGGAAGTGACTGCTAGGACTAATAGGAAGAGTTCCCTGTCTCTCTCTTGCCTCCTGGCGCCTGCTGGTCTAAATTAAAATTTGGGTCTCGCCTGGGACCTCTTTTGCTTAGTCAAAAAGGAACGCATGCAAAACTTGTCTCAAGCCACTGATACACCTTGGAAGTGACTGCTAGGACTAATAGGAAGAGTTCCCTGTCTCTCTCTCGCCCCCTGGCGCCTTTGGGCCAAAATTCCAATTTGGGTCTCGCCTGGGTCCTCTTTTGCTTAGTTACTAAGGAACGCGTGCAAAACTCATATCGGGCAACCGAAACACCTTGGAAGTGACTCCTAGGACTAGTAGGAAGTGTTCCCTGTCTCTATCTCGCCTCCTGGCGCCTTTCTGCCCAAATTCCAATTTGGGTCTCGCCATGGTCCTCTTTTGCTTAGTCACTAAGGAACGCGTTCAAAACTCATATCGGGCCACCGAAACAGCTTGGAAGTGACTCCTAGGACTAATAAGAGAGTTCCCTGTCTCTCTCTCACCTCCTGGAGCCTTTGTGCCCAAATTGCAATTTTGGTCTCGCCTGGGTCCTCTTTTTCTTAGTTCCTAAGGAACGCGTGGAAAACTCATCTCGGGCCACTGAAACACCTTGGAACTGACTGCTAGGACTAATAGGAAGAGTTCCCTGTCTCTCTCTCGCCTCCTGGCGCCTTTGGGCCCAAATTCCAATTTGGGTCTGGCCTGCGTCCTCTTTTGCTTAGTCACTAAGGAACGCGTGAAAACTCATATCGGGCCACCGAAACACCTTGGAACTGACTGCTAGGACTAATAGGAAGAGTTCCCTGTCTCTCTCTCGTCTCCTGGCGCCTTTGGGCCCAAATTCCAATTTGGGTCTGGCCTGGGTCCTCTTTTGCTTAGTCACTAAGGAACGCGTGCAAAATTCATAGTGGGCCACCGAAACACATTGGAAGTGACTGCTAGCACTAATAAGAAGAGTTCCCTGTCTCTCTCTCACCTCCTGGCGCCTTTGGGCCCAAATTCCAATTTGGGTCTCGCCTGGGTCCTCTTTTGCTTAGTTACTAAGGAACGCGTGCAAAACTCATATCGGGCCACTGAAACACCTTGGAAGTGACTCCTAGGACTAGTAGGAAGAGTCCCCTGTCTCTATCTCGCCTCCTGGCGCCTTTCGGCCCAAATTCCAATTTGGGTCTCGCCATGGTCCTCTTTTTCTTAGTCACTAAGGAACGCATGCAAAACTCATATCGGGCCAACGAAACACCTTGGAACTGATTGCTAGGACTAATAAGAAGAGTTCCCTGTCTCTCTCTCGTCTCCTGGCGCCTTTGGGCCCAAATTCCAATTTGGGTCTGGCCTGGGTCCTCTTTTGCTTAGTCACTAAGGAACGCGTGCAAAATTCATACTGGGCCACCGAAACACATTGGAAGTGACTGCTAGCCCTAATAAGAAGAGTTCCCTGTCTCTATCTCGCCTCCTGGCGCCTTTCGGCCCAAATTCCAATTTGGGTCTCGCCATGGTCCTCTTTTGCTTAGTCACTAAGGAACGCATGCAAAACTCATATCGGGCCACCGAAACACCTTGGAACTGACTGCTAGGACTAATAGGAAGAGTTCCCTGTCTCTCTCTCACCTCCTGGCTCCTTTGGGCCCAAATTGTAATTTTGGTCTCGCCTGGGTCCCCTTTTTCTTAGTTCCTAAGGAACGCGTGGAAAACTCATCTCAGGCCACTGAAACAGCTTGGAACTGACTGCTAGGACTAATAGGAAGAGTTCCCTGTCTCTCTCTTGCCTCCTGGCGCCTGCTGGTCTAAATTACAATTTGGGTCTCGCCTGGGACCTCTTTTGCTTAGTCAATAAGGAACGCATGCAAAACTTGTCTCAAGCCACTGAAACACCTTGGAAGTGACTGCTAGGACTAATAGGAAGAGTTCCCTGTCTCTCTGTCGCCTCTTGGCGCCTTTGGCCCCATATTCGGTCTCGCTTGGGTCCTCTTTTGCTTAGTTGCTAAGGAACGCGTGCAAAACTCATCCCGGGCCACTGAAACACCTTGGAAGTGACTGCTAGGACTAATAGGAAGAGTTCCCTGTCTCTCTCTTGCCTCCTGGCGCCTGCTGGTCTAAATTACAATTTGGGTCTCGCCTGGGACCTCTTTTGCTTAATCAATAAGGAACGCATGCAAAACTTGTCTCAAGCCACTGAAACACCTTGGAAGTGACTGGTAGGACTAATAGGAAGAGTTCCCTGTCTCTCTCTCGCCCCCTGGCGCCTTTGGGCCAAAATTGCAATTTTGGTCTCGCCTGGGTCCTCTTTTTCTTAGTTCCTAAGGAACGCGTGGAAAACTCATCTCGGCCCACTGAAACACCTTGGAACTGACAGCTAAGACTAATAGGAAGAGTTCCCTGTCTCTCTCTCGCCTCCTGGCGCCTTTGGGCCCAAATTCCAATTTGAGTCTGGCCTGCGTCCTCTTTTGCTTAGTCACTAAGGAACCCGTGGAAAACTCATATCGGGCCACCGAAACACCTTGAAACTGACTGCTAGGACTAATAGGAAGAGTTCCCCGTCTCTCTCTCGCCTCCTGGCGCCTTTGGGCCCAAATTCCAATTTGGGTCTGGCCTGGTTTCTTTTTTTCTTAGTCAATAAGGAACGCGTGCAAAACTTATCCCGGGCCACTGAAACACCTTGGAAGTGACTGCTAGGACTAATAGGAAGAGTTCCCTGTCTCTCTCTTGCCTCCTGGCGCCTGCTGGTCTAAATTAAAATTTGGGTCTCGCCTGGGAACTCTTTTGCTTAGTCAAAAAGGAACGCATGCAAAACTTGTCTCAAGCCACTGATACACCTTGGAAGTGACTGCTAGGACTAATAGGAAGAGTTCCCTGTCTCTCTCTCGCCCCCTGGCGCCTTTGGGCCAAAATTCCAATTTGGGTCTCGCCTGGGTCCTCTTTTGCTTAGTTACTAAGGAACGCGTGCAAAACTCATATCGGGCAACCGAAACACCTTGGAAGTGACTCCTAGGACTAGTAGGAAGTGTTCCCTGTCTCTATCTCGCCTCCTGGCGCCTTTCTGCCCAAATTCCAATTTGGGTCTCGCCATGGTCCTCTTTTGCTTAGTCACTAAGGAACGCATTCAAAACTCATATCGGGCCACCGAAACAGCTTGGAAGTGACTCCTAGGACTAATAAGAGAGTTCCCTGTCTCTCTCTCACCTCCTGGAGCCTTTGTGCCCAAATTGCAATTTTGGTCTCGCCTGGGTCCTCTTTTTCTTAGTTCCTAAGGAACGCGTGGAAAACTCATCTCGGGCCACTGAAACACCTTGGAACTGACTGCTAGGACTAATAGGAAGAGTTCCCTGTCTCTCTCTCGCCTCCTGGCGCCTTTGGGACCAAATTCCAATTTGGGTCTGGCCTGCGTCCTCTTTTGCTTAGTCACTAAGGAACGCGTGCAAAACTCATATCGGGCCACCGAAACACCTTGGAAGTGACTGCTAGGACTAATAGGAAGAGTTCCCTGTCTCTCTCTCGTCTCCTGGCGCCTTTGGGCCCAAATTCCAATTTGGGTCTGGCCTGGGTCCTCTTTTGCTTAGTCACTAAGGAACGCGTGCAAAATTCATAGTGGGCCACCGAAACACATTGGAAGTGACTGCTAGCACTAATAAGAAGAGTTCCCTGTCTCTCTCTCACCTCCTGGCGCCTTTGGGCCCAAATTCCAATTTGGGTCTCGCCTGGGTCCTCTTTTGCTTAGTTACTAAGGAACGCGTGCAAAACTCATATCGGGCCACTGAAACACCTTGGAAGTGACTCCTAGGACTAGTAGGAAGAGTCCCCTGTCTCTATCTCGCCTCCTGGCGCCTTTCGGCCCAAATTCCAATTTGGGTCTCGCCATGGTCCTCTTTTTCTTAGTCACTAAGGAACGCATGCAAAACTCATATCGGGCCAACGAAACACCTTGGAACTGATTGCTAGGACTAATAAGAAGAGTTCCCTGTCTCTCTCTCGTCTCCTGGCGCCTTTGGGCCCAAATTCCAATTTGGGTCTGGCCTGGGTCCTCTTTTGCTTAGTCACTAAGGAACGCGTGCAAAATTCATACTGGGCCACCGAAACACATTGGAAGTGACTGCTAGCACTAATAAGAAGAGTTCCCTGTCTCTCTCTCACCTCCTGGCGCCTTTGGGCCCAAATTCCAATTTGGGTCTCGCCTGGGTCCTCTTTTGCTTAGTTACTAAGGAACGCGTGCAAAACTCATATCGGGCCACCGAAACACCTTGGAAGTGACTCCTAGGACTAGTAGGAAGAGTTCCCTGTCTCTATCTCGCCTCCTGGCGCCTTTTGGCCCAAATTCCAATTTGGGTCTCGCCATGGTCCTCTTTTGCTTAGTCACTAAGGAACGCATGTAAAACTCATATCGGGCCACCGAAACACCTTGGAACTGATTGCTAGGACTAATAAGAAGAGTTCCCTGTCTCTCTCTCACCTCCTGGCGCCTTTGGGCCCAAATTGCAATTTTGGTCTCGCCTGGGTCCTCTTTTTCTTAGTTCCTAAGGAACGCGTGGAAAACTCATCTCGGGCCACTAAAACACCTTGGAACTGACTGCTAGGACTAATAGGAAGAGTTCCCTGTCTCTCTGTCGCCTCTTGGCGCCTTTGGCCCCATATTCGGTCTCGCTTGGGTCCTCTTTTGCTTAGTTGCTAAGGAACGCGTGCAAAACTCATCCCGGGCCACTGAAACACCTTGGAAGTGACTGCTAGGACTAATAGGAAGAGTTCCCTGTCTCTCTCTTGCCTCCTGGCGCCTGCTGGTCTAAATTACAATTTGGGTCTCGCCTGGGACCTCTTTTGCTTAATCAATAAGGAACGCATGCAAAACTTGTCTCAAGCCACTGAAACACCTTGGAAGTGACTGGTAGGACTAATAGGAAGAGTTCCCTGTCTCTCTCTCGCCCCCTGGCGCCTTTGGGCCAAAATTGCAATTTTGGTCTCGCCTGGGTCCTCTTTTTCTTAGTTCCTAAGGAACGCGTGGAAAACTCATCTCGGCCCACTGAAACACCTTGGAACTGACTGCTAGGACTAATAGGAAGAGTTCCCTGTCTCTCTCTCGCCTCCTGGCGCCTTTGGGCCCAAATTCCAATTTGAGTCTGGCCTGCGTCCTCTTTTGCTTAGTCACTAAAGAACGCGTGGAAAACTCATATCGGGCCACCGAAACACCTTGAAACTGACTGCTAGGACTAATAGGAAGAGTTCCCCGTCTCTCTCTCGCCTCCTGGCGCCTTTGGGCCCAAATTCCAATTTGGGTCTGGCCTGGTTTCTTTTTTTCTTAGTCAATAAGGAACGCGTGCAAAACTTATCCCGGGCCACTGAAACACCTTGGAAGTGACTGCTAGGACTAATAGGAAGAGTTCCCTGTCTCTCTCTTGCCTCCTGGCGCCTGCTGGTCTAAATTAAAATTTGGGTCTCGCCTGGGACCTCTTTTGCTTAGTCAAAAAGGAACGCATGCAAAACTTGTCTCAAGCCACTGATACACCTTGGAAGTGACTGCTAGGACTAATAGGAAGAGTTCCCTGTCTCTCTCTCGCCCCCTGGCGCCTTTGGGCCAAAATTCCAATTTGGGTCTCGCCTGGGTCCTCTTTTGCTTAGTTACTAAGGAACGCGTGCAAAACTCATATCGGGCAACCGAAACACCTTGGAAGTGACTCCTAGGACTAGTAGGAAGTGTTCCCTGTCTCTATCTCGCCTCTTGGCGCCTTTCGGCCCAAATTCCAATTTTGGTCTCGCCATGGTCCTCTTTTGCTTAGTCACTAAGGAACGCGTTCAAAACTCATATCGGGCCACCGAAACAGCTTGGAAGTGACTGCTAGGACTAATAAGAGAGTTCCCTGTCTCTCTCTCACCTCCTGGAGCCTTTCGGCCCAAATTGCAATTTTGGTCTCGCTTGGGTCCTCTTTTTCTTTGTTCCTAAGGAACGCGTGGAAAACTCATCTCGGGCCACAGAAACACCTTGGAACTGACTGCTAGGACTAATAGGAAGAGTTCCCTGTCTCTCTCTCGCCTCCTGGCGCCTTTGGGTCCAAATTCCAATTTGGGTCTGGCCTGCGTACTCTTTTGCTTAGTCACTAAGGAACGCGTGGAAAACTCATATCGGGCCACCGAAACACCTTGGAACTGACTGCTAGGACTAATAGGAAGAGTTCCCTGTCTCTCTCTCGTCTCCTGGCGCCTTTGGGCCCAAATTCCAATTTGGGTCTGGCCTGGGTCCTCTTTTGCTTAGTCACTAAGCAACGCGTGCAAAATTCATACTGGGCCACCGAAACACATTGGAAGTAACTGCTAGCACTAATAAGAAGAGTTCCCTGTCTCTCTCTCACCTCCTAGCGCCTTTGGGCCCAAATTCCAATTTGGGTCTCGCCTGGGTCCTCTTTTGCTTAGTTACTAAGGAACGCGTGCAAAACTCATATCGGGCCACCGAAACACCTTGGAAGTGACTCCTAGGACTAGTAGGAAGAGTTCCCTGTCTCTATCTCGCCTCCTGGCGCCTTTCGGCCCAAATTCCAATTTGGGTCTCGCCATGGTCCTCTTTTGCTTAGTCACTAAGGAACGCATGCAAAACTCATATCGGGCCACCGAAACACCTTGGAACTGACTGCTAGGACTAATAGGAAGAGTTCCCTGTCTCTCTCTCACCTCCTGGCTCCTTTGGGCCCAAATTGTAATTTTGGTCTCGCCTGGGTCCCCTTTTTCTTAGTTCCTAAGGAACGCGTGGAAAACTCATCTCAGGCCACTGAAACAGCTTGGAACTGACTGCTAGGACTAATAGGAAGAGTTCCCTGTCTCTCTCTTGCCTCCTGGCGCCTGCTGGTCTAAATTACAATTTGGGTCTCGCCTGGGACCTCTTTTGCTTAGTCAATAAGGAACGCATGCAAAACTTGTCTCAAGCCACTGAAACACCTTAGAAGTGACTGCTAGGACTAATAGGAAGAGTTCCCTGTCTCTCTCTCGCCCCCTGGCGCCTTTGGGCCAAAATTGCAATTTTGGTCTCGCCTGGGTCCTCTTTTTCTTAGTTCCTAAGGAACGCGTGGAAAACTCATCTCGGGCCACTGAAACACCTTGGAACTGACTGCTAGGACTAATAGGAAGAGTTCCCTGTCTCTCTCTCGCCTCCTGGCGCCTTTGGCCCCATATTCGGTCTCGCCTAGGTCCTCTTTTGCTTAGTCGCTAAGGAACGCGTGGAAAACTCATCTCGCCTGGGTCTTTTCTTGCGTAGTCGCTAAAGAACGCGTGCAAAACTCATCTCGGCCCACTGAAATACCTTGGAAGTGACTACTCGGACTAACAGGAAGAGCTCTCTGTCTCTCTCTCACCTCCTGGGGCCTTGGGGCGCAAATTCCAACTTGGGTCTCGCCTGGGTTCCCTTTTGCTTAGTGGCTAAGGAACGCGTGCAAAACTCATCTCGGGCCACTAAAACACCTTGGAAGTGACTGCAAAGACTAATCGGAAGAGCTCCCTGTCTCTCTCTTGCCTCCTGGCGTCTTTTGGAGCAAATTCTAATTTAGGTGTCGCCTGGGTCTTCTATTGCTTAGTCGCTAAGGAACGTTTGCAAAACTCATCTCGGGCCACTGAAACACATTGGAAGTGACTGCTCGGACTAATAGGAAGAGCTCCCTGTCTCTCTCTCGCGTCGTGGAACCTTTGGGCCAAAATTCCAATTTGGGTCTCGCCTGGGTCCTATTTTGCTTAGTCACTAAGGAACGCGTGCAAAACTCATATCGGGCCACCGAAACACCTTGGAAGTGACTGCTAGGACTAATAAGAAGAGTTCCCTGTCTCTCTCTCACCTCCTGGCGCCTTTGGGCCCAAATTGCAATTTTGGTCTCGCTTGAGTCCTCTTTTTCTTAGTTCCTAAGGAACGCGTGGAAAACTCATCTCGGGCCACTGAAACACCTTGGAATTGACTGCTAGGACTAATAGGAAGAGTTCCCTGTCTCTCTCTCGCCTCCTGGCGCCTTTGGGCCAAAATTCCAATTTGGGTCTCGCCTGGGTCCTATTTTGCTTAGTTACTAAGGAACGCGTGCAAAACTCATATCGGGCCACCGAAACACCTTGGAAGTGACTGCTAGGACTAGTAGGAAGAGTTCCCTGTCTCTATCTCGCCTCCTGGCGCCTTTGGGCCCAAATTCCAATTTGGGTCTCGCCATGGTCCTTTTTTTCTTAGTCACTGAGGAACGCGTGCAAAACTCATATTGGGCCACTGAAACACCTTGGAAGTGACTGCTAGGACTAATAGGAAGAGTTCCCTGTCTCTCTCTCGCCTCCTGGCGCCTTTGGGCCCAAATTCCAATTTGGGTCTGGCCTGCGTACTCTTTTGCTTAGTCACTAAGGAACGCGTGGAAAACTCATATCGGGCCACCGAAACACCTTGGAACTGACTGCTAGGACTAATAGGAAGAGTTCCCTGTCTCTCTCTCGTCTCCTGGCGCCTTTGGGCCCAAATTCCAATTTGGGTCTGGCCTGGGTCCTCTTTTGCTTAGTCACTAAGCAACGCGTGCAAAATTCATACTGGGCCACCGAAACACATTGGAAGTAACTGCTAGCACTAATAAGAAGAGTTCCCTGTCTCTCTCTCACCTCCTAGCGCCTTTGGGCCCAAATTCCAATTTGGGTCTCGCCTGGGTCCTCTTTTGCTTAGTTACTAAGGAACGCGTGCAAAACTCATATCGGGCCACCGAAACACCTTGGAAGTGACTCCTAGGACTAGTAGGAAGAGTTCCCTGTCTCTATCTCGCCTCCTGGCGCCTTTCGGCCCAAATTCCAATTTGGGTCTCGCCATGGTCCTCTTTTGCTTAGTCACTAAGGAACGCATGCAAAACTCATATCGGGCCACCGAAACACCTTGGAACTGACTGCTAGGACTAATAGGAAGAGTTCCCTGTCTCTCTCTCACCTCCTGGCTCCTTTGGGCCCAAATTGTAATTTTGGTCTCGCCTGGGTCCCCTTTTTCTTAGTTCCTAAGGAACGCGTGGAAAACTCATCTCAGGCCACTGAAACAGCTTGGAACTGACTGCTAGGACTAATAGGAAGAGTTCCCTGTCTCTCTCTTGCCTCCTGGCGCCTGCTGGTCTAAATTACAATTTGGGTCTCGCCTGGGACCTCTTTTGCTTAGTCAATAAGGAACGCATGCAAAACTTGTCTCAAGCCGCTGAAACACCTTGGAAGTGACTGCTAGGACTAATAGGAAGAGTTCCCTGTCTCTCTCTCGCCCCCTGGCGCCTTTGGGCCAAAATTGCAATTTTGGTCTCGCCTGGGTCCTCTTTTTCTTAGTTCCTAAGGAACGCGTGGAAAACTCATCTCGGGCCACTGAAACACCTTGGAACTGACTGCTAAGACTAATAGGAAGAGTTCCCTGTCTCTCTCTCGCCTCCTGGCGCCTTTGGCCCCATATTCGGTCTCGCCTAGGTCCTCTTTTGCTTAGTCGCTAAGGAACGCGTGGAAAACTCATCTCGCCTGGGTCTTTTCTTGCGTAGTCGCTAAAGAACGCGTGCAAAACTCATCTCGGCCCACTGAAATACCTTGGAAGTGACTACTCGGACTAACAGGAAGAGCTCTCTGTCTCTCTCTCACCTCCTGGGGCCTTGGGGCGCAAATTCCAACTTGGGTCTCGCCTGGGTTCCCTTTTGCTTAGTGGCTAAGGAACGCGTGCAAAACTCATCTCGGGCCACTAAAACACCTTGGAAGTGACTGCAAAGACTAATCGGAAGAGCTCCCTGTCTCTCTCTTGCCTCCTGGCGTCTTTTGGAGCAAATTCTAATTTAGGTGTCGCCTGGGTCTTCTATTGCTTAGTCGCTAAGGAACGTTTGCAAAACTCATCTCGGGCCACTGAAACACATTGGAAGTGACTGCTCGGACTAATAGGAAGAGCTCCCTGTCTCTCTCTCGCGTCGTGGAACCTTTGGGCCAAAATTCCAATTTGGGTCTCGCCTGGGTCCTATTTTGCTTAGTCACTAAGGAACGCGTGCAAAACTCATATCGGGCCGCCGAAACACCTTGGAAGTGACTGCTAGGACTAATAAGAAGAGTTCCCTGTCTCTCTCTCACCTCCTGGCGCCTTTGGGCCCAAATTGCAATTTTGGTCTCGCTTGGGTCCTCTTTTTCTTAGTTCCTAAGGAACGCGTGGAAAACTCATCTCGGGCCACTGAAACACCTTGGAATTGACTGCTAGGACTAATAGGAAGAGTTCCCTGTCTCTCTCTCGCCTCCTGGCGCCTTTGGGCCAAAATTCCAATTTGGGTCTCGCCTGGGTCCTATTTTGCTTAGTTACTAAGGAACGCGTGCAAAACTCATATCGGGCCACCGAAACACCTTGGAAGTGACTGCTAGGACTAGTAGGAAGAGTTCCCTGTCTCTATCTCGCCTCCTGGCGCCTTTGGGCCCAAATTCCAATTTGGGTCTCGCCATGGTCCTTTTTTTCTTAGTCACTGAGGAACGCGTGCAAAACACATATTGGGCCACTGAAACACCTTGGAAGTGACTGCTAGGACTAATAGGAAGAGTTCCCTGTCTCTCTCTCGCCTCCTGGCGCCTTTGGGCCCAAATTCCAATTTGGGTCTCGCCTGGGTCTTTTTTTGCGTAGTCGCTAAGGAACGCGTGCAAAACTCATCTCGGCCCACTGAAATACCTTCGAAGTGACTGCTAGGAATAATAGGAAGAGCTCCCTGTCTCTCTCTCTCCTCTTGGCGACGTTGGACCCAAATTCCTATTTGGGTCTCGCCTGGTTCCTTTTTTGCTTAGTGGCTAAGGAACGCATGCAAAACTCATGTCGGGCCACTGAAACACCTTGGAAGTGACTGCTACGACTAATAAGAAGAGCTCCCTGTCTCTCTCTCGCCTCCTGGCTCCTTTGGGTCCAAATTCCTGTTTGGGTCTCGCCTATGTCCTCTTTTGCTTAGTCGCTGAGGAACAAGTGCACAACTCATCTTGGCCCACTAAAACAGCTTGGAAGTGACTGCTCGGACTACTAGGAAGAGCTCCCTGTCTCTCTCTCACCTCCTGGCTCCTTTGGGCCCAAATTCCAATTTGGGTCTCGCCTGGGTCCTCTTTTGCTTAGTCGCCACAGAAAGCGTGCAATACTCACCTCGGGTCACTGAAACACCTTGGAAGTGACTGCTAGGACTAATAGGAAGAGCTCCATGTCTTTCTCTCGCCTCCTGGCGCCTTTGGGCCCAAATTCCAATTTGGCTCTCGCCTGGGTCCTCTTTTGCTTAGTCGCCATAGAAAGCGTGCAAAACTCACCTTGGGTCACTAAAACACCTTGGAAGTGACTGCTAGGACTAATAGGAAGAACTCTCTATCTCTCTCTCGCCTCCTGGCACCTTTGGGCCTGAATTCCAATTTGGGCCTCGCCTGGCTCTTCTTTTGCTTAGACGCTAAGGAATGCGTGCAAACTCATCTTGGGCCACTGAAATACCTTGGAAGTGACTACTCGGACTAACAGGAAGAGCTCTCTGTCTCTCTCTCACCTCCTGGGGCCTTGGGGCGCAAATTCCAACTTGGGTCTCGCCTGGGTTCCCTTTTGCTTAGTGGCTAAGGAACGCGTGCAAAACTCATCTCGGGCCACTAAAACACCTTGGAAGTGACTGCAAAGACTAATCGGAAGAGCTCCCTGTCTCTCTCTTGCCTCCTGGCGTCTTTTGGAGCAAATTCTAATTTAGGTGTCGCCTGGGTCTTCTATTGCTTAGTCGCTAAGGAACGTGTGCAAAACTCATCTCGGGCCACTGAAACACATTGGAAGTGACTGCTAGGACTAATAGGAAGAGCTCCCTGTCTCTCTCTCGGGTCGTGGAACCTTCGGGCCCAAATTCCAATTTGGGTCATGCTTGGGTCCTTTTTGCTTAGTCTCTATGGAATGCGTGCAAAACTCATCTCGGGTCACTGAAACACCTTAAAAGTGACTGCCAGGACTAATAGGAAGAGTTCCTTGTCTCTCTCTCGCCTCTTGGCGCCTTTGGCCCCATATTCGGTCTCGCCTGGGTCCTCTTTTGCTTAGTCGCTAAGGAACGCGTGCAAAACTCATCTCGGCCCACTGAATTACCTTGGAAGTGACTGCTAGGACTAATAGGAAGAGTTCCCTATCTCTCTCTCGCCTCCTGGCGCCTTTGGACCCAAATTCCAATTTGGGTCTCGCCTGGGTCTTTTTTTGCTTAGTCGCTAAGGAACGCGTTCAAAACTAATCTCGGGCCACTGAAAGACCTTCGAAGTGACTGCTACGACCAATAGGAAGAGCTCCCTGTTTCTCTCTCACCTCCTGTCGCCTTTGGGCCCAAATTCCAATTTGGATTTCGCCTGGGTCCTCTTTTGCTTAGTCGCTAAGGAACGTGTGCAAAACTCATATCGGGCCACCGAAACACCTTGGAAGTGGCCACCGAAACACCTTGGAAGTGGCCACCCAAACACCTTGGAATGCGTGCAAAACTCATCTCGGGTCACTGAAACACCTTAAAAGTGACTGCCAGGACTAATAGGAAGAGTTCCTTGTCTCTCTCTCGCCTCTTGGCGCCTTTGGCCCCATATTCGGTCTCGTCTAGGTCCTCTTTTGCTTAGTCAGAAAGGAACGCGTGCAAAACTCGTCTCAGGCCACTGAAACACCTTGGAAGTGACTGCTAGGACTAATAGAAAGAGTTCCCTGTCTCTCTCTCGCCTCCTGGCGCCTTTGGGCCAAAATTCCAATTTGAGTTTCGCCTGGGTCCTCTTTTGCTTAGTCGCTAAGGAACGTGTGCAAAACTCATATCGGGCCACCGAAACACCTTGGAAGTGGCCACCCAAACACCTTGGAAGTGACTGCTAGGACTAATAGAAAGAGTTCCCTGTCTCTCTCTCCCCTCCTGGCGCCTTTGGGCCCAAATTCCATATTGGGTCTCGCGTGGGTCTTTTTTTTCTTAGTTGCTCAGGAACGCGTGCAAAACTCATCTCGGGCCATTGAAACACCTTGGGAGTGACTGCTAGGAATAATAGGAAGAGTTCCCTGTTTTTCTCTCACCTCCTGGCGCCTTTGGGCTCAAATTCCAATTTGAATTTCGCCTGGGTCCTCTTTTGCACAGTCGCCAAGGAATGCATGCAAAACTCATCTCGGGTCACTGAAACACCTTGGAAGTGACTGCTATGACTAATAGGAAGAGTTCCCTGTCTCTCTCTCGCCTCCTAGCGCCTTTGGGCCAAAATTCCAATTTGGGTCTCGTCTGTGTCCTCTTTTGCTTAGTTACTAAGGAACACGTGCAAAACTCATTTCGGTCCACCGAAACACCTTGGAACTGACTGCTAGGACTAATAGGAAGAGTTCCCTGTCTCTATCTCGCATCCTGGCGCCTTTGGGCCAAAATTCCAATTTGAGTTTCGCCTGGGTCCTCTTTTGCTTAGTCGCTAAGGAACGTGTGCAAAACTCATATCGGG
This sequence comes from Abrus precatorius, assembly GCF_003935025.1. Lineage (NCBI taxonomy): Eukaryota > Viridiplantae > Streptophyta > Magnoliopsida > Fabales > Fabaceae > Abrus > Abrus precatorius. Next base: position 3,675,223 of record NW_020874290.1, on the reverse strand, counting down.
CCACCGAAACACCTTGGAAGTGGCCACCCAAACACCTTGGAAGTGACTGCTAGGACTAATAGAAAGAGTTCCCTGTCTCTCTCTCCCTTCCTGGTGCCTTTGGGCCCAAATTCCATATTGGGTCTCGCGTGGGTCTTTTTTTCCTTAGTTGCTCAGGAACGCGTGCAAAACTCATCTTGGGCCATTGAAACACCTTGGGAGTGACTGCTAGGACTAATAGGAAGAGCTCCCTATCTCTCTCTCGCCTCTTGGCACCTTTAGGCCTAAATTCCAAATTGGGCCTCGCCTGGCTCTTCTTTTGCTTAGACGCTAAGGAATGCGTGCAAACTCATCTCAGGCCACTGAAATACCTTGGAAGTGACTACTCGGACTAACAGGAAGAGCTCACTGTCTCTCTCTCGCTTCTTGGCTCCTTTGGGCCCAAATTCCAGTTTGGGTCTCGCCTGAGTCCTCATTTGCTTAGCTGCTATGGAACGCGTGCAAAACTCATCTCGGGCCACTGAACCACCTTGGCAGTGATGCTAGGACTAATAGGAAGAGCTCCCTGTCTCTCTCTCGCTTCTTGGCGCCTTTGGCCCCATATTCCAATTTGGGTCTCGCCTGGGTCCTCTTTTGCTTAGTCGCTAAGGAACGCGTGCAAAACTCATCTCGGGCCACTGAAACACCTTGGAAGTGACTGTTAGGACTAATAGGAAGAGTTCCCTGTCTCTCTCTTGCCTCCTGGCGCCTGCGGGCCTAAATTACAATTTGGGTCTCGTCTAGGTCCTCTTTTGCTTAGTCAGAAAGGAACGCGTGCAAAACTCGTCTCAGGCCACTGAAACACCTTGGAAGTGACTGCTAGGACTAATAGGAAGAGTTACCTGTCTCTCTCTCGCCTGCTGGCGCCTTTGGGCCAAAATTCCAATTTGAGTTTCGCCTGGGTCCTCTTTTGCTTAGTCGCTAAGGAACGTGTGCAAAACTCATATCGGGCCACCGAAACACCATGGAAGTGGCCATCCAAACACCTTGGAAGTGACTGCTAGGACTAATAGAAAGAGTTCCCTGTCTCTCTCTCCCATCCTGGGGCCTTGGGGCGCAAATTCCAATTTGGGTCTCGCCTGGGTTCCCTTTTGCTTAGTGGCTAAGGAACGCGTGCAAAACTCATCTCGGGCCACTAAAACACCTTGGAAGTGACTGCTAAGACTAATCGGAAAAGCTCCCTGTCTCTCTCTCGCCTCTTGCCGCCTTTCGGAGCAAATTCTAATTTAGGTGTCGCCTGGGTCTTCTATTGCTTAGTCACTAAGGAACGTGTGTAAAACTCATCTCGGGCCACTGAAACACATTGGAAGTGACTGCTCGGACTAATAGGAAGAGCTCCCTGTCTCTCTCTCGCCTCCTGGCGCCTTTGGACCCAAATTCCAATTTGGGTCTCGCCTGGGTCCTCTTTTGCTTAGTCACTAAGGAACACGTGCAAAACTAATCTCGGGCCACCGAAACACCTTGGAAGTGACTGCTAGGACTAATAGGAAGAGCTGCCTGTCTCTTTCTCGCCTCTTGGCGCCGTTGGACCCAAATTCCAATTTGGGTCTCGCCTGGTTCCTTTTTTGCTTAGTGGCTAAGGAACGCATGCAAAACTCATCTTGGGCCACTGAAACACCTTGGAAGTGACTGCTAAGACTAATCGGAAGAGCTCCCTGTCTCTCTCTCGCCTCCTGCCGCCTTTCGGAGCAAATTCTAATTTAGGTGTCGCCTGGGTCTTCTATTGCTTAGTCGCTAAGGAACGTGTGCAAAACTCATCTCGGGCCACTGAAACACATTGGAAGTGACTGCTCGGACTAATAGGAAGAGTTCCCTGTCTCTCTCTCGCCTCCTGGCGCCTTTGGGCCAAAATTTCAATTTGGGTCTCGCATGGGTCCTTTTTTGCTTAGTTACTAAGGAACGCGTGCAAAACTCATATCGGACCACCGAAACACCTTGGAAGTGACTGCTAGGACTAGTAGGAAGAGTTTCCTGTCTATGTCTCGCCTCCTGGCGCCTTTGGGCCCAAATTCCAATTTGGGTCACGCCTGGGTCCTCTTTTGCTTAGTCGCTAAGGAATGCGTGCAACACTCATCTCGGGTCACTGAAACACCTTGGAAGTCACTGCTAGGACTAATAGGAAGAGTTCCTTGTCTCTCTCTCGCCTCCTGGTGCCTTTGGACCTAAATTCCAATTTGGGTCTCGCCTTGCTCTGATCTTCCTTAGTCGCTAAGGAACGCGTGCAAAACTGATCTCGGGCCACTAAAACACCTTGGAAGTGACTGCTAGGACTAATAGGAAGAGCTGCCTGTCTCTTTCTCACCTCTTGGCGCCGTTGGACCCAAATTCCAATTTGGGTCTCGCCTTGTTCCTTTTTTGCTTAGTGGCTAAGGAACGCATGCATTACTCATCTTGGGCCACTGAAACACCTTGGAAGTGACTGCCACGACTAATAGGAAGAGCTCCCTGTCTCTCGCTCGCCTCCTGGCTCCTTTGGGCCCAAATTCCTGTTTGGGTCTCGCCTGGGTCCTCTTTTGCTTAGTCACTAAGGAACGCGTGTAAAACTCATCTTAGGCCACTGAAACACCTTGGAAGTGACTGCTAGGACTCATAGAAAGAGTTCCCTGTCTCTCTCTTGCCTCCTAGTGCCTTTGGGCCAAAATTCCAATTTGGGTCTCGCCTGGGTCCTCTTTTGCTTAGTTACTAAAGAACACGTGCAAAACTTATATCGGGCCACCGGAACACCTTCGAAGTTATTGCTAGGACTACTAGGAAGAGTTCTCTGTCTCTCTCTCGCCTCTTGGCGCCTTTGGGCCAAAATTCCAATTTGGGTCTTGCCTGGGTCCTCTTTTGCTTAGTCGCTAAGGAACACGTGCAAAACTCATCTCGGGCCACCGAAACACCTTGGAAGTGACTGCTATGACTAATAGGAAGAGTTCCCTGTCTCTCTCTCGCCTCCTGGCGCCTTTGGACCCAAATTCCAATTTGGGTCTCGCCTGGGTCTTTTTTTGCTTAGTCGCTAAGGAACGCGTGCAAAACTCATCTCGGCCCACTGAAATACCTTCGAAGTGACTGCTAGGACTAATAGGAAGAGCTCCCTGTCTCTCTCTCGCCTCTTGGCACCGTTGGACCGAAATTCCAATTTGGGTCTCGCCTGGTTCCTTTTTTACTTAGTGGCTAAGGAACACATGCAAAACTCATCTCGGGCCACTGAAACACCTTGGAAGTGACTGCTACGACTAATAGGAATAGCTCCCTGTCTCTCTCTCGCCTCTTGGCTCCTTTGGGCCCAAATTCCTGTTTGGGTCTCGCCTATGTCCTCTTTTGCTTAGTCGCTGAGGAACAAGTGCAAAACTCATCTCGGGCCACTAAAATAGCTTGGAAGTGACTGCTCGGACTACTAGGAAGAGCTCCCTATCTCTCTCTCGCCTCCTGGCTCCTTTGGGCCCAAATTCCAATTTGGGTCTCGCCTGGGTCATCTTTTGCTTAGTCCCCACAGAAAGCGTGCAATACTCACCTCGAGTCACTGAAACACCTTGGAAGTGACTGCTAGGACTAATAGGAAGAGCTCCCTGTCTCTCTCTCGCCTCCTGGCACCTTTGGGCCCAAATTCCAATTTGGGTCTCGCCAGCGAAAGTGAACGTTCCAGAGAAGACTCTATTCCTGAGGAGCTGCGCGTTGTCACTTTCGCCAGCGAAAGTGAGCGTTACAGAGGCACTTGTATCAGGACAGCTTGCGCGTGGTTACTATTACTCACGAAAGTGATCACGCGCAGCCCTTGTCCTCCTGCGTTGCCACTATTCTGAATAAAAGTGAATGTTCCAGAGAAGCCTTCAACTCTGCAAGTTGCGCGTGGTTACTCTTGCTCTTGAAAGTGAACACGCGCACTACATAAAGCTTCTGCGTGGTTACTCTTGTGAAGAAAAGTGACAACGCGCAGAACACGGTTTCTTTAAATACATGATTGAAGCGCAAAACTGGGATCTTTTTGCTCATTTTCTGTTTTGTTAGTTAGAGTCTCATTGAGAGAGAGTGGAGAGAAGATTGGGGTCGAAGCTTGAAGCTCGAAGAAGAGGGATCAGATTGGAGCTCGTGGCCATGGCTGCTCTGCATTCTTCTTCATCTTCTTCTTCTTCTTTCTCTGTTTTTGTTGCAATTTGTGCTTAATTTCCCATAGTTAGGGGTTTATGGAACTCGAATTGATGTATTGACTCGACTTTATCTTCTGAACTTTAAGTTCTTGGATTAATTGAGTTGTTAATTCTGCTTTTCATGCAATCTTTGAATGGAAATTCATTTGATTAATCAAGAGGAATCTTTACCAATGGGAATTGGATTGTTTGCTCCGATCTGAATTGGCAACCAGAGTTTAGGGATTTCTTAGGGATAAGGTGACCTGATTCTGCAATCTTATAGTTCTAATTCTTAATGCAACCTGAAATTGAATCTCACCTAAGGGATTAGGGAGGTTTAGTGGATTGTTAGGGTCAATGAGTTAAGGAATTAACCTTTGGCTAGATATATGTGAAACTGATTGTCAATTATTCAATTGCTTGAATGTTCAGAGGATTTAATTGGATTGATATTGATATTCTTGTGAAGTAAATTCCTAACTATCCTTCATTGCTATTTCATTTCATCACAAATCTTATACTTTGTTTCTCTGCAAGTTCTTTGCTTTAATTGCTTTGGTTTATTGCTGTTATATGTTACAAATCTCCTTCAAAAATTCGTATGGCTCAAATGGTTATAATTCTGTGAAGTGGTACTTGAAACCTAAATTCCCTGTGGAGACGATATTCTGATCTTAAATTTACTCATCACTTGCTGCAATCCTAGTGCACTTGCTAGTGTTAGATTGCAAACAACAAGTTTTTGGCGCCGTTGCCGGGGAAATTAGAGTTTCAATATCATTAGTAACATAAGAATAGCTAGATTGAGTATTTTGTTCTCTGAATTTCTGTAGTAGTAGTCTGTAGTTAGACATTTTGTCCATTCTGCATAATTCTGCAACTTTTAAACTTGTGTTTCAATTACTTTTACTGATAATTACTGCATAATTTTCGTGGTGCAGTTCTGAATACTAACGTGTAGTTTACTTTTGCTTCATTTTGAATTGTATATGCGTGGCAAAAACAAAAACAAATCAACTCTAGTCTTTGATCCTGACATAGACATAACCTTAAGAAGATTGAGAAAAGAGTCTAGAGCAGAAAAAGCCATAGGGAGTGATAGTGAGTTAGAAGCTGTCCATTCTCCAGAATCGCAGAGTAATCCTAGAGTGAAAAGAACACCTACATCTTTGAGACACCTAAATTCAGAAATAGAGATGGCAGAACAAAATAGAATTAGAACATTAGGGGACTATGCTATTCCTAACATGCAAGGTTTTAACTCTTCTATAATCAGGCCAACTATTCAAGCCAACCATTTTGAGATTAAACCTGCTTTATTACACTTAGTCCAACAAGATCAGTTTTCTGGTGGAAATTCTGATGATCCTAACTTACATATTTCAAATTTTCTACAGCTATGTGACACTATAAGAATAAATGGGGTTAGTGAAGAAGCCATCAGACTGAGACTATTTCCTTTTTCCTTGAGAGATAGAGCAAAATGCTGGTTACAAGCTCAACCACAAGGAAGCATCACAACCTGGACAGAACTTGTGAATAAGTTTTTAACCAAGTACTTCCCTCCATCCAAATCTGCTAAGTTGAGAGGAGAAATTACATCCTTTGTGCAGCAAGAAGGAGAATCATTGTATGAAGCTTGGGAAAGATACAAAGAACTGCTTAGAAGGTGTCCACATCATTGTATTCCAGATTGGATGCAATTAGAGACTTTTTATAATGGGATGAATGCAGTAACAAGAACAATGGTTGATGCTGTTGCTGGAGGTTCATTAAATACAAAGTCCTTGGAAGAAGCTCAAAGGATTATTGACATGATGACATCTTCAATGTATCAGAATTCAAACTCAAGGAATCAAGGAAGAAACTCTGGTCATGAAGCTAAAGTTCTGGAAACTTTTCTTGCACAAAATCAGCTACAAAATCAAATGTTTTCAGAACAATTAGTTGCCTTAACACAACAAATCAACAATCTGCAAACAGGGAGTGTGCCTGCCAGTCAGCTAAGTTGTGATTTTTGTGGAGGAAACCATGCAAATGGTGCATGTGAGGCATCCACAAGTGAACCACAAGAGCAAGTGAATTATATGAATAATTTTCAGAGACAACAACCATCATATCCCCCTGGATTTCAATTTTCGAATAATAGAACTCAGCAGTATTCTAATTGGAATAATCAATATTCTGCTGCAAAGAATTCTAATTCAAATTTGCCTTTTTCTAATGCAGGTCCAACAACACAACAGCATTATTTTCAGAGGAATTCATCCACTCAACCTCAAGGAAATCAAATATTTTCCAGACCTACGAATGAGAGGTTGACTGAGATGGAAGAAACTATGCTGCAATTCATGAAGGTGACTCAAACAAGCTTCAAAAACCAGGAAGCTTCCATGAAGAAACTAGAGACACAGATTGGACAATTAGCTAAACAATTATCCAGCAGGGATGAAGGAAGATTTCCAAGCAATACAGTAATCAATCCTAAAGAGCAATGTCAAGCCATAACTACAAGGAGTGGAGCTGTAGTTGCAAGCCCTAAACCAGCAGAAAAGAAAGTGAATGACGTAGTAGAAAGAAATATTGAACAAGATCTGCAACAAGGAAATTTTAAGCTATTGAAGAAAGACCATTCAGAAGAAAAAGAAAAAGTTCCCATGAATTCTGAAAGGAAAACCAAAAAGCAACTCTTTGAGGAAGCTTGTAAGCCAATAGACCCAGAAAAATACAAGAGGCTACCCTATCCTCAAAGAGTCCAAAATCCTAAACAAGAGGAACAATTTGAAAGGTTTATGAATGTCTTTAAGAAATTACAAATTAACATTCCTTTTGCAGAAGCTTTGGAGTAAATGCCTTCATATGCAAAGTTCATGAAAGAACTACTTTCCAGAAAAAGGAAGCTAGAGCATGACAAAACAGTACCTTTGACAGAGGAGTGCAGTGCCATTCTCAAGAGAAAGCTTCCTCAAAAGTTGAAAGATCCTGGATCATTTAGCATTCCTTGTGAAATAGGAAACTGCACTGTGGGAAGAGCATTGTGTGACTTGGGAGCAAGCATAAATCTGATGCCATTAGCTGTTCTGCAGAAACTTGGAATAGAGGAAGTGAAGCCTACCAACATTACACTGCAGCTAGCTGATAGATCATACACTTATCCATATGGAGTTGTTGAAGATTTATTAGTTAAAGTTGATAAGTTCATTTTTCCTGCAGATTTTGTAATTCTGGACATGGAGGTGGATTCTAACATTCCTTTGATCCTAGGGAGGCCATTTCTTGCAACCGGGAGAGCTTTAATAGACGTGCAAAAAGGTGAACTTATGCTTCGAGTTCAAGATGAGAAGGTAATATTTAATGTGTTTGAAGCTTTAAAATATCCAGTTGAAGATAATATATGTATGAAGATAGATATACTGGATACTTTCATTACACAACACCATATGAAAGATTTTGATGAAACTGCTATGTTAGAAGAGATAATATCTGCAGGGAATGACAAATCTGAAACTCTGAATGAAGAAGATATCATGGAAGTGCAGCAGCAACTAGAAGCTCTGCCAATTCAAAAACCTGCAGAAAATATAGTGAAAGAAGAGCTGAAAAAGGATGCTAAAGAAGAAGAAAAGCAAAGGCTAGAACTGAAACAACTCCCTTCACACTTGCGGTATGCATTTCTGGATGAGAATCATGAAAATCCAGTCATCATCAATAATGAACTTAAGGAAGAACAAGAGGAAAAATTGCTCAGAATTTTGAGAGAACACAAATCTGCAATTGGCTGGAGTATTGCAGACTTGAAAGGTATAAATCCTTCATTTTGTAAGCACAGAATTTTATTTGAAGAGAATTTTAAACCTGTTGTGCAGCCACAAAGGAGGTTAAACCCAGCCATGAAAGAGGTAGTTAAAAAAGAGGTCATAAAGCTGTTAGATGCAGGAATAATATACCCAATTTCTGACAGCAATTGGGTAAGTCCAGTCCAAGTTGTTCCAAAGAAAGGTGGTATGACAGTGGTACCTAATGAAAAGAATGAACTTGTCCCTACTAGGACTGTGACTGGATGGAGAATGTGCATAGACTATAGAAAATTAAATGATGCAACTAGAAAAGACCATTTTCCACTACCATTTGCAGATCAAATGTTAGAAAGACTTGCTGGACATTCCTTTTATTGTTTTCTTGATGGGTATTCAGGATATAATCAAATAGCTGTAGATCCTTTAGATCAAGAGAAAACTGCATTTACATGTCCATTTGGAGTCTTTGCATATAGGAGAATGCCATTTGGTTTGTGTAATGCCCCTGCCACTTTTCAAAGATGCATGCTTTCTATTTTTTCTGATATGGTAGAAAACATCATTGAAGTGTTCATGGACGATTTCTCTGTTTTTGGTGATTCTTTTGATGATTGTTTAGCTAATCTATCCACTGTTTTGCAGAGATGTCAAGATACTAACCTTGTGTTAAATTGGGAGAAGTGTCATTTCATGGTACAAGAAGGCATTGTCCTTGGTCATAAAATTTCAGAGAAAGGAATGGAGGTGGACCAAGCTAAAATAGAAGTCATTAGTAAATTGCCTCCACCTATCAATGTTAAGGGAGTTAGAAGTTTTTTAGGACATGCTGGTTTTTATAGAAGATTCATAAAAGATTTTTCCAAGATTGCTAAACCCTTGAGTAATTTACTTGTAAAAGATGCAGATTTCATATTTGATGATAATTGTTTGCATGCATTTTCTGTTTTAAAAGAGAAATTGATTTCTGCACCTATTCTTGCAAAACCAGATTGGAAATTACCTTTTGAACTAATGTGTGATGCAAGTGATAGTGCAGTGGGTGCTGTTTTAGGACAGAGGAAAGATAGGAAATTACATGCTATATATTATTCAAGCAAAGTGTTAAATCCTGCACAAGTGAATTACACAACAACAGAAAAAGAACTTTTAGCTGTTGTATATGCTTTTGATAAGTTCAGATCATATTTAATGGGTTCAAAAGTGATTGTATACACTGATCATGCTGCTCTTAAATATCTTTTGACAAAATAGGATGCAAAGCCCAGATTATTAAGATGGATTCTACTCCTCCAAGAATTTGAGCTAGAAATCAAAGACAAGAAAGGGAAAGAAAACAGTGTTGCTGACCACTTGTCCAGACTTCCTTTGGAGAGTTTAACCACTGAATCATTGGAAATAAATGAAGAATTTCCAGATGAAAAGCTGTTTGCAGTGGAAAACATGCCTTGGTTTGCTGACATTGCAAATTTTAAAGCCACTCAATTCATTCCAAAGAGGTTTACTTGGCAGCAAAAGAAGAAGTTCTTACATGACAGCAAATTCTATGTGTGGGAAGACCCATACCTGTTCAAAATTGGAGTAGATGGGTTAATTAGAAGATGCATTCCACAAAGTGAGCAAGCTGAGATACTATGGCATTGTCACAATTCAGAATATGGAGGCCACCATGCAAGTTCAAGGACTGCTGCAAAAGTTTTGCAAGCAGGTTTCTTTTGGCCTACACTCTTCAAAGATGCCAAGAAGTATGTGGAAAACTGTGATAAATGCCAAAGAACTGGAAATATTTCAAGAAGACATGAGCTGCCATTAACCAACATCCTAGAAGTGGAACCATTTGATGTATGGGGGATTGATTTCATGGGACCATTTCCCCCATCATTCTCACACGAATACATTCTAGTTGCAGTGGATTATGTGTCTAAATGGGTAGAAGCAATTCCCACCAGATCAAATGATGCAAAGGTAGTGATTTCTTTTATAAGAAAGAACATTTTTTCAAGATTTGGTGTGCCTAGAGTGCTGATAAGTGATGGAGGTACTCACTTCTGCAATAAGTATCTTGAAGCTGTATTAATGAAATATGGTGTGAAGCATAAGGTTGCTACTCCATACCATCCACAAACAAGTGGACAAGTGGAGGTTTCAAATAGAGAGATCAAGCAAATTCTAGAGAAAGTAGTGAACAATTCAAGGAAGGATTGGTCAAAGAAACTGGATGACTCACTGTGGGCATATAGAACTGCTTTTAAAACTCCAATTGGTATGTCTCCATATCAGCTAGTATTTGGAAAGGCCTGTCACTTACCTCTAGAGCTGGAGCACAGAGCATATTGGACTACCAAGTGGCTTAACTTTGATTTATCAAGTGCTGGAAAGAAGAGAGTTTTATAGTTGCATGAATTGGAAGAATTCAGACAACAAGCTTATGAAAATGCAAAGTTGTACAAAGAAAGAACCAAGAGGATCCATGACAAATTTATTCTGCAAAAAGATTTCAGACCTGGCCAGCAAGTACTATTATTCAATTCAAGATGAAAATTGTTTCCAGGGAAACTGAAATCTAGATGGTCTGGACCGTTTTTAATCAAGGAAACTTCTCCCTTTGGAGCAATTCTTATAGAAGATCTGAAAACAGGGAAAGAATTCAAGGTCAATGGCCAAAGATTGAAGATCTATCATGGAGAGGAGTTTACAAGGAACATGTCATGCATGAACTGGTTTCTCTTGAGTGAGAAACATTTAATGTCAAGCTAGTGACATTAAAGAAGCGCTTTGTGAGAGGCAACTCACATTTCTAACCCAATTTAACTTTTCTGCATTAATTTTGAATTAACAGTGTTCATAAGAAGTCAAAAATCTGCACTTTTCATCTTGGTTACCTTGCTGAATTTGATGTTTGGAATAAATCTGGTGGCTGAAACAAGAATGCAGATTGGAATTAATTAAAATGCTTAAAGTTCTTGTACAGTCTGAATAATAGTTATCAAATTCTGCAAAATCTCTGAAAAATACAAAGTTCTGCATCATACTCATCATATTCTATAATTTTGGTGCAAAAGGTAAATTTTGAAGCATGTTAAATCTGTCATTTGTAACGAATCTGATAAATGCAATTGGACTTCATACTATAATGTGTTATGGAAAAGTCAGAATTGCATTGTGAATATGTTAAGTAGAAATTCTGCAGAATTCAGCCTTGGATGAATGTTGCATATGTAATTAAAGGTGAACATGATGAGGGAAATAGGTATTTTATATGGAAAGCAATCAAGCAGAGATGGAATTCTGAGATTTCCCCTCTGGAACAATCACTCTCGCTGATGAGAGTGATAACGCAGAAACTGACTGGGAAACACAGCTCTCTGGAACAATCACTCTCGCTGATGAGAGTGATAACGCAGAGGCAGATGAGAAAAACACACTCTCTGGACCACTTCCTTTCCTTGTCAAGAGTAATCACGCGCAGGTAAGTATGGAATATTTCATAGCGCGTTACTCCTTTTACTGATAAAAGTACCTACGCTCAAGCAATAAGCTTGCGCGTTATCACTTTGCCCAGCAATAGTGATAACGCGCATTGCATTCAAAATTTTCAAGTTCTCATTCTTTCATGCCAGTCAAGCATAGTTCAACCCTGGCAGTAAAGAGGGCTGAATTATTGTTTGCTATTGTTAATGATATGTACATTGATGCAGGGGAAGTAATTAGTGAATGTATCTTAAATATTCTGAAAATGAAAAGAGATTCACTAGCCTTTCCCTCATTAATCACTTTACTTTGTGAGGATGCAGGGGTTGAAGTTGGAGACTACCAAGAGAAAATCAGATCTGCTCCCCCTATCTCTGTCTCAATGGTAAAGGAAATCTATGCCACCACCTCCTGCACTTCAGCTGCACCTATCCCTACTCAGTTCAGAAAGGAGAAACCAATGAAGATGAAGGACATCCTACATCTTTTGGTTGAAAGGCAAAATCAATTGGCTGAACGACAAACTGAGCTCCACAACAGTTTGAAGGCAGGAACCATGCTAGTGGAATGTGTGTTGATGAATCTTGGTCAGAAGATGGGAATGACCAAAGATGAACTTTATCGCACACCAGACTTGGCTGAGAATGCTCAATGTCTACGCTCATCAGTTTTTAAAGACTTGCCAATATACAAGACTCATTTTCCATAGCCAACTGAAGAAGTGGTGGAGGAAGAAGAAGATGAGGAGGATGAGGAAGAAGATGAAGATGAAATTTCTGATGAGGAGGATGCTCAAGATGACTAGCTTAGGATTTTTATTTTCTTTTTTGTTAATTCGAATTTTCTCTTGATGGTTTTGTAATTAAGTTTCAAACTTTTTGGTTTCATTTTAGAATTTGGGTTTGTAATTTGCACACTTGGTATATTTTGGTTTCATGCTAATTCTGAACAATTATGTTTTGAACACACATTAATTATGCAGAATTCAATCCCTTTTTCACTTGCTAATTGACAAAATTTTTGGTGTTTTGTGCAGAAAATGTCACACTCACACAACACTCACACACATTGGCTGATGATACCTGCACAAGCTGCCATGAAAGGGGGGTTATTCCTTACCTCTTGATTCATGTGTTAGCTACACAATACACTGAAAATTTACTGATAATAGTCTAGGTTATGAGCTATTTTCTGCAAATTAACTGCAAGATGAGTGACAATTTTGTGAATTCTGTGTGAATTTTTTTTTAAGTTGTTTTTCCCATTCTCAAAATGAGATCACACTTGTATTTTCAAAAATGAGGCAGTTGCCACTAGGTGCATAAATTTCTGAAAAGTGCATTGTGTTTTCATTAATCCACATGATCACTTATAATACCTAGTGAGATTTGAGCTGTCTAATTCTTTTCTTGTGTGATTAATCATATTTGGCTGTATTCTCTAGAACTTGCCCTTGTTCTTAATTGAATATGCATGCTACAGTTTTCACCCACATGATAGAGGCCATGTTTGATTATACCTAGTCAGCCTAAAGGCCTTCCTTTATGATTGAATGTCTTAGTTCACCCTTTTAAGCTTAATATCCCTTTTCTTGAAATTACCTCATTATAAAGCCTTGCCTGAAAAACCAATTTTTACCATTCAAAAGATCAAAGGCATAATGATTTTAATCAAGAATGAGTTTTAAAACTAAGTTTGGGGTGGCATCCAGATTCTAATTGCTTGAGGACAAGCAATGTTCTAAGTTTGGGGTGGGAAATAGCATGCTATCTAAGTTTGAGTTCAACAAACCAAAAAGAAAGAACAAAAGTGCTGCAGCAAAATGAAAAATTTATGAAGCAAAGCTATGAAAAGAACAAAAATGTGAGTTCAAAAGAAAAGAATTGCAGCAAAGTGCTGCAGAAAAGAAGATAGTGACTGAAAGCAAGAAAAGAAGAAAAGTATCAGTGAAAATTCTGCTGCAAGAAAAAAATTTGTTTGCTGTATAAGTGAGAGAATTAAGGAGGAATAATGCAGATCCAGGATAGTTTTAAAACAAATCACTCAAAATGCCTCTGATTTTTTTTGAAATTGCATGTATTGTTTTCCATTTTCTTTGATACCTACCTTAACCTTAGCCTTGTTATAACCTGAAAAAGTCCTCTAGATGTGTGATTAATTGTACTAAGCAGAGGAGATGGAGAAATTGGGCAAGCATATGGTAGAGTGCAGTGAAATTGATGATTTAGAGTGAAAACAGCACCTAAACACTGTTGAGTGATGAGAGAAACACTTCCAAGTGAGCTGTGATCATGTTGATTAATTGTACTCACATGAATTTTGATGAAATATATGAACTTAGGTAGCAATTCTTACTCAATGATGATTATGCAGTAGAAATATCATGATGGGTATTTGGATGAACAACTTGATTGAAAATTTTGCAGAAAACACAGAATTGGAAATTGGAAAATCTGAGAAAAGCAATTTATGAACTGAATTTGAAAATGGAGGAACTTACCCTTGGTTTAGTTTGATTTACTTGAGGACAAGCAAAAATTCAAGTTTGGGGTGGTGATGAATCTATATTTTTACTGATATTTTAGCATAATTCTAGCTCATTTAATAAGGAAAATATATATTTAATAAGGAAAATATATGAAGAAAGCAGAAAAACTCAGAAAAAGAGAATGATTGAAAGTTTTAATTCAATTTGTAGTTATTTTCGCATTTGTAGAATTTATGCTTAGTTCTTAAGGAATTTATCTTGTTTTGAAGGAATAAGCTGAGAAAAAGTCATGGAAATGGAGAATCAATGGGAAGGAAGAGGAAGAATGGCAATGCTAGACTCCAAAATACAAGAATTATGGATTGCAGCCTGGGCGTGATCACTATTGTTAGTGAAAGTGATCATTCCAAAGCCTAAAGGAGAAGAAGAGCCTTGCGTAATCACTTTTATTTACAAGAGTGAGCGTTGCCAGTGTGCGTTATCACTTTCGCCAGCGAAAGTGAACGTTCCAGAGAAGACTCTATTCCTGAGGAGCTGCGCGTTGTCACTTTCGCCAGCGAAAGTGAGCGTTCCAGAGGCACTTGTATCAGGACAGCTTGCGCGTGGTTACTATTACTCACGAAAGTGATCACGCGCAGCCCTTGACCTCTTGCGTTGCCACTATTCTGAATAAAAGTGAATGTTCCAGAGAAGCCTTCAACTCTGCAAGTTGCGCGTGGTTACTCTTGCTCTTGAAAGTGAACACGCGCACTACATAAAGCTTCTGCGTGGTTACTCTTGTGAAGAAAAGTGACAACGCGCAGAACTGGGTTTCTATAAATACATGATTGAAGCGCAAAACTGGGATCTTTTTGCTCATTTTCTATTTTGTTAGTTAGAGTCTCGTTGAGAGAGAGTGGAGAGAAGATTGGGGTCGAAGCTTGAAGCTCGAAGAAGCGGGATCAGATTGGAGCTCGTGGCCATGGCTGCTCTGCATTCTTCTTCATCTTCTTCTTCTTCTTTCTCTGTTTTTGTTGCAATGTGTGCTTAATTTCCCATAGTTAGGGGTTTATGGAACTCGAATTGATGTATTGACTTGACTTTATCTTCTGAACTTTAAGTTCTTGGATTAATTGAGTTGTTAATTCTGCTTTTCATGCAATCTTTGAATGGAAATTCATTTGATTAATCAAGAGGAATCTTTACCAATGGGAATTGGATTGTTTGCTCCGATCTGAATTGGCAACCAGAGTTTAGGGATTTCTTAGGGATAAGGAGACCTGATTCTGCAATCTTATAGTTCTAATTCTTAATGCAACCTGAAATTGAATCTCACCTAAGGGATTAGGGAGGTTTAGTGGATTGTTAGGGTCAATGAGTTAAGGAATTAACCTTTGGCTAGATATATGTGAAACTGATTGTCAATTATTCAATTGCTTGAATGTTTAGAGGATTTAATTGGATTGATATTGATATTCTTGTGAAGTAAATTCCTAACTATCCTTCATTGCTATTTCATTTCATCACAAATCTTATACTTTGTTTCTCTGCAAGTTCTTTGCTTTAATTGCTTTGGTTTATTGCTGTTATATGTTACAAATCTCCTTCAAAAATTCGTATGGCTCAAATGGTTATAATTCTGTGAAGTGGTACTTGAAACCTAAATTCCCTGTGGAGACGATATTCTGATCTTAAATTTACTCATCACTTGCTGCAATCCTAGTGCACTTGCTAGTGTTAGATTGCAAACAACAAGTTGCCACTTTTGCTCCTCAAAGTGGCTACTTTGTGGGCAACTTTCATCCAAGGACCAAGATTTCTCAAATTTAACTTGGGCACTCTGCAAAATCATCAAGATAATTAAAATTGCAATCTATATCTATGTAATTAAATGCAAATTAACCAAAAATTAATAAACCTATGATATTTATTCAAAATGTGATTTCTATATTATTTTCACTATCTAAGTCCATTTTTTCTATCAAGAAGCATAAAAAAGGCAAGTAAAAATATAATAAAAAGTGGATTCATCACAACCCCAAACTTAAACTTTTGCTTGTCCTCAAGCAAATCAAAATTCAAGCAAAACAAATGAAGAGGGTTGGATTTATCCAAAAAATTTTTTTTTTTTTTTAAGAGATCTTCATTCCAACTTCATGCTTTAATTAGCTTTTCCAACATCTTCACAACCAAAGACTCATTCAACAGAGGAATCATATTCATGTCAAATATTCCATGCAAAGTCCCACTAAATTGAAACAAAAGAATCAAGCAAGGTTTCATGTGACTCTCATAATGCAAAGAAACTATCCATCTCACAAGGTGGTGTTTCACTCATCACTCAACAACATTTCAGGCTAAGTGTTTTCCCTCAATCCATGCATTTAGCCTCACCCTACCATAGGCTTGCCCATATTCTCGATCTCCTTTGCCTAGATACAACGAACCACCTATCATGAGGGCTTTGTTGGTCACAAATGGGGTTAGGATAGGCTCAAATTTTAACCAAGGAGGGTGACAAGATCAAGTGGGTACTCAAGAGGAGCGAGTTCTTTTGAGTGATTTAGTGCAACAACTAGAGTGGAATGCCTTAAATGATGTAGCTTAAGAGGTTAAAGCATTCTTTCACCACATTAATTTTCTTATTTGCCTTATGTGGAGATCCTTTTTCAACTCAAAAGCCTTGCTATATTTTTCTTTCTTTCTTTTCTCCTTTTTCATTCATTCATATTTTTGTGATATCATGGACTTTGACAATCATCTTTTTTTTATTTTTATTTTTTATTTTATTTTTTTTGACATGTATTATGAACATGTATGCTGTCCACCACCCCAAACTTAAGACATTGCTTGTCCTCAAGCAACTACAAGCATAATCAACACCCCAAACTTAGTTTCTTGCACTCAATCTTGAGGCAACTCAAAAGAAATACCTCTATTAAGGAAAGGGAAGTAAATTTGTTGACTAAGTTTGGAAAAAGCAAGAAGTGGGGAACAGGGAAGTGAAGTGCAAGGGTGGGGGGAAGGGTATGTGCAAAGAAGGCCTCAATCATCTAGATGAAAAATTGCACAATGCATATTGAATTAAGAAACAGGGAAAGTTCTAGAGGATGAATGCAACAATACATGTAATATGCACAAAAAAGAAGTAAGAGGCCCAATTCACTACCATGGTAAAGGTGACAAGAACTTGCAATAATGTGAGCACAATTCACCCGGCAAGAAAATATGTTCAAAATGTTAGGAACGAAAATATGTACAAAAATGAGAATGAGTATGGGTTGGATGGGAAATGCAATCAGAGCATAAAAGCAAAATACAAAATAGAACTAGATTAAAAGGAAAAGAGAATAATAGAAATGAGGAAATGTAAGCGAGAAATAAATGCAAAACAGGGATAAAGAGTTCACCCCCTTTTTATAGATGATGTATTCAAAGTTCCTTCTAGGATTGCTTGACATTATCTGCAGAGAAGAAAGAATATGTGAATGGGTAGTGCAGGGAAATTGGGTCAACCTTCATAGTAACACACAACAGCAAACAATCAAACCAGGTGCTGCAAAATAATTTGATACCATCCTAAGTAATTTGTGTGCAAAAGGGTGTATAGTGCTACATATGACTCAGAGGGCAACCAATTCCAATCATGGTACATAGCCTACAAACACATTCCATTCCATAAAAAGAGGCATTCTATGGGCAAAGCATAGAGCTCAATTGGTACAGACAAGAACAATTAAGCACAGAGAATGGTGTGGCATACAGTCACTATGTATAGCAATCAAATGTATAGCAAAATATGGCTTCTAAGCTCAAGGACCATAATGCAGCAATTAGTGAAGTTAAAGTCACGAAAAGCATGTTTAACACCCAGAAAGATCAACAATCATGGTTAATTATGTAATGTGCATGAGGATCAAGTGCAGCAAAAGTAAAATGGCATGGAATTGAAAAGCAAAACAGCAAAATGGAGGGGCCAAAACTAAATGGAAATGGGCACGAACCAAATTCAGGCACTAACATACATGAACAAGAAGTTCAATAGCATTATTGGCATGTTTAGAGCATAAAAATGAAAGAGGGGAGCATAACAAAAACAACAAATGAGAGTCATGGCAAAGAGGAAGTGGGTGTGGTCACTATTGGGGGCAAAAGTGGGAACGCCCAATTGGATGGGAGTAATACACCCCATTGGGTGCAAGTTAGGGACCTCACCCTCTCTAATTCATGTAAGAATGCTCAATTACACAAGAATTACACCTCAATTTCAATAAAAAACAAGTAAAATTGAAAAGCCCCAAATTGGGGAATCTAAGAACCCTAACCATAAATGGAGAGAAATTGAGAGAATTACCTTGCTTGAAGCCTTGGGTGTGGTGAGGGAAGGTGCGTCTTGGGACTAGGAGTGAGTGGGTGTGAGTGGGTGTGAGTGGGTGTGTGAAATTTGGAACGTGAAAGTGGGTGCGCGTGGCCACTTTCAAGGAAGAAAGTGGCAACTACAGTGAGGTTGTGTGTGTGGGCATATGCGCGTGGTTACTATGGGGCTTCAAAGTGGGAACTCCAGTGGCTTATTTTGGGGGACAAATGTGCGTGGCCACTTTCAATGAAGAAAGTGGTAACTACAGTGAGCCCCAAAATGCAAAGTGAATTGCGCGTGGCTACTATTGGACTAGAAAGTGTCCACGCGCAAACTATTGACCTCCTAGGTGTCAAAGTAGCCACTTTCACTCTTAAAAGTGGGAACTACAGAGAGAAACATGCTTACCTTGAGCCAAAGTGACCACTATGGCCTACGAAAGTGACCACTCTCACGAAAAACAAATTGTACCAAGCATGAATGAGTACCCAAAGTGTTTGTTGCTGCCACAATCCCTGCAAAAATTCTAAGTCCACAGAAAATTATTTACACAAAATTGAATTATATTAGAAATCTATCTACAAATGAAAACAAATAAGAACAAAAACTCAATTGAAAGAATGCAAAGGAAAAGAACAAAATTCCTTATTCACGTGTGAGTTGCCTCTCACAAAGCGCTTCTTTAACGTCACTAGCTTGACGTGCGAAGTGATTTACTCATGACAGGGGTCTTGGTTGAAGGAAATGATGAGGGAGTATACATCCACCTCTTCAATCTCCTCCAAGGGAACTGAGTTCTCTAAAAAATGCTTCAGGCGATGTCCATTCACTATGAAACATTTGTTAGTGGAGTCACTCTTGATTTCCACTGCACCATTAGGAAATACTTGTGTGACTATAAATGGACCAATCCACCTGGAATGCAGCCTTCCAGTCATGAACTTGAGACATGAGTTGAATAGAAGCATCTTTTGACCTACACAGGACTCTCCTCTACCTATCAATTTATCATGATACTGCTTGGTTCTCTCCTTGTAGGTTCTTGAGTCTTCATATGCTCCTAAGTGCAGCGCTTCTAGTTCTTGGAGTTGTGGCTTCCTTTTCCTCTTCCTCTTTCTCTTTCTTTTCCTCTAAAGTTGCTTCACTAGTTTAGTCCCCCCTTTCAACAGAATTTTGTGCATGCACAAGAGAGGGCTAATACAAGGAATGTCAGCTAAAGTCCATCCAATAGCTCTCTTGTGCCTTTTAATTACTTCCAACAATATCTTCTCTTGATCGCCTTCAAGCTTGGTGGAAATAATGACCGGCAGCTTCTCAGAATGTTCTGGTAGGGGCTTCAACTCTAATGTGGGAGGTTGCTCCACAGATGGAAGTGATTTGGCACTTTCATTTGACAAAGTCTCTGCAATATTCAAACCAAAGGCGTTAGATTCAACTGTACTTGTACTCAATACATCACATTCCAACCCTATGGAATTTTCAGGTTCATCAACGTTGAAAGTAGTAGAATTTGCATTCAAATAATTAGAAATCTCAGCACAAATTTCACACAGAGAAGAACTATTACACGATTCACAATTGGAAGTATCTACGTAATCAGAAAAATTAAGGAGTGAGTCTCCTCCTAAAAATTCAGACAAATTATCATCTATTGATTTATCAAGATGGTTAATGTGGAAAACAGAGTGTTCTTCATTTGGGTGCTTCATAGCATCCAGTATGTTAAAGCGGACAACACTGTCTC
Organism: Abrus precatorius; assembly: GCF_003935025.1. Classification (NCBI taxonomy): domain Eukaryota; kingdom Viridiplantae; phylum Streptophyta; class Magnoliopsida; order Fabales; family Fabaceae; genus Abrus; species Abrus precatorius. The sequence continues at coordinate 3,655,260 of NW_020874290.1, read as the reverse complement.
CAAACTCCATAGTAAGTGATCCGGCATGCACATCAATCTTCGTTCTCGCAGTCTTTAAGAACTGTCTTCCCAAAATGATTGGTGCAACACTATCCATTGACTCTTTCATGTCAAGGATATAAAAATCAGCTGGAAAAATAAGGTCATTCACCCTTACTAACACATCCTCCACAAGTCCAGCGGGATGTGCTGTGCTCCTGTTTGCTAGCTGGATGATGACACCTGTGGGCTGCAATGGTCCAAGAGACAAAGATGTGAAGATAGATAAAGGCATAACATTAATAGATGCACCTAAATCAAGCATGGCATTATCTATCCTATTGTTGCCTATAATGCAGGAAATAGTAAATGTCCCTGGATCTTTGCATTTCTCAGGCATGGAAGTTTTCTGCCTCTCAAAAAGAGCTGATACATTCCTCCCCATGTTCACTCTTTCATTACCCTTTAGCCGCCTTCTATGAGTGCACAAGTCCTTAAGGAATTTGGCGTACTTTAGGATTTGCTTGATAGCATCTAACAAGGGGATATTGACTTCAACTTTTCTAAAAGTATCCAGAATTTCTTTATCAACCTCTTCTTGCTTCTTGCTGGGCTGAACCATTCTTTGAGGGAAGGGAATAGGAATGGACCTCTCCTCTTTGCCTACCACTTTTTGTTGACATGGTGTGGGCATAGGTGCAGGCTGCTCTTGACTCTTGATCTCTCCTCCTTCACCTTCTGTAGCTAAAGTGCGACTAGGATCCTTCTTCTTAGGCATTTCTGGCTCTTGCATCACCTTACCAGATCTCAAGGTAATGGCACTCACATTCTTTGGGTTTGTTACAGTTTGTGCAGGGAGATTGCCTGAACCTTGAGATTGAAGTTGATTTAGGGATGAAGCAAGTTGACCCATTTGATTCTCCAAGGTCTTGATACTTGCTTGAGTCTGTTGTTGGAAGGCCTGACTTTGTTGCTGGAAATTGAGATTACTCATGGTGAGTTGCTTCACAAGGTCTTCCAAAGATGACTCACTCTTTTGAGGTGCAGGAGCTAGTGAAGGGGATGTTTGATGGTGTTGTTGAGATGAAGATGGATGGTGATGTTGTTGGGCTGAATATGGCTTGCTTTGTCCAGCTTGATGCGGTTGGAAATGGTTGTTGGATGGTTGGCTAGAGCCTTGATGCTGTGCATTTCCTCCCCACCTTAAGTTAGGATGGTTCCTCCAACTGGGATTATATCTATTGGAAGATAAATCCCAGCTTTGTTGTTGCTACGGCTGTTGAAAAGGGAATGTATTAGCATAAATATTAGCAGCGTAAGCTTGAGGATTACCTTCCGAAGATTCAGTTTCTTGCAATGTGGGGCAACTATTAGTGAAGTGATCCGTAGATGAACAAATCCCACAAAGCATTGCTGGAATGGATGGAGGTGGAGGTGTATATGCAGCAGAATTCTTTTGGATGGATGCCAACTGTTTTACCATAGAAGCCAACTCATCTAGCTTATGCTCCAGCTTGTGTGAATCTGAAGTTTGAATCTCATTGACACTCCTGGACATGAGAGAATTTTTCCTTGTAGCAAACTGTTGAGAGTTAGCTGCCATATTTTCAATGAGGTTTCTAGCGGCAGCGGGAGTTTTGTCAACTAGGGCTCCCCCACTAGCTGCGTCGATCATGCTCCTATCCATTGGGTGTAAGCCCTCATAGAAGTATTGGATTAGGAGCTGCTCACTTATCTGATGATGGGGGCAGCTAGCACAAAGTCTCTTGAAACACTCCCAATATTCATACAAACTTTCCTTTTCCAGCTGCCTAATACCACATATTTCCTTTCTTATTGAGGCAGCTCTTGAGGCAGGGAAAATTTTTTCCAGGAACAATCTCTTGAGGGTGTCCCAACTTGTAATAGAGCCAGGTGGAAGATAATACAACCAGTCTTTAGCCAAATCCATAAGAGAGAATGGAAATGCCTTCAATTTGACATGCTCCTCCGGAACACCTTGAGGTCTCATGGTGGAACATACAATGTGAAACTCCTTCAAGTGTTTGTGAGGGTCTCAACCTGCAAAACCATGAAATTTAGGTAGAAGGTGAATTAATCCAGTTTTCAAAACAAAAGGGGCGTCCACATCTGGATATTGGATGCACAATGTTTGGTATGTGACATCCGGTGCAGCTAGCTCCTTAAGGGTCCTCTCATCACCTGCCATTGCTCCAAAACTAGAGTCAAGTGAAAATGTAGAAGAGTAAATAGAAATTGGTGTCACTGATTGCAAAGATGCAGTAGGAGATGATGATGGTTCAGAGTGATCCCTATGTGTCCTAAGGTTCCTATAAAAAGTCCTATCAATCTCCTAGTCTAATGGATACAAATCTCCAGGGTTTGATCGGGTCATGCACTAGATATCAACTAACTAAATTGAAAGCAAATTGAGTAAATCATATAACAAGAACAATTTAAAATTTCTCTGCAGAATTCTGCAGCATAAAGTGCAGAAAATAGAGAAATATGCAGCAAAATGAGTGCAGAAAATTGAAAGTAAGTAATTGAAAAATTGCGGCACTAGAATGAAGGGAATGATGCAGAAAATCATGCAATGATAATGCAGAAACAGACCATAAAATTCGTATGACTATCAACACAATACAAAAAGTCAAAATGAGATAAACGTACTAACATGCAAAAGACAAAAACAAAGCACCAATCATGTTCAATATAAGTTCAGCACCAATAATTCCCCGGCAACGGCGCCAATTTGATGAAACAATTTTTACTACTCGTCATGCAAAAGATTGTCGTTAATCCTCATCAAATATGCAAAGAAATGAATGCAGTACTAGGGTGTTATCCTAGGTCGTCTCCAAGGAATTTTTGGTTGGGAACATACATCGAACAAGTGTAAACATGTATTTTAAAGCAAGTAAATTGGGGGGAGGTTTGTCAATTTCCAGATTTTAATCAAGAGCAAAGTGTAAATTTAATGAAATTCAATCAATTAAAATGAGTAATCCCTAGTCAAGCAATGAGTTCTATCATTATTCTTTCTAATGATTCAATAATCCCCTTTCTTTCCCTTGAATTAAGTTAATCTAACAAGCGAAGACTAACTTTAACATCCCAATTAAAATTAAGCATCTTAATGGGCTCCAATCTCTATCCCAAAGATTAAGCAACCTCAAGGATTAATCAAAATTAAGCAATTTTGAATTAGAATTTCGTTAAGTAAATTAGGGTTCATTAAGCAATGTTCCCTTCATGCAAATTCCATTTCATTCAGAGATTGGGGTTAATAAATTCAAGGAAAGAAAGATTTGTATTGTAATTAATCCCAAGAATTCAAGATTCATGTGCATTGACTAGGAATTACAAGAAAGTTTAGCCCTCCATATGGATGGGTTTCACCAATGAGAGAAAGAAATGCAAGAACGTAAACATCATTAATGTAAACTTAACAAAAATCAAAGGAGAAATTCGAAATTAAAACCTATAGAGGACCCTTGGCTGACACCCAAGACTCCAATGTCGTAAGCAATTATCCCAATTTGGCAAAGGAAAAATGTGTAAAGTGTAAAAAATCCCGTACCCTAATTCCTAAAATCTATTTATAGTGGATGACATGTCACCAAAGTGTCCACTTTTCCCTTTGAAAGTGTCCACTTTGGGCCTTGAAAGTGTCCATGCGCAGAATGGAAGGAATGCCGCTTCTCTGGAGTTGCTACTATTTGTGCTGAAAGTAGCTACTTTGGATGCGCGTAACCACTTTGAGAGCCCATAGTGACCACGCGTATCATGCTTCAAAATTGGCGTCCTTGGAGATTCTAGAGTTGCCACTTTTGCTCCTCAAAGTGGCTACTTTGGGACCTTTAATGCCCAGGCTTGCTGTAGTTGCTACTTTTGCTCCTCAAAGTGGCTACTTTGTGGCAACTTTCATCCAAGGACCAAGATTTCTCAAATTTAACTTGGGCATTCTGCAAAATCATCAAGATAATTAAAATTGCAATCTATATCTATGTAATTAAATGCAAATTAACCAAAAATTAATAAACCTATGATATTTATTCAAAATGTGATTTCTATATTATTTTCACTATCTAAGTCCATTTTTTCTATCAAGAAGCATAAAAAAGGCAAGTAAAAATATAATAAAAAGTGGATTCATCACTCCTTTGGGCCCAAATTCCAGTTTGGGTCTCGCCTGAGTCCTCATTTTCTTAGCCGCTATGGAACGCGTGCAAAACTCATCTCGGGCCACTGAAACACCTTGGAAGTGACTGCTAGGACTAATAGGAAGAGCTGCCTCTCTCTCTCTCGCCTCTTGGCGCCGTTGGACCCAAATTCCAATTTGGGTCACGCCTGGGTCCTCTTTTGCTTAATCGCTAAGGAATGCGTGCAAAACTCATCTTGGGCCACTGAAACACCTTGGAAGTGACTGCTAGGACTAATAGGAAGAGTTCCCTGTCTCTCTCTTGCCTCCTAGCGCCTTTGGGCGCAAATTCAATTCGGGTCTCGCCTGGGTCTTCTTTTGCTTAGTCGCTAAGGAAAGGATGCAAAACTCATCTAAGGCCACTGAAACACCTTGGAAGTGATTGCTAGGACTAATAGGAAGAGTTCATGTCTCTCTCTCGCCTCCTGGCGCCTATGGGCCCAAATTCCAATTTGGGTCTTGCTTATGTCCTCTTTTGCTTAGTCGCTAAGGAATGCGTGCAAAAATCATCTCGGGCCACCGAAACACCTTGGAAGTGACTGCTAGGACTAATAGGAAGAGTTCTCTGTCTCTCTCTCGCCTCCTGGCGCCTTTGGGCCCAAATTCCAAATAGGGTCTTGCCTGGGTCCTCTTTTGCTTAGTCAGTAAGGAACACGTGCAAAACTCATCTCAGGCCACCGAAACACCTTGGAAGTGACTGCTCGGACTAATAGGAAGAGTTCCCTGTCTCTCCCTCGCCTCTTAGCCCCTTTGGGCCCAAATTCCAATTTGGGTCTCGCCTGCGTCTTTTTTTGCTCAGTTGGTAACGAACGCGTGCAAAACTCATCTCGGGCCATTTAAACACCTTGGAAGGGACTGCAAAGACAAATAGGAAGAGTTACATGTCTCTATCTCGTCTCCTGCCGCCTTTGGGCCCAAATTCCAATTTGGGTCTTGCTTATGTCCTCTTTTGCTTAGTCGTTAAGGAATGCGTGCAAAACTCATCTCGGGCCACCGAAACACCTTGGAAGTGATTGCTAGGACTAATAGGAAGAGTTCCCTGTCTCTATCTCGCCTCCTGGCGTCTTTGGGACCAAATTCCAATTTGGGTCTCGCCTGGGTCCTCTTTTGCTTAGTCGCTAAGGATTGCGTGCAAAACTCATCTCGGGCCATCGAAGCACCTTGGAAGTGACCGCTAGGACTAATAGGAAGAATTCCATGTCTCTCTCCCGCCTCCTAGCGCCTTTCTTGCTTATGTCCTCTTTTGCTTAGTCGCTAAGGAAAGCGTGCAAAACTCATCTCGGGACACCGAAACACCTTGGAAGTGACTGTTAGGACTAATAGGAAGAGTTCCCTGTCTCTCTCTCGCCTCCTAGTGCCTTTGGGACCAAATTCCAATTTAAGTCTCGCCTGGGTCCTCTTTTGCTTAGTCTCTAAGGAACGTGTACAAAACTGATCTCGGGCCACCGAAACACCTTGGAAGTGACTACTAGGACTAATAGGAAGAGTTCCCTGTCTCTCTCTCGCCTTCAGGTGCCTTTGGGCCCAAATTCCAATTTGGGTCTCGCGTGGGTCCTATTTTGCTTAGTCGCTAAAGAACACTTGCAAAACTCATCTCGGGCCACTGAAACACCTTGGAAGTGACTGCTAGGACTAATACGAAGAGTTCCCTGTCTCTCTCTTGCCTCCTAGCGCCTTTGGGCCCAAATTCAATTTGTGTCTCGCTTGGGTCTTCTTTTCCTTAGTCGCTAAAGAAAGCATGCAAAACTCATCTGAGGCCACTGAAACACCTTGGAAGTGATTGCTAGGACTAATAGGAAGAGTTCTGTGTCTCTCTCTCGCCTCCTGGCGCCTTTGGGCCCAAATTACAATTTGGGACTCGTCGAGGTCCTCTTTTGCTTAGTAGCTAAGGAATGCGTGCAAAACTCATCTTGGGCCACTGAAACACGTTGGAAGTGACTGCTAGGACTAATAGGAAGAGTTACATGTCTCTATCTCGTCTCCTGCCGCCTTTGGGCCCAAATTCCAATTTGGGTCTTGCTTATGTCCTCTTTTGCTTAGTCGTTAAGGAATGCGTGCAAAACTCATCTCGGGCCACCGAAACACCTTGGAAGTGATTGCTAGGACTAATAGGAAGAGTTCCCTGTCTTTATCTCGCCTCCTGGCGTCTTTGGGACCAAATTCCAATTTGGGTCTCGCCTGGGTCCTCTTTTGCTTAGTCGCTAAGGATTGCTTGCAAAACTCATCTCGGGCCATCGAAGCACCTTGGAAGTGACCGCTAGGACTAATAGGAAGAATTCCATGTCTCTCTCTCGCCTCCTAGCGCCTTTGGGCCCAAATTCAAATTTGGGTCTTGCTTATGTCCTCTTTTGCTTAGTCGCTAAGGAAAGCGTGCAAAACTCATCTCGGGCCAGTGAAACACCTTGGAAATGGCTACTACGACTAATAGGAACCGTTCCCTGTCTCTCTCTCGCCTCCTGGCGCCTTTGGGCCCAAATTCTAATTTGGGTCTCGCCTGGGTCCTCTTTTGCTTAATCGCTAAGGAAAGCATGCAAAACTCATCTCATGCCACTGAAACACCTTGGAAGTGACTGCTAGGACCAATAGAGAGAGCTCCCTCTCTCTCTCTCGCCTCCTTGCGCCTTTGGGTCCAAATTCCAATTTGGGTCGCGCCTGGGTCTTCTTTGGCTTAGTCGCTAAGGAACGCTTGCAAAACTCATCTCGGGCCACTAAAACACCTTAGAAGTGACTGCTAGGACTAATAAGAAGAGTTCCCTGTCTCTCTCTCGCCTACTGGCGCCTTTGGGCCTAAATTACAATTTGGGTCTCGCCTGGGTCCTCTTTTGCTGAGTCGCTAAGGAAAGCGTGCAAAACTCATCTCGGGCCACTGAAACACCTTGGAAGTGACTGCTAGGACTAATAGGAAGAGTTCCCTGTCTCTCTCTCGCCTACTGGCGCCTTTGGGCCCAAATTACGATTTGGGTCTCGCCTGCGTCCTCTTTTGCTTAGTCGCTAAGGAACGCGTGCAAAACTCATCTTTGGCCACTGAAACACCTTGGAAGTGACTACTAGGACTTATAAGAACAGTCCCTGTCTCTATCTCGCCTCCTGGCGCCTTTGGGCCCAAAATCTAATTTGTGTCCCGCCTGGGTCCTCTTTTGCTTAGTCGCTAAGGAAAGCTTGCAAAACTCATCTCGAGCCACTGAAACACCTTGGAATTGGCTGCTAGCACTAATAGGAACCGTTCCCTGTCTCTCTCTCGCCTCCTAGCGCCTTTGGGCCCAATTTCTAATTTGGGTCTCGCCTGGGTCCTCTTTTCTTTAATCGCTAAGGAAAGCAAGCAAAACTCATCTCAGGCCACTGAAACACCTTGGAAGTGACTTCTAGGACTAGTATGAAGTGTTCCCTGTCTCTCTCTCGCCTCCTGGCGCCTTTGGGCACAAATTAAAATTTGGGTCTCGCCTGGGTCCTCTTTTGCTTAGTCGCTAAGAAACGCTTGCAAAACTCATCTCGGGCCACTGAAACACCTCGGAAGTGACTGCTAGGACTAATAGGAAGAGCTCCATGTCCCTTTCTCCCCTCCTGCCGCCTTTGGGCCCAAATTCCAATTTGGGTCACGCCTGAGTCCTCTTTTCCTTAGTCGGCAAGGAATGCGTGCAAAACTCATCCCAGACCACTGAAACACCTTGGAAGTGAATGGTAGGACTAATATGAAGAGTTCTCTATCTCTCTCTCGTCTCCTGGCGCCTTTGGACCCAAATTCCAATTTGGGTCTTGCCTGGGTCTTCTTTTGCTTAGTCGCTAAGAAATGCTTGCAAAACTCATCTCGGGCCACTGAAACACCTTGGAAGTGACTGCTAGGACTAATAGGAAGAGCTCCATGTCTCTCTCTCGCCTCCTATCGCCTTTGGGCCCAAATTCTAATTTGGGTCTCGCCTGGGTCCTCTTTTTCTTAGTCGCTAGGGAAAGCGTGCAAAACTCATCTCGGCCTACTGAAACACCTTGGAAGTGACTGCTAGGACTAATAGGGAGAGCTCTCTGTCTCTCTCTCGCCTCCTAGCTCATTTAGGCCCAAATTCCAGTTTGGGTCTCGCTTGAGTCCTCATTTGCTTAGCCGCTATGAAACGCGTTCAAAACTCATCTCGGGTCACTAAAACACCTTGGAAGTGACTGCTAGGACTAATAGGAACAGCTCCCTGTCTCTATCTCGCCTCCTCGCTCCTTTGGGCCCAAAATCCCATTTGAGACTCGCCTGGGTCCTCTTTTTCTTAGTTGCTGAGGAACGCGTGCAAAACTAATCTCGGGCCACTGAAACAGCTTGGAAATGACTGCTAGGACTAATAGGAAGAGCTCCCTGTCTCTCTCTCACCACCTGGATCTTTTGGGCCCAAATTCCAGTTTGGGTCTCGCCTGGGTCCTCTATTGCTTAGTCGCTGAGGAACACGTGTAAAACTTATCTTGGGCCAATAAAACACCTCGGAAGTGACTGCTAGAAGTAATCGAAAGAGCTCCCTGTCTCTCTCTCGCATCCTGGTGCCTTTCGGAGAATATTCCAATTTAGGTCTCGCCTGGGTCTTCTATTGCTTAGTCACTAAGGAACGCATGCAAAACACATCTTGGTCCACTGAAACACCTTGGAAGTGACTGCTCGGACTACTAGGAAGAGCTCCCTGTCTTTCTCTCGCCTCCTGGCGCCTTTGGGCCCAAATCCCAATTTGGGTCTCGCCTGGGTCCTCTTTTGCTTAGTCGCCACAGAAAACGTGCAAAACTCACCTCGGGTCACTGAAACACCTTGGAAGTGACTGCTAGGACTAATAGGAAGAGCTCCCTGTCTCTCTCTCGCCTCCTGGCACCTTTGGCCCCAAATTTCAAATTGGGTCTCGCCTGGGTCCTCTTTTGCTTAGTCGCCACAGAAAGCGTACAAAACTCACCTCGGGTCACTGACACACCTTGGAAGTTACTGCTAGGACTAATAGGAAGAGCTCCCTGTCTCTCTCTCGCCTCCTGGCACCTTTGGGCCTAAATTCCAATTTGGGCCTCGCCTGGGTCTTCTTTTGCTTTGTCGCTAAGGAATGCGTGCAAACTCATCTCGGGCCACTGAAACACCTTGGAAGTGACTACTCGGACTAACAGGAAGAGCTCTCTGTCTTTCTCTCACCTCCTGGGGCGTTGGGGCGCAAATTCCAATTTGGGTCTCGCCTGGGTTCCCTTTTGCTTAGTGGCTAAGGAACGCGTGCAAAACTCATCTCGGGCCACTAAAACACCTTGGAAGTGACTGCTAAGACTAATCGGAAGAGCTCCCTGTCTCTCTCTCGCCTCCTGGCGCCTTTCGGAGCAAATTCTAATTTAGGTGTCGCCTGGATCTTCTATTGCTTAGTCGCTAAGGAACGTGTGCAAAACGCCTTGGAAGTGACTGCTCGGACTAATAGGAAGAGTTCCCTGTCTCTCTCTCGCCCACTGGCACCTTTGGACCCAAATTCCAATTTGGGTCTCGCCTTGCTCTGTTTTTGCTTAGTCGCTAAGGAACGCGTGCAAAACTCAACTCGGGCCACCGAAACACCTTGGAAGTGACTGCTAGGACTAATAGGAAGATCTCCCTGTCTCTCTCTCGCCTGGGTCCTTTTTTGCTTAGTGGCTAAGGAACGCATGCAAAACTCAGCTCGGGCCACTGAAACACCTTGGAAGTGACTGCTAGGACTAAAAGGAAGAGCTCCCTGTCTTTCTCTCGCCTTCTGGCTGCTTTGGGCCCAAATTCCTGTTTGGGTCTCGCCTATGTCCTCTTTTGCTTAGTCGCTGAGGAAAAAGTGCAAAACTCATCTCGGGCCACTAAAACAGCTTGGAAGTGACTGCTCGGACTGCTAGGAAGAGCTCCCTGTCTCTCTCTCGCCTCCTGGCTCCTTTGGGCCCAAATTCCAATTTGGGTCTCGCCTGGGTCCTCTTTTGCTTAGTCACCACAGAAAACGTGCAAAACTCACCTCGGGTCACTGGCACACCTTGGAAGTGACTGCCAGGACTCATAGGCAGAGTTCCCTATCTCTCTCTCGCCTCCTGGCGCCTTTGGGCCAAAATTCAAATTTGGGTCTCGCCTGGGTCCTTTTTTGCTTATTTACTAAAGAACGCGTGTAAAACTCATATCGGGCCACCGAAACACCTTGGAAGTGACTGCTAGGACTAATAGGAAGAGTTCCCTGTCTCTCTCTTGCCTCCGGGCGCCTGCGGGCCTAAATTACAATTTGGGTCTCGCATGGGTCCTCTTTTGTTTAGTCAATAAGGAACGCGTGCAAAACTCGTCTCAGGCCACTGAAACACCTTGGAAGTGACTGCTACAACTATTAGGAAGAGTTCCCTGTCTCTCTCTCGCCTCCTGGCGCCTTTGGGCCAGAATTCCAATTTGGGTCTCGCCTGGGTCCTCTTTTGCTTAGTTAATAAGGAACGCGTGCAAAACTCATATCGGGCCGCCGAAACACCTTGGAACTGACTGCTAGGACTAATAGGAAGAGTTCCCTGTCTCTCTCTTGCCTCCTGGCCCCTGCGGGCCTAAATTACAATTTGGGTCTCGCCGGGGTCCTCTTTTGCTTGGTCAATAAGGAACACATGCAAAACACATCTCAGGCCACTGAAACACCTTGGAAGTGACTGCTACAACTATTAGGAAGAGTTCCCTGTCTCTCTCTCGCCTCCTGGCACCTTTGGGCCAAAATTCCAATTTGGGTCTCGCCTGGGTCCTCCTTTGCTTATTTAATAAGGAACGCGTGCAAAACTCATATCGGGCCACCGAAACACCTTGGAAGTGACTGCTAGGACTAGTAGGAAGAGTTCCCTGTCTCTCTCTTGCCTCCTGGCGCCTGCGGGCCCAAATTTCAATGTGGGTCTTGCCTGGGTCCTCTTTTGGTTAGTCGCTAAGGAACGCGTGCAAAACTCATCTCGGGCCACTGAAACACCCTGGGAGTAACTGCTAGGACTAATAGGAAGAGTTCCTTGTCTCTCTGTCGCCTCTTGGCAACTTTGGCCCCATATTCCAATTTGGGTCTCGGCTGGGTCCTCTTTTGCTTAGTCAATAAGGAACGCGTGCAAAACTCATCTCGGGCCACTGAAACACCTTGGAAGTGACTGCTAGGACTAATAGGAAGAGTTCCCTGTCTCTCTCTTGCCTCCTGGCGCCTGCGGGCCTAAATTACAATTTGGGTCTCGCCTGGGTCCTCTTTTGCTTAGTCAATAAGGAACGCGTGCAAAACTCGTCTCAGGCCACTGAAACACCTTGGAAGTGACTGCTACAACTATTAGGAAGAGTTCCCTGTCTCTCTCTCGCCTCCTGGCACCTTTGGGCCAAAATTCCAATTTGGGTCTCGCCTGGGTCCTCTTTTGCTTATTTAATAAGGAACGCGTGCAAAACTCATATCGGGCCACCGAAACACCTTGGAAGTGACTGCTAGGACTAATAGGAAGAGTTCCCTGTCTCTCTCTTGCATCCTGGCGCCTGCGGGCCTAAATTACAATTTGGGTCTCGCCTGGGTCCTCTTTTGCGTAGTCACTAAGGAACGAGTGTAAAACTCATCTTGGGCCACTGAAACACCTTGGAAGTGACTGCTAGGACTAATAGGAAGAGTTCCCTGTCTCTCTCTTGCCTCCTGGCGCCTGCGGGCCTAAATTAGAATTTGGGTCTCGCCGTGGTCCTCTTTTGCTTGGTCAATAAGGAACGCGTGCAAAACTCATCTCAGGCCACTGAAACACCTTGGAAGTGACTGCTACGACTATTAGGAAGAGTTCCCTGTCTCTCTCTCGCCTCCTGGCACCTTTGGGCCAAAATTCCAATTTGGGTCTCGCCTGGGTCCTCTTTTTCTTATTTAATAAGGAACGCGTGCAAAACTCATATCGGGCCACCGAAACACCTTGGAAGTGACTGCTAGGACTAGTAGGAAGAGTTCCCTGTCTCTCTCTTGCCTCCTGGCGCCTGCGGGCCCAAATTTCAATGTGGGTCTTGCCTGGGTCCTCTTTTGGTTAGTCGCTAAGGAACGCGTGCAAAACTCATCTCGGGCCACTGAAACACCCTGGGAGTAACTGCTAGGACTAATAGGAAGAGTTCCTTGTCTCTCTGTCGCCTCCTGGCAAATTTGGCCCCATATTCCAATATGGGTCTCGCCTGGGTCCTCTTTTGCTTACTCGATAAGGAACGCGTGCAAAACTAATCTCGGGCCACTGAAACACCTTGGAAGTGACTGCTAGGACTAATAGGAAGAGTTCCCTGTCTCTCTCTTGCCTCCGGGCGCCTGCGGGCCTAAATTACAATTTGGGTCTCGCCTGGGTCCTCTTTTGCTTAGTCAATAAGGAACGCGTGCAAAACTCATCTCAGGCCACTGAAACACCTTGGAAGTGACTGCTACAACTATTAGGAAGAGTTCCCTGTCTCTCTCTCGCCTCCTGGCGCCTGCGGGCCCAAATTTCAATGTGGGTCTTGCCTGGGTCCCCTTTTGCGTAGTCACTAAGGAACGAGTGTAAAACTCATCTTGGGCCACCGAAACACCTTTGAAGTGACTGCTAGGATTAATAGGAAGAGTTTCCTGTCTCTCTCTCACGTCTTGGCGCCTTTGGGCCCAAATTCCAATTTTGGTCTCGCCTGGGTCCTCTTTTTCTTAGTTCCTAAGGAACGCGTGCAAAACTCATCTCGGGCCACTGAAACACCTTGGGAGTGACTGCTAGGACTAATAGGAAGAGTTCCCTGTCTCTCTCTCACCTCCAGGCGCCTTGGGGCCCAAATTCCAATTTGGATTTCGCCTGGGTCCTCTTTTGCTCAGTCGCTAAGGAATGCATGCAAAACTCATCTTAGGCCACCGAAACACCTTGTAAGTGACTGCTAGGACTAATAGGAAGAGTTCCCTTTTTCACTCTCACCTCCAGGCGCCTTGGGGCCCAAATTCCAATTTGGATTTCGCCTGGGTCCTCTTTTGCTCAGTCGCTAAGGAATGCGTGCAAAACTCATCCTAGGCCACCGAAACACCTTGTAAGTGACTGCTAGGACTAATAGGAAGAGTTCCCTGTCTCTCTCTCGCCTCCTGGAGCCTTTGGGCCCAAATTCCAATTTGGGTCTCGCCTGGGTCCTCTTTTGCTTAGTCGCTAAGGAACGCGTGGAAAACTCACATCGGGCCATCGAAACACCTTGGAACTGACTGCTAGGACTAATAGGAAGAGTTCCCTGTCTCTCTCTCGCCTCTCGGCGCCTTTGGGTCAAAATTCCAATTTGGGTCTCGCCTGGGTCCTCTTTTGCTTAGTTACTAAGGAACGCGTGCAAACCTCATATCGGGCCACCGAAACAACTTGGAAGTGACTGCTAGGACTAGTAGGAAGAGTTCCCTGTCTCTATCTCGCCTCCTGGTGCCTTTGGGCCCAAATTACAATTTGGGTCTCACCTGGGTCCTCTTTTGCTTAGTCACTAAAGAACGCGTGCAAAACTCATATCGGGCCGCCGAAACACCTTTGAACTGACTGCTAGGACTAATAAGAAGAGTTCCCTGTCTCTCTCTCACCTCCTGGCGCCTTTGGGCCCAAATTCCAATTTTGGTCTCGACTGGTTCCTCTTTTTCTTAGTTTCTAAGGAACGCGTGCAAAACTCATTTCGGGCCACTGAAAGACCTAGAAAGTGACTGTTAGGACTAATAGGAAGAGTTCCCTGTCTCTCTCTTGCCTCCTGGCGCCTGCGGGCGTAAATTACAATTTGGGTCTCGCCTGGGTCCTCTTTTGCTTAGTCAAAAAGGAACGCGTGCAAAACTCGTCTCAGGCCACTGAAACACCTTGGAAGTGACTGCTAGGACTAATAGGAAGAGTTCCCTGTCTCTCTCTCACCACTTGGCGCCTTTGGGCCCAAATTCCAATTTGGGTCTCGCCTGGGTCCTCTTTTGCTTAGTCGCTAAGGAACACGTGCAAAACTCATCTCGGGCCACTGAAATACCTTGGGAGTGACTGCTAGGACTAATAGGAAGAGTTCCCTGTTTCTCTCTCACCTCCTGGCGCCTTTGGGCCCAAATTCCAATTTGGATTTCGCCTGGGTCCTCTTTTGCTCAATCACTAAGGAATGCGTGCAAAACTCATCTTAGGCCACCGAAACACCTTGTAAGTGACTGCTAGGACTAATAGGAAGAGTTCCCTGTCTCTCTCTCGTCTCCTGGCGCCTTTGGGCCAAAATTCCAATTTGGGTCTCGCCTGGGTCCTCTTTTGCGTAGTCACTAAGGAATGCGTGCAAAACTCATCTCGGGCCACTGAAACACCTTGGGAGTGACTGCTAGGACTAATAGGATGAGTTCCCTGTCTCTCTGTCGCCTCCTGGCGCCTTTGGCCCCATATTACAATTTGGGTCTCGCCTGGTTCCTCCTTTGCTTAGTCAATAAGGAACGCGTGCAAAACTCATCTCAGGCCACTGAAACACTTTGGAAGTGACTGTAGGACTAATAGGAAGAGTTCCCTGTCTCTCTTTCGCCTCCCGGCGCCTTTGGGCCTAAATTCCAATTTGGGTCTCGCCTGGGTCCTCATTTGCTTAGTCACTAAGGAACGCGTGCAAAACTCATATCGGGCCACCGAAACACCTTGGAACTGACTGCTAGGACTAATAAGAAGAGTTCCCTGTCTCCCTCTCACCTCCTGGCACCTTTGGGCCCAAATTCCAATTTGGGTCTCGCCTGGGTCCTCTTTTGCTTAGTCGCTAAGGAACGCGTGCAAAACTCATCTCGGGCCACTGAAACACCTTGGAAGTGACTGTTAGGACTAATAGGAAGAGTTCTCTGTTTCTCTCTTACCTCCTGGCGCCTTTGGGCCCAAATTCCAATTTGGATTTCGCTTAGGTGCTCTTTTGCTCAGTCGCTAAGGAATGCGTGCAAAACTCATCTTAGGCCACCAAAACAACTTGTAAGTGACTGCTAGGACTAATAGTAAGAGTTCCCTGTCTCTCTCTCGCCTCCTGGTGCCTTTGGGCCCAAATTCCAAATTGGGTCGTGCCTGGGTCCTCTTTTGCTTAGTCGCTAAGGAACGCGTTCAAAACTCACATCGGGCCATCGAAACACCTTGGAACTGACTACTAGGACTAATAGGAAGAGTTCCGTGTCTCTCTCTCGCCTCCTGGCGCCTTTGGGCCAAAATTCCAATTTGGGTCTCGCCTGGGTCCTCTTTTGCTTAGTTACTAAGGAACGCGTGTAAAACTCATATCGAGCCACCGAAAAACCTTGGAAGTTACTCCTAGGACTAGTAGGAAGAGTTCCCTGTCTCTCTCTCACCTCCTGGAGCCTTTGGGCCCAAATTCCAATTTGGGTCTCGCCTGGGTCCTCTTTTGCTTAGTCGCTAAGGAACGCGTGGAAAACTCACATCGGGCCATCGAAACACCTTGGAACTGACTGCTAGGACTAATAGGAAGAGTTCCCTGTCTCTCTCTCGCCTCTCGGCGCCTTTGGGTCAAAATTCCAATTTGGGTCTCGCCTGGGTCCTCTTTTGCTTAGTTATTAAGGAACGCGTGCAAACCTCATATCGGGCCACCGAAACAACTTGGAAGTGACTGCTAGGACTAGTAGGAAGAGTTCCCTGTCTCTATCTCGCCTCCTGGCGCCTTTGGGCCCAAATTACAATTTGGGTCTCGCCTGGGTCCTCTTTTGCTTAGTCACTAAGGAACGCGTGCAAAACTCATATCGGGCCACCGAAACACCTTTGAACTGACTGCTAGGACTAATAAGAAGAGTTCCCTGTCTCTCTCTCACCTCCTGGCGCCTTTGGGCCCAAATTCCAATTTTGGTCTCGACTGGTTCCTCTTTTTCTTAGTTTCTAAGGAACGCGTGCAAAACTCATTTCGGGCCACTGAAAGACCTTGGAAGTGACTGCTAGGACTAATAGGAAGAGTTCCCTGTCTCTCTCTTGCCTCCTGGCGCCTGCGGGCGTAAATTATAAATTTGGGTCTCGCCTGGGTCCTCTTTTGCTTAGTCAAAAAGGAACGCGTGCAAAACTCGTCTCAGGCCACTGAAACACCTTGGAAGTGACTGCTAGGACTAATAGGAAGAGTTCCCTGTCTCTCTCTCACCACTTGGCGCCTTTGGGCCCAAATTCCAATTTGGGTCTCGCCTGGGTCCTCTTTTGCTTAGTCGCTAAGGAACGCGTGCAAAACTCATCTCGGGCCACTGAAATACCTTGGGAGTGACTGCTAGGACTAATAGGAAGAGTTCCCTGTTTCTCTCTCACCTCCTGGCGCCTTTGGGCCCAAATTCCAATTTGGATTTCGCCTGGGTCCTCTTTTGCTCAATCACTAAGGAATGCGTGCAAAACTCATCTTAGGCCACCGAAACACCTTGTAAGTGACTGCTAGGACTAATAGGAAGAGTTCCCTGTCTTTCTCTCTTCTCCTGGCGCCTTTGGGCCAAAATTCCACTTTGGGTCTCGCCTGGGTCCTCTTTTGCGTAGTCACTAAGGAATGCGTGCAAAACTCATCTCGGGCCACTGAAACACCTTGGGAGTGACTGCTAGGACTAATAGGATGAGTTCCCTGTCTCTCTGTCGCCTCCTGGCGCCTTTGGCCCCATATTACAATTTGGGTCTCGCCTGGTTCCTCCTTTGCTTAGTCAATAAGGAACTCGTGCAAAACTCATCTCAGGCCACTGAAACACTTTGGAAGTGACTGTAGGACTAATAGGAAGAGTTCCCTGTCTCTCTTTCGCCTCCCGGCGCCTTTGGGCCCAAATTCCAATTTGGGTCTCGCCTGGGTCCTCATTTGCTTAGTCACTAAGGAACGCGTGCAAAACTCATATCGGGCCACCGAAACACCTTGGAACTGACTGCTAGGACTAATAAGAAGAGTTCCCTGTCTCCCTCTCACCTCCTGGCACCTTTGGGCCCAAATTCCAATTTGGGTCTCGCCTGGGTCCTCTTTTGCTTAGTCGCTAAGGAACGCGTGCAAAACTCATCTCGGGCCACTGAAACACCTTGGAAGTGACTGTTAGGACTAATAGGAAGAGTTCTCTGTTTCTCTCTTACCTCCTGGCGCCTTTGGGCCCAAATTCCAATTTGGATTTCGCTTAGGTGCTCTTTTGCTCAGTCGCTAAGGAATGCGTGCAAAACTCATCTTAGGCCACCAAAACAACTTGTAAGTGACTGCTAGGACTAATAGTAAGAGTTCCCTGTCTCTCTCTCGCCTCCTGGTGCCTTTGGGCCCAAATTCCAAATTGGGTCGTGCCTGGGTCCTCTTTTGCTTAGTCGCTAAGGAACGCGTTCAAAACTCACATCGGGCCATCGAAACACCTTGGAACTGACTACTAGGACTAATAGGAAGAGTTCCGTGTCTCTCTCTCGCCTCCTGGCGCCTTTGGGCCAAAATTCCAATTTGGGTCTCGCCTGGGTCCTCTTTTGCTTAGTTACTAAGGAACGCGTGTAAAACTCATATCGAGCCACCGAAAAACCTTGGAAGTGACTCCTAGGACTAGTAGGAAGAGTTCCCTGTCTCTCTCTCACCTCCTGGAGCCTTTGGGCCCAAATTCCAATTTGGGTCTCGCCTGGGTCCTCTTTTGCTTAGTCGCTAAGGAACGCGTGGAAAACTCACATCGGGCCATCGAA
The DNA here is from genome assembly GCF_003935025.1 of Abrus precatorius. Classification (NCBI taxonomy): domain Eukaryota; kingdom Viridiplantae; phylum Streptophyta; class Magnoliopsida; order Fabales; family Fabaceae; genus Abrus; species Abrus precatorius. The sequence continues at coordinate 3,637,526 of NW_020874290.1, read as the reverse complement.
ACACCTTGGAACTGACTGCTAGGACTAATAGGAAGAGTTCCCTGTCTCTCTCTCGCCTCTCGGCGCCTTTGGGTCAAAATTCCAATTTGGGTCTCGCCTGGGTCCTCTTTTGCTTAGTTATTAAGGAACGCGTGCAAACCTCATATCGGGCCACCGAAACAACTTGGAAGTGACTGCTAGGACTAGTAGGAAGAGTTCCCTGTCTCTATCTCGCCTCCTGGCGCCTTTGGGCCCAAATTACAATTTGGGTCTCGCCTGGGTCCTCTTTTGCTTAGTCACTAAGGAACGCGTGCAAAACTCATATCGGGCCACCGAAACACCTTTGAACTGACTGCTAGGACTAATAAGAAGAGTTCCCTGTCTCTCTCTCACCTCCTGGCGCCTTTGGGCCCAAATTCCAATTTTGGTCTCGACTGGTTCCTCTTTTTCTTAGTTTCTAAGGAACGCGTGCAAAACTCATTTCGGGCCACTGAAAGACCTTGGAAGTGACTGCTAGGACTAATAGGAAGAGTTCCCTGTCTCTCTCTTGCCTCCTGGCGCCTGCGGGCGTAAATTACAATTTGGGTCTCGCCTGGGTCCTCTTTTGCTTAGTCAAAAAGGAACGCGTGCAAAACTCGTCTCAGGCCACTGAAACACCTTGGAAGTGACTGCTAGGACTAATAGGAAGAGTTCCCTGTCTCTCTCTCACCACTTGGCGCCTTTGGGCCCAGATTCCAATTTGGGTCTCGCCTGGGTCCACTTTTGCTTAGTCGCTAAGGAACGCGTGCAAAACTCATCTCGGGCCACTGAAATACCTTGGGAGTGACTGCTAGGACTAATAGGAAGAGTTCCCTGTTTCTCTCTCACCTCCTGGCGCCTTTGGGCCCAAATTCCAATTTGGATTTCGCCTGGGTCCTCTTTTGCTCAGTCGCTAAGGAATGCGTGCAAAACTCATCTTAGGCCACCAAAACACCTTGTAAGTGACTGCTAGGACTAATAGTAAGAGTTCCCTGTCTCTCTCTCGCCTCCTGGTGCCTTTGGGCCCAAATTCCAAATTGGGTCTTGCCTGGGTCCTCTTTTGCTTAGTCGCTAAGGAACGCGTTCAAAACTCACATCGGGCCATCGAAACACCTTGGAACTGACTACTAGGACTAATAGGAAGAGTTCCGTGTCTCTCTCTCGCCTCCTGGCGCCTTTGGGCCAAAATTCCAATTTGGGTCTTGCCTGGGTCCTCTTTTGCTTAGTTACTAAGGAACGCGTGTAAAACTCATATCGAGCCACCGAAACACCTTGGAAGTGACTCCTAGGACTAGTAGGAAGAGTTCCCTGTCTCTATCTCGCCTCCTGGCGCCTTTGGGCCCAAATTCCAATTTGGGTCTCGCCTGGGTTTTTTTTTGCTTAGTCACTAAGGAACGCGTGCAAAACTTATATCGGACCACCGAAACACCTTGGAACTGACTCCTAGGACTAATAAGAAGAGTTCCCTGTCTCTCTCTCACCTCCTGGCGCCTTTGGGCCCAAATTCCAATTTTGGTCTCGCCTGGGTCCTCTTTTTCTTAGTTCCTAAGGAACGCGTGCAAAACTCATCTTGGGCCACTGAAACACCTTGGGAGTGACTGCTAGGACTAATAGGAAGAGCTCCCTGTCTCTCTCTCGCCTCCTGTCGCCTTTGGGCCCAAATTTCAATGTGGGTCTTGCCTGGGTCGTCTTTTGCGTAGTCACTAAGGAACGCGTGTAAAACTCATCTTGGGCCACCGAAAGCCCTTGGAAGTGACTGCTACGACTCATAGAAAGAGTTCCCTGTCTCTCTCTCGCCTGGGTCGTCTTTTGCTTAGTTACTAAGGAACGCGTGCAAAACTCATATCGGGCCACCGGAACACTTTGGAAGTTATTGCTAGGACTAATAGGAAGAGTTCCCTGTCTCTCTCTTGCCTCCTGGCGCCTGCGGGCCTATATTACAATTTGGGTCTCGCCTGGGTCCTCTCTTGCTTAGTTACTAAGGAACGCGTGCAAACCTCATATCGGGCCACCGAAACAACTTGGAAGTGACTGCTAGGACTAGAAGGAAGAGTTCCCTGTTTCTATCTCGCCTCCTGGCGCCTTTGGGCCCAAATTACAATTTGGGTCTCGCCTGGGTCCTCTTTTGCTTAGTCACTAAGGAACGCGTGCAAAACTCATATCGGGCCACCGAAACACCTTTGAACTGACTGCAAGGACTAATAAGAAGAGTTCCTTGTCTCTCTCTCACCTCCTGGCGCCTTTGGGCCCAAATTCCAATTTTGGTCTCGCCTGGTTCCTCTTTTGCTTAGTTACTAAGGAACGCGTGCAAACCTCATATCGGGCCACCGAAACACCTTGGAACTGACTACTAGGACTAATAGGAAGAGTTCCGTGTCTCTCTCTCGCCTCCTGGCGCCTTTGGGCCAAAATTCCAATTTGGATTTCGCCTGGGTCCTCTTTTGCTCAGTCGCTAAGGAATGCGTGCAAAACTCATCTTAGGCCACCGAAACACCTTGTAAGTGACTGCTAGGACTAATAGGAAGAGTTCCCTGTTTCTCTCTCGCCTCCTGGCGCCTTTGGGCCCAAATTCCAATTTGGGTCTCGCCTGGGTCCTCTTTTCCTTAGTCGCTAAGGAACGCGTGGAAAACTCACATCAGGCCATCGAAACACCTTGGAACTGACTGCTAGGACTAATAGGAAGAGTTCCCTGTCTCTCTCTCGCCTCCTGGCGCCTTTGGGCCAAAATTCCAATTTGGGTCTCGCCTGGGTCCTCTTTTGCTTAGTTATTAAGGAACGCGTGCAAACCTCATATCGGGCCACCGAAACAACTTGGAAGTGACTGCTAGGACTAGTAGGAAGAGTTCCCTGTCTCTATCTCGCCTCCTGGCGCCTTTGGGCCCAAATTACAATTTGGGTCTCGCCAGGGTCCTCTTTTGCTTAGTCACTAAGGAACGCGTGCAAAACTCATATCGGGCCACCAAAACACCTTTGAACTGACTGCTAGGACTAATAAGAAGAGTTCCCTGTCTCTCTCTCACCTCCTGGCGCCTTTGGGCCCAAATTCCAATTTTGGTCTCGACTGGTTCCTCTTTTTCTTAGTTTCTAAGGAACGCGTGCAAAACTCATTTCGGGCCACTGAAAGACCTTGGAAGTGACTGCTAGGACTAATAGGAGGAGTTCCCTGTCTCTCTCTTGCCTCCTGGCGCCGGCGGGCGTAAATTACAATTTGGGTCTCGCCTGGGTCCTCTTTTGCTTGTCAAAAAGGAACGCGTGCAAAACTCTTCTCAGGCCACTGAAACACCTTGGAAGTGACTGCTAGGACTAATAGGAAGAGTTCCGTGTCTCTCTCTCACCACTTGGCGCCTTTGGGCCCAAATTCCAATTTGGGTCTCGCCTGGGTCCTCTTTTGCTTAGTCGCTAAGGAACGCGTGCAAAACTCATCTCGGGCCACTGAAATACCTTGGGAGTGACTGCTAGGACTAATAGGAAGAGTTCCCTGTTTCTCTCTCACCTCCTGGCGCCTTTGGGCCCAAATTCCAATTTGGGTCTCGCCTGGGTTTTTTTTTGCTTAGTCACTAAGGAACGCGTGCAAAACTTATATCGGACCACCGAAACACCTTGGAACTGACTCCTAGGACTAATAAGAAGAGTTCCCTGTCTCTCTCTCACCTCCTGGCGCCTTTGGGCCCAAATTCCAATTTTGGTCTCGCCTGGGTCCTATTTTTTTTAGTTCCTAAGGAACGCGTGCAAAACTCATCTTGGGGCACTGAAACACCTTGGGAGTGACTGCTAGGACTAATAGGAAGAGCTCCCTGTCTCTCTCTCGCCTCCTGGCGCCTTTGGGCCCAAATTTCAATGTGGGTCTTGCCTGGGTCGTCTTTTGCGTAGTCACTAAGGAACGCGTCTAAAACTCATCTTGGGCCACCGAAAGCCCTTGGAAGTGACTGCTAGGACTCATAGAAAGAGTTCCCTGTCTCTCTCTCGCCTCCTGGCGCCTTTGGGCCAAAATTCCAATTTGCGTCTCGCCTGGGTCGTCTTTTGCTTAGTTACTAAGGAACGCGTGCAAAACTCATATCGGGCCACCGGAACACTTTGGAAGTTATTGCTAGGACTAATAGGAAGAGTTCCCTATCTCTCTCTTGCCTCCTGGCGCCTGCGGGCCTATATTACAATTTGGGTCTCGCCTGGGTCCTCTTTTGCTTAGTTACTAAGGAACGCGTGCAAACCTCATATCGGGCCACCGAAACAACTTGGAAGTGACTGCTAGGACTAGAAGGAAGAGTTCCCTGTTTCTATCTCGCCTCCTGGCGCCTTTGGGCCCAAATTACAATTTGGGTCTCGCCTGGGTCCTCTTTTGCTTAGTCACTGAGGAACGCGTGCAAAACTCATATCGGGCCACCGAAACACCTTGGGAGTGACTGCTAGGACTAATAGGATGAGTTCCCTTTTTCACTCTCACCTCCAGGCGCCTTTGGGCCCAAATTCCAATTTGGATTTCGTCTGGGTCCTCTTTTGCTCAGTCGCTAAGGAATGCGTGCAAAACTCATCTTAGGGCACCGAAACACCTTGTAAGTGACTGCTAGGACTAATAGGAAGAGTTCCCTGTCTCTCTCTCGCCTCCTGGCGCCTTTGGGCCCAAATTCCAATTTGGGTCTCGCCTGGGTCCTCTTTTCCTTAGTCGCTAAGGAACGCGTGGAAAACTCACATCAGGCCATCGAAACACCTTGGAACTGACTGCTAGGACTAATAGGAAGAGTTCCCTGTCTCTCTCTCGCCTCCTGGCGCCTTTGGGCCAAAATTCCAATATGGGTCTCGCCTGGGTCCTCTTTTGCTTAGTTACTAAGGAACGCGTGCAAACCTCATATCGGGCCACCGAAACAACTTGGAAGTGACTGCTAGGACTAGTAGGAAGAGTTCCCTGTCTCTATCTCGCCTCCTGGCGCCTTTGGGCCCAAATTACAATTTGGGTCTCGCCTGGGTCCTCTTTTGCTTAGTCACTAAGGAACGCGTGCAAAACTCATCTCGGGCCACTGAAATACCTTGGGAGTGACTGCTAGGACTAATAGGAAGAGTTCCCTGTTTCTCTCTCACCTCCTGGCGCCTTTGGGCCCAAATTCCAATTTGGGTCTCGCCTGGGTTTTTTTTTGCTTAGTCACTAAGGAACGCGTGGAAAACTCACATCAGGCCATCGAAACACCTTGGAACTGACTGCTAGGACTAATAGGAAGAGTTCCCTGTCTCTCTCTCGCCTCCTGGCGCCTTTGGGCCAAAATTCCAATATGGGTCTCGCCTGGGTCCTCTTTTGCTTAGTTACTAAGGAACGCGTGCAAACCTCATATCGGGCCACCGAAACAACTTGGAAGTGACTGCTAGGACTAGTAGGAAGAGTTCCCTGTCTCTATCTCGCCTCCTGGCGCCTTTGGGCCCAAATTACAATTTGGGTCTCGCCTGGGTCCTCTTTTGCTTAGTCACTAAGGAACGCGTGCAAAACTCATATCGGGCAACCGAAACACCTTTGAACTGACTGCTAGGACTAATAAGAAGAGTTCCCTGTCTCTCTCTCACCTCCTGGCGCCTTTGGGCCCAAATTCCAATTTTGGTCTCGCTTGGTTCCTCTTTTTCTTAGTTTCTAAGGAACGCGTGCAAACCTCATATCGGGCCACCGAAACACCTTGGGAGTGACTGCTAGGACTAATAGGATGAGTTCCCTTTTTCACTCTCACCTCCAGGCGCCTTTGGGCCTAAATTCCAATTTGGATTTCGTCTGGGTCCTCTTTTGCTCAGTCGCTAAGGAATGCGTGCAAAACTCATCTTAGGGCACCGAAACACCTTGTAAGTGACTGCTAGGACTAATAGGAAGAGTTCCCTGTCTCTCTCTCGCCTCCTGGCGCCTTTGGGCCCAAATTCCAATTTGGGTCTCGCCTGGGTCCTCTTTTGCTTAGTCGCTAAGGAACCCGTGCAAAACTCATCTCGGGCCACTGAAACACCTTGGGAGTGACTGCTAGGACTAATAGGAAGAGTTCCCTGTTTCTCTCACACCTCCTGGCGCCTTTGGGCCCAAATTCCAATTTGGATTTCGCCTAGGTCCTCTTTTTCTCAGTCGCTAAGGAATGCGTGCAAAACTCATCTTAGGCCACCGAAACACCTTGTAAGTGACTGCTAGGAATAATAGGAAGAGTTCCCTGTCTCTCTCTCGTCTCCTGGCGGCTTTGGGCCAAAATTCCAATTTGGGTCTCGCCTGGGTCCTCTTTTGCTTAGTCACTAAGGAACGCGTGCAAAACTCATATCGGGCCACCGGAACACCTTGGATCTGACTGCTAGGACTAATAAGAAGAGTTCGCTGTCTCCCTCTCACCTCCTGGCACCTTTGGGCCCAAATTCCAATTTGGGTCTCGCCTGGGTCCTCTTTTGCTTAGTCGCTAAGGAACGCGTGTAAAACTCATCTCGGGCCACTAAAACACCTTGGAAGTGACTGTTAGGACTAATAGGAAGAGTTCTCTGTTTCTCTCTCACCTCCTGGCGTCTTTGGGCCCAAATTCCAATTTGGATTTCGCCTGGGTCCTCTTTTGCTCAGTCGTTAAGGAATGCGTGCAAAACTCATCTTAGGCCACCAAAACACCTTGTAAGTGACTGCTAGGCCTAATAGTAAGAGTTCCCTGTCTCTCTCTCGCCTCCTGGTGCCTTTGGGCCCAAATTCCAAATTGGGTCTTGCCTGGGTCCTCTTTTGCTTAGTCGCTAAGGAACGCGTTCAAAACTCACATCGGGCCATCGAAACACCTTGGAACTGACTACTAGGACTAATAGGAAGAGTTCCGTGTCTCTCTCTCGCCTCCTGGCGCCTTTGGGCCAAAATTCCAATTTGGGTCTCGCCTGGGTCCTCTTTTGCTTAGTTACTAAGGAACGCGTGTAAAACTCATATCGAGCCACCGAAACACCTTTGAACTGACTGCTAGGACTAATAGGAAGAGTTCCCTGTCTCTCTCTCGCCTCCTGGCGCCTTTGGGCCCAAATTTCAATGTGGGTCTTGCCTGGGTCGTCTTTTGCGTAGTCACTAAGGAACGCGTGTAAAACTCATCTTGGGCCACCGAAAGCCCTTGGAAGTGACTGCTAGGACTCATAGAAAGAGTTCCCTGTCTCTCTCTCGTCTCCTGGCGCCTTTGGGCCAAAATTCCAATTTCCGTCTCGCCTGGGTCCTCTTTTGCGTAGTCACTAAGGAACGCGTGCAAAACTCATCTCGGGCCACTGAAACACCTTGGGAGTGACTGCTAGGACTAATAGGAAGAGTTCCCTGTCTCTCTGTCGCCTCCTGGCGCCTTTGGCCCCATATTACAATTTGGGTCTCGCCTGGTTCCTCTTTTGCTTAGTCAATAAGGAACGCGTGCAAAACTCATCTCAGGCCACTGAAACATTTTGGAAGTGACTGTAGGACTAATAGGAAGAGTTCCCTGTCTCTCTCTCGCCTCCCGGCGCCTTTGGGCTCAAATTCCAATTTGGGTCTCGCCTGGGTCCTCTTTTGCTTAGTCACTAAGGAACGCGTGCAAAACTCATATCGGGCCACCGGAACACCTTGGAACTGACTGCTAGGACTAATAAGAAGAGTTCCCTGTCTCCCTCTCACCTCCTGGCACCTTTGGGCCCAAATTCCAATTTGGGTCTCGCCTGGGTCCTCTTTTGCTTAGTTACTAAGGAACGCGTGCAAAACTCATGTCGGGCCACCGGAACACCTTGGAAGTTACTGCTAGGAGTAATAAGAAGAGTTCCCTGTCTCTCTCTTGCCTCCTAGCGCCTGCGGGCCTAAATTTCAATTTGGGTCTTGCCTGGGTCCTCTTTTGCGTAGTCACTAAGGAACACGTGCAAAACTCATCTCGGGCCACTGAAACACCTTGGGAGTGACTGGTAGGACTAATAGGAAGAGTTCCCTGTCTCTCTCTCGCCTCCTGGCGCCTTTGGGCCCAAATTCCAATTTGGGTCTCGCCTGGGTCCTCTTTTCCTTAGTCGCTAAGGAACGCGTGGAAAACTCACATCAGGCCATCGAACCACCTTGGAACTGACTGCTAGGACTAATAGGAAGAGTTCCCTGTCTCTCTCTCGCCTCCTAGCGCCTTTGGGCCAAAATTCCAATATGGGTCTCGCCTGGGTCCTCTTTTGCTTAGTTACTAAGGAACGCGTGCAAACCTCATATCGGGCCACCGAAACACCTTGGAAGTGACTGCTAGGACTAATAGGAAGAGTTCCCTGTCTCTCTCTCGCCTCCTGGCGCCTTTGGGCCCAAATTACAATTTGGGTCTCGCCTGGGTCCTCTTTTGCTTAGTCACTAAGGAACGCGTGCAAAACTCATATCGGGCAACCGAAACACCTTTGAACTGACTGCTAGGACTAATAAGAAGAGTTCCCTGTCTCTCTCTCACCTCCTGGCGCCTTTGGGCCCAAATTCCAATTTTGGTCTCGCTTGGTTCCTCTTTTTCTTAGTTTCTAAGGAACGCGTGCAAAACTCATTTCGGGCTACTGAAAGACCTAGGAAGTGACTGCTAGGACTAATAGGAAGAGTTCCCTGTCTCTCTCTTGCCTCTTGGCGCCTTTGGGCCCAAATTCCAATTTGGGTCTCGCCTGGGTCCTCTTTTGCTTAGTCGCTAAGGAACCCGTGCAAAACTCATCTCGGGCCACTGAAACACCTTGGGAGTGACTGCTAGGACTAATAGGAAGAGTTCCCTGTTTCTCTCACACCTCCTGGCGCCTTTGGGCCCAAATTCTAATTTGGATTTCGCCTGGGTCCTCTTTTTCTCAGTCGCTAAGGAATGCGTGCAAAACTCATCTTAGGCCACCGAAACACCTTGTAAGTGACTGCTAGGACTAATCGGAAGAGTTCCCTGTCTCTCTCTCTCCTCCCGGTGCCTTTGGGCCCAAATTCCAATTTGGGTCTCGCCTGGGTCCTCTTTTGCTTAATCACTAAGGAACGCGTGCAAAACTCATATCGGGCCACCGGAACACCTTGACACTGACTGCTAGGACTAATAAGAAGAGTTCCCTGTCTCTCTCTCACCTCCTGGCGCCTTTGGGCCCAAATTCCAATTTTGGTCTCGACTGGGTCGTCTTTTTTTAAGTTCCTAAGGAACGCGTGCAAAACTCATCTTGGGCCACTGAAACACCTTGGAAGTTACTGCTAGACCTAATAGGAAGAGTTCTCTGTCTATCACTTGCCTCCTGGCGCCTGCGGGCCTAAATTACAATTTGGGTCTCGCCTGGGTCCTTTTTTGCTTAGTGAATAAGAAACGCGTGCAAAACTCATCTCGGGCCACTGAAACACCTTGGAAGCGACTGCTAGGACTAATAGGAAGAATTCCATGTCTCTCTCTTGCCTCCTGGTGCCAGCGGGCCCAAATTTCAATGTGGGTCTTGACTGGGTCGTCTTTTGCGTAGTCACTAAGGAACGCGTGTAAAACTCATCTTGGGCCACCGAAACACCTTGGAAGTGACTGCTAGGACTAATAGGAAGAGTTCCCTGTCTCTCTGTGGCCTCCTGGCGCCCTTGGGCCCCTATTCCAATTTGGGTCTCGCCTGGGTCCTCTATTGCTTAGTCGCTAAGGAACGCGTGCAAAACTCATCTCGGGCAACTGAAACACCTTGGAAGTGACTGCTAGGACTAATAGGAAGAGTTCCTTGTCTCTCTCTCACCTCCTGGCGCCTTTGCGGGCCCAAATTTCGATATGGGTCTTGCCTGGGTCGTCTTTTGTGTAGTCACTACGGAACGCGTGTAAAACTCATCTTGGGCCACCGAAACACCTTGGAAGTGACTTCTAGGACTAATAGGAAGAGTTTCCTGTCTCTCTGTGGCCTCCTGGCGCCCTTGGGCCCCTATTCCAATTTGGGTCTCGCCTGGGTCCTCTATTGCTTAGTCGCTAAGGAACGCGTGCAAAACTCATCTCGGGCAACTGAAACACCTTGGAAGTGACTGCTAGGACTAATAGGAAGAGTTCCTTGTCTCTCTCTCACCTCCTGGCGCCTTTGCGGGCCCAAATTTCAATATGGGTCTTGCCTGTGTCGTCTTTTGCGTAGTCACTACGGAACGCGTGTAAAACTCATCTTGGGCCACCGAAACACCTTGGAAGTGACTGCTAGGACTCATAGGAAGAGTTCCCTGTCTCTCTCTCGCCTCCTGGCGCCTTTGGGCGCAAATTTCAATGTGGGTCTTGCCTGGGTCCTCTTTTGCGTAGTCGCTAAGGAACGCGTGTAAAACTCTTCTTGGGCCACCGAAACACCTTGGAAGTGACTGCTAGGACTAATAGGAAGAGTTCCATGTTTCTCTCTCACCTCCTGGCGCCATTGGGCCCAAATTCCAATTTGGATTTCGCCTGGTTCCTCTTTTGCTCAGTCGCTAAGGAATGCGTGCAAAACTCATCTTAAGCTACCGAAACACCTTGTAAGTGACTGCTAGGACTAATAGGAAGAGTTCCCTGTCTCTCTCTCGCCTCCTGGCGCCTTTGGGCCCAAATACCAATTTGGGTCTCGCCTGGGTCCTCTTTTGCTTAGTCACTAAGGAACGCGTTAAAAACTCATCTCGGGCCACTGAAACACCTTGGAAGTGACTGCTAGGACAAATAGGAAGAGTTCCCTGTCTCTCTCTTGCCTCCTGGCGCCTGCGGGCCTAAATTATAATTTGGGTCTCGCTTGGGTCCTCTTTTGCTTAGTCAATAAGGAACGCGTGCAAAACTCGTCTCAGGCCATTGAAACACCTTACAAGTGACTGCTAGGACTAATAGGAAGAGTTCCCTGTCTCTCTCTTGCCTCCTGGTGCTTGCGGGCCCAAATTTCAATGTGGGTCTTGCCTGGGTCCTCTTTTGCGTAGTCACTAAGGAACGCGTGCAAAACTCATCTCGGGCCACTGAAACACCTTGGGAGTGACTGCTAGGACTAATAGGAAGAGTTCCCTGTCTCTCTGTCGCCTCCTGGCGCCTTTGGCCTCATATTCCAATTTGGGTCTCGCCTTGGTCCTCTTTTGCTTAGTCGCTAAGGAACGAGTGCAAAACTCATCTCGGGCCACTGAAACACCTTGGAAGTGACTGCTAGGACTAATAGGAAGAGTTCCCTGTCTCTCTCTTGCCTCCTGGCGCCTTTGGGCCCCTATTCCAATTTGGGTCTCGCCTAGGTCCTCTTTTGCTTAGTCGCTAAGGAACGTGTGCAAAACTCATCTCGGGCCACTGAAACACCTTGGAAGTGACTGCTAGGACTAGTAGGAAGAGTTCCCTGTCTCTCTCTCACCTCCTGGCGCCTTTGGGCCCAAATTCCAATTTTGGTCTCGCCTGGGTCCTCTTTTTCTTAGTTCCTAAGGAATGCGTGCAAAACACATCTCGGGCCACTGAAACACCTTTGGAGTGACTGCTAGGACTAATAGGAAGAGTTCCCTGTCTCTCTCTCACCTCCTGGCGCCTTTGGGCCCAAATTCCAATTTTGGTCTCGCCTGGGTCCTCTTTTTCTTAGTTCCTAAGGAATGCGTGCAAAACTCATATCGGGCCACCGGAACACCTTGGAAGTTACTGCTAGGACTAATAGGAAGAGTTCCCTGTCTCTCTGTGTCCTCCTGGCGCCTTTGGGCCCAAATTTCAATGTGGGTCTTACTTGGGTCCTCTTTTGCATAGTCACTAAGGAACGCGTGCAAAACTCATCTCGGGCCACCGAAACACTTTGGGAGTGACTGCTAGGACTAATAGGAAGAGTTCCCTGTCTCTCTGTCGCCTCCTGGCGCCTTTGGCCCTATATTCCAATTTGGGTCTCGCCTGGGTCCTCTTTTGCTTAGTCACTATGGAATGCATGCAAAACTCATATCGGGCCACCGAAACACCTTTGAACTGACTGCTAGGACTAATAAGAAGAGTTCCCTGTCTCTCTCTCACCTCCTGGCGCCTTTGGGCCCAAATTCCAATTTTGGTCTCGCCCTGGGACCTCTTTTTCTTAGTTCCTAAGGAATGCGTGCAAAACTAATCTCGGGCCACTGAAACACCTTTGGAGTGACTGCTAGGACTAATAGGAAGAGTTCCCTGTCTCTCTCTCGCCTCCTGGCGCCTTTGGGCCAAAATTCCAGTTTGAGTCTCGCCTGGGTCCTCTTTTGCATAGTCGCTAAGGAACGCGTGGAAAACTCACATCGGGCCATTGAAACACCTTGGAACTGACTGCTAGGGCTAATAGGAAGAGTTCCCTGTCTCTCTCTCACCTCCTGGCGCCTTTGGGCCCAAATTCCAATTTTGGTCTCGCCTGGGTCCTCTTTTTCTTAGTTCCTAAGGAATGCGTGCAAAACTCATCTCGGGCCACTGAAACACCTTTGGAGTGACTGCTAGGACTAATAGGAAGAGTTCCCTGTCTCTCTCTCGCCTCATGGCGCCTTTGGGCCAAAATTCCAATTTGAGTCTCGCCTGGGTCCTCTTTTGCTTAGTCACTAAGGAACGCGTGGAAAACTCACATCGGGCCATTGAAACACCTTGGAACTGACTGCTAGGGCTAATAGGAAGAGTTCCCTGTCTCTCTCTCGCCTCCTGGCGCCTTTGGGCCAAAATTCCAATTTGAGTGTCGCCTGGGTCCTCTTTAGCTTAGTTACTAAGGAACGCGTGCAAAACTCATATCGGGCCACCGAAACACCTTTGAAGTGACTGCTAGGACTAATAGGAAGAGCTCCCTGTCTCTCTCTCGCCACCTGGCGCCTTTGGGCCAAAATTTCAATGTGGGTCTTGCCTGGGTCGTCTTTTGCGTAGCCACTAAGGAACGCGTGTAAAACTCATCTTGTGCCACCGAAACACCTTGGAAGTGACTGCTAGGACTCATAGGAAGAGTTCCCTGTCTCTCTCTCGCCTCCTGGCGCCTTTGGGCCCAAATTCCAATTTTGGTCTCGCCTGGGTCCTCTTTTTATTAGTTGCTAAGGAACGCATGCAAAACTTATCTCAGGCCACTGAAACACCTTGGGAGTGACTGCTAGGATTAAAAGGAAGAGTTCCCTGTTTCTCTCTCACCTCCTGGTGCCTTTGGGCCCAAATTCCAATTTGGATGTTGCCTGGGTCCTCTTTTGCTCAGTCGCTAAGGAATGCGTGCAAAACTCATCTCAGGCCACCGAAACACCTTGTAAGTGACTGCTAGGACTATTAGGAAGAGTTCCCTGCCTCTCTCTCGCCTCCTGGCGCCTTTGGGCCCAAATTCCAATTTGGCTCTCGCCTGGGTCCTCTTTTGCTTAGTCGCTAAGGAACGCGTGCAAAACTCATATCGGGCCACCAAAACACCTTGGAAGTGGCCACCCAAACACCTTGGAAGTGACTGCTAGGACTAATACGAAGAGTTCCCTGTCTCTCTCTCCCCTCCTAGCGCCTTTGGGCCCAAATTACAAATTGGGTCTCGCGTGGGTCTTGTTTTTCTTAGTTGCTCAGGAACGCATGCAAAACTCATCTCAGGCTACTGAAACACCTTGGAAGTGACTGCTAGGCCTAATAGGAAGAGTTCCCTGTCTCTCTCTCTTGCCTCTTGGCGCCTTTATGCCCAAATTCCAATTTGGATCTCGCCTGGGTCCTCTTTTGCTTAGTTACTAATGAATGCGTGCAAAACTCATATCGGGCCACTGAAACACCTTGGAAGTGAATGCTAGGACTAATAGGAAGAGTCACTGTCTCTCTCTTGCCTCCTAGCGCCTTTGGGCCAAAATTCCAATTTGGGTCTCGCCTGGGTCCTCTTTTGCTTAGTCACTAACTAACGCGTGCAAAACTCATATCGGGCCACCGAAACACCTTGGAACGGACTGCTAGGACTAATAAGAAGAGTTCCCTGTCTCTCTCTCACCTCCTGGAGCCTTTGGGCCCAAATTCCAATTTTCGTCTTGCCTGGGTCGTCTTTTTCTTAGTTGCTAAGGAACGCGTGCAAAACTCATCTCGGAACGCGTGCAAAACTCATCTCGGTCCAGTCAAATACCTTGGAAGTGACTGCTAGGACTAATCGGAAGTGTTCCGTGTCTCTGTCTCTCCTCTTGGCGCCTTTGGGCCGAAATTCCAATTTGGGTCTCGCCTTGGTCCTCTTTTGCTTAGTCCCTATGGAAGGCGTGCAAAACTCATCTCGGGCCACTGAAACACGTTGGAAGTGACTGCTAGGACTAATAGTAAGAGTTCTCTGTCTCTCCGTCGTCTCTTGGCGCCTTTGGGCCGAAATTTCAATTTGGGTCTCGCCTGGGTCCTCTTTTGCTTAGCCACTAAGGAACACGCGTAAAACTTATTACGGGCCACTGAAACCCGTTGGAAGTGACTGCTAGGACTAATAGGAAGAGTTCCCTGTCTCTCTCTCTCCTCCTGGCGCCTATCGGCCTGAATTTCAATTTGGGTCTCGCCTGGGTTCTCTTTTGCTTAGTCGCTAAGGAACGCGTGCAAAACTCATCCCGGGCCACTGAAACACCTTGGAAGTGACTGCTAGGACTAATAGGAAGAGTTCCCTGTCTCTTTCTCACTTTCTGCCGCCTTTGGGCCCAAATTCCAATTTGGGTCTCGCCTGGGTCCTCCTTTGCTTAGTCGCTAACGAATGCGTGAAAAACTCATCTCGGGCCACTGAAACACCTTGGAAGTGACTGCTAGGACTAATAGCAAGAGTTCCCCGTCTCTCTCTCACCTTCTGCCGCCTTTGTTCTCGAATTTCAATTTGGGTCTCGCCTTGGTCTTCTTTTGCTTAGTTGTTTGAAAAACTCATCTCGGGCCACTGAAACACCTTGGCAGTGACTGCTAGGACTAATAGGAAGAGCTCCTCGTCTCTTTCTCACCACCTGCCGCCTTTGGGCCCAAATTCCAATTTGGGTCTCGTCTGCGTCCTCTTTTGCTTAGTCACTAAGGAACACGTGCAAAACTCATCTCGGGCCACTGAAACACTTTGGAAGTGACTGCTAGGACTAAATGGAAGAGTTCCCTGTCTCTCTCTCACCTCCTGGCGCCTTTGGGCCCGAATTACGAGTTGGGTCTCGCCTAGGTCCTCTTTTGCTTAGTCCCTAAGGAACGCGTGCAAAACTCATCTCGGGCCACTGAAACACTTTGGAAGTGAGTGCGTGGACTAATAGGAAGAGTTCCCCGTCTCTTTCTCACCACCTGCCGCCTTTGGGCCCAAATTCCAATTTGGGTCTCGTCTGCGTCCTCTTTTGCTTAGTCACTAAGGAACACCTGCAAAACTCATCTCGGGCCACTGAAACACTTTGGAAGTGACTGCTAGGACTAAATGGAAGAGTTCCCTGTCTCTCTCTCACCTCCTAGCGCCTTTGGGCCCGAATTACGAGTTGGGTCTCGCCTAGGTCCTCTTTTGCTTAGTCTCTAAGGAACGCGTGCAAAACTCATCTCGGGCCACTGAAACACTTTGGAAGTGAGTGCGTGGACTAATAGGAAGAGTTCCCTGTCTCTTTCTCACCTCCTGCCGCCTTTGGGCCCAAATTCCAATTTGGGTCTCGTCTGCGTCCTCTTTTGCTTAGTCACTATTGAACACGTGCAAAACTCATCTCGAGCCACTGAAACACTTTGGAAGTGACTGCTAGGACTAAATTGAAGAGTTCCTTGTCTCTCTCTCACCTCCTGGCACCTTTGGGCCCGAATTACGAGTTGGGTCTCGCCTGGGTCCTCTTTTGCTTAGTCGCTAAGGAACGCTTGCAAAACTCATCTCGGGCCAGTGAAAAACCTTTGAAGTGACCGCTAGGACTAATAGGAAGAGCTCCCTGTCTCTCTCTCGCCTGCTGCCGCCTTTGGGCCCAAATTCCAATTAGGGTCTCGCCAGCGTCCTCTTTCCCTTAGTCGCTAAGCAACTCGTACAAAGCTCCTCCCGAACCACTGAAACACCTTGGAAGTGACTGTAGGACTAATAGGAAGAGTTCCCTGTCTCTTTCTCACCTCCTGCCGCCTTTGGGCCCAAATTCCAATTTGGGTCTCGCCTGGGTCTTGTTTTGCTCAGTCGCTAAGGAAAGCGTGCAAAACTCATCTAGTGCCACTGAGACACCTTGGAAGTGACTACTAGGACTAATAGGAAAAGTTCCTTGTCTCTCTGTCGTCTCCTGGCGCCTTTGGGCGCAAATTCCAACTTGGGTCTCGCCTGGGTCCTCTTTTCTTAGTCGCTAAGCAACGCGAGCAAAACTCATCTCAGGCCACTGAAACCCCTTGGAAGTGACTGCTAGGACTAATAGGAAGAGTTCCCTGTCTCTCTCTCTCCACCTGGCGCCTTTGGGCCTGAATTTCAATTTGGGTCTTGCCTGGGTTCTCTTTTACTTAGTCACCAAGCAACGCGTGCAAAACTCATCTCAGGCCACTGAAATATTTTGGAAGTGAATGCTAGGACTAATAGGAAGAGTTCCCTGTCTCTCTCTCGCCTCCTGGCGCCTTTGGGCCCAAATTCCAATTTGGGTCTCGTCTGGGTCCTTTTTTGCTCAGTCGCTAAGGAAAGCGTGCAAAAATCATCTCGAGCCACTGAGAAACCTTGGAAGTTACTGGTAGGACTAATAGGAAGAGTTCCCTGTCTCTTTCTCACCTCCTGCCGCCTTTGGGCCCAAATTCCAATTTGTGTGTCGCCTGCGTCCTCTTTTGCTTAGTCCCTAAGTAACGCGTGCAAAACTCATCTAGGGCCACTGAAACACTTTGGAAGTGACTGCTAGCACTAATAGGAAGAGTTCCCTGTCTCTTTCTCACCTCCTGCCGCCTTTGGGCCCAAATTCCAATTTAAGTCTCGCCTGGGTCCTGTTTTGCTTAGTCGCTAAGGAAAGCGTGCAAAACTCATCTAGTACCACTGAGACACCTTGGAAGTGACTGCTAGGACTAATAGGAAGAGTTCCCTGTCTCTCTCTCTCCACCTGGCGCCTTTGAGCCTGAATTTGAATTTGGGTCTCGCCTGGGTTCTCTTTTACTTAGTCACCAAGCAACGCGTGCAAAACTCATCTCAGGCCACTGAAACATTTTGGAAGTGACTGCTAGGACTAATAGGAAGAGTTCCCTGTCTCTCTCTCGCCTCCTGGCGCCTTTGGGCCCAAATTCCAATTTGGGTCTCGCTTGGGTCCTCTTTTGCATAGTAGCTAAGGAACGCGTGATAAACTCATCTTGGACCACTTAAACACCTTGGAAGTGACTGCTAGGACTAATTGGAGAAGTTCCCTGTCTCTCTCTCGCCTACGGGCGCGTTTGGGCTCACATTCCAATTTGGGTCTCGCGTGGGACCTCTTTTGCTTAGTCCCTAAGGAACGCATGCAAAACTCATCTCGGGCCTCTGCAACAATTTGGAGGTGACTTCTAGGACTAATAGGAAGAGTTTCCTGTCTCTCTCTCGCCTCCTGGCGACTTTGGGCCCAAATTACAATTGGGGCTCGCCTGGGTCTGCTTTTGCTTAGTCGCTAAGGAATGCTTGCAAAACTCATCTCGGGCCACTGAAACACCTTGGAAGTGAGTTCTAGGACTAATAGGAAGAGCTCCCTGTCTCTCTCTCACCTCCTGCCGCCTTTGGGCCCAAATTCCAATTTGGGTGTCGCCTGGGACCTCTTTTGCTTAGTCCCGCAGGAATGCATGCAAAACTCATCTCGGGCCACTGAAACACCTTGGAAGTGACTTCTAGGACTAATAGGAAGAGCTCCCTATCTCTCTCTCGCCCCCTGCCGCCTTTGGGCCCAAATTCCAATTTGGGTTTCGCCTGAGTCCTCTTTTGCTTAGTCATTAAGGTATGCGTGCAAAACTCATCTCGGGCCACTAAAACACCTTGAAAGTGACTGCTAGGACAAATAGGAAGAGTTCCCTCTCTCTCTCTCGCCTCCTGGCGCCTTTGGGCCTAAATTCTAATTTCGGTCTCGCCTGGGTCCTCTTTTGGTTAGTCGCTAAGGAAAGCGTGGAAAACTCATCTCGGGCCACTAAAACACCTTGGAAGTGACTCGTAGAACTAATAGGAATAGCTCCCTGTCTTTTTCTCGCCCCCTGGCGCCTTTGGGCCCAAATTCTAATTTTGGTTTCGGCTGGTCCTCTTTTTCTTAGTCGCAAAGGAACGCGTGCAAAACTCATCTCGGGCCACTGAAACACCTTGGAAGTCACTCCTAGGACTAATAGGAAGAGCTCCCTGTCCTTCTCTCACCTCCTGGCGCCTTTGGGCCCAATTTCCAATTTGGGTCTCGCCTGAGTCATCTTTTGCTTAGTCGCTAAGGAAAGCATGCAAAACTCATCTCGGAACGCGTGCAAAACTCATCTCGGTCCAGTCAAATACCTTGGAAGTGACTGCTAGGACTAATCGGAAGAGTTCCGTGTCTCTGTCTCTCCTCTTGGCGCCTTTGGGCCGAAATTCCAATTTGGGTCTCGCCTAGGTCCTCTTTTGCTTAGTCCCTATGGAAGGCGTGCAAAACTCATCTCGGGCCACTGAAACACGTTGGAAGTGGCTGGTAGGACTAATAGGAAGAATTCCCTGGTTCTCTCTCGCTCCTGCCACCTTTGGGCCCAAATTCCAACCTGGGTCTTGCCTGGGTGCTCTTTTGCTTAGTCGCTAAGGAACGCGTGCAAAACTCATGTCAGGCCACTGAAAAGCTTGGAAGTGACTGCTAGGACTAATAGGAACAGTTCCCTGTCACTCTCGTCTCCTGACGCCTTTGGGTGCAAATTCCAATTTGGGTCTAGCTTGGGTCCTCTCTTGCTAAGACGCTAAGGAAAGCGTGCAAACTCGTCTCGGGCCACTGAAACACCTTGGAAGTGACTGCTAGGACTAATAGGAAGAGCTCCCTATTTCTCTCTCGCCATTTGGCGCCTTTGGGCCCAAATTACAAATAGGGTCTCGCCTGGGTCCTCTTTTTGTTAGTCCCTAAGGAAAGCGTGCAAAACTCATCTCGGGCCACTGAAACACCTTGGAAGTGACTGCTAGGACTAATAGGAAGAGTTCCCTGTCTCTCTCTCGCCTCCTGGCGCCTTTGGGCCCAAATTCTAATTTGGGTCTCGCTTGGGTCCTCTTTTGCTTAGTCGCTAAGGAACGCATGCAAAACTCATCTTGGGCCACTGACACACCTTGGAAGTGACTGCTAGGACTCATTGGAAGAGTTCCCCGTCTCTTTCTCACCTCCTGCCGCCTTTGGGCCCAACATCCAATTTGGGTCTCGCCTGAGCCCTCTTTTGCTTAGTCCCTAAGGAACGCATGCAAAACTCATCTTGGGCCACTAAAACACCTTGGAAGTGACTGCTAGGACTAATAGGAACAGTTCCCTATTTCTCTCTCGCCTTCTGGCGCCTTTGGGCCCAAATTCTATTTTGGGTCTCACCTGGGTCCTCTTTTGCTTAGTCGCTAAGAAACACTTGCAAAACTCATCTCGGGCCACTGAAACATTTTGGAAGTGACTCCTAGGACTAATAGGAAGAACTCCCTGTCTCTCTCTCGCCTCCTGCCGTCTTTTGGCCCACATTCCAATTTGGGTCTCGCATGGGTCCTCTTTTGCATAGTCCCTAAGGAACGCGTGCAAAACTTATCCTGGGCCACTAAAACACGTTGGAAGTGACTGGTAGGACTAATAGGAAGAATTCCCTCTCGCTCCTGCCACCTTTGGGCCCAAATTCCAATCTGGGTCTCGCCTGGGTCCTATTTTGCTTAGTCGCTAAGGAAAGCATGCAAAACTCATCTCACGCCACTGAAACACCCTGCAAGTACTTGCTAGGACTAATAGGAAGGGGTCCCTGTCTCTCTCTCGCCAACTGGCGCCTTTGCACCCAAATTACAAATTGGGTCTCGCCTTGGTCCTCTTTTGGTTAGTCGCTAAGGAAAGCGTGCAAAACTCATCTCGGGCCTCTGAAACACCTTGGAAGTGACTGCTAGGACTAATAGGAAGAGTTCCCTGTCTCACTCTCGCCTCCTAGCGCCTTTGGGCCCAAATTCTAATTTGTGTCTCGCCTGGGTCCTCTTTTGCTTAGTCGCTAAGGAAAGCATGCAAAACTCATCTCAGGCCACTGAAACACCTTTGAAATGAAGGCTAGAACTAATAGAAAGAGCTCCCTCTCTCTTTCTCGCCTCCTGGCGCATTTGGGACTAATTTCCAATTTGGGTCGCGCTTGGGTCCTCTTTTGCATAGTCGCTAAGGAACGCGTGTAAAACTCATCTTGGGCCACTGAAACACATTGGAAGTGACTGCTAGGACTAATAGGAACAGTTCCCTATCTCTCTCTCGCCTTCTGGCGCCTTTGGGCCCAAATTCTATTTTGGGTCTCGCTTGGGTCCTCTTTTGCTTAGTCGCTAAGGAACGCGTGTAAAACTCATCTTGGGCCACTGAAACACCTTGGAAGTGACTGCTAGGACTAATAAGAAGAATTCCTTGGTTCTCTCTCGCTCCTGCCACCTTTGGGCCCAAATTCCAATCTGGGTCTCGCCTGGGTGCTCTTTTGCTTAGTCGCTAAGGAACGCGTGCAAAACTCATTTCGGGCCACTGAAAAACTTGGAAGTGACTGCTAGGACTAATAGGAACAGTTCCCTGTCACTCTCGTCTCCTAGCGCCTTTGGGTGCAAATTTCAATTTGGGTCTCGCTTGGGTCCTCTCTTGCTAAGACGCTAAGGAAAGCGTGCAAACTCGTCTCGGGACACTGAAACACCTTGGAAGTGACTGCTAGGACTAATAGGAACAGTTCCGTGTCTCTCTTTCGCCTCCTGGCGCCTTAGGGCCTAAATTCTAATTTGGGTCTCGCCTGGGTCCTCTTTTGCATAGTCGCTAAGGAACGCGTGTAAAACTCATCTTGGGCCACTGAAACACATTGGAAGTGACTGCTAGGACTAATAGGAACAGTTCCCTATCTCTCTCTCGCCTTCTGGCGCCTTTGGGCCCAAATTCTATTTTGGGTCTCGCTTGGGTCCTCTTTTGCTTAGTCGCTAAGGAAAGCATGCAAAACTCATCTCAGGCCACTGAAACACCTTGGAAGTGACTGCTAGGACTAATAGAAAGAGCTTCCTCTCTCTTTCTCGCCTCCTGGCGCCTTTGAAACTAAATTCCAATTTGGGTCTCGCTTGGGTCCTCTTTTGCAAAGTCGCTAAGGAACGCGTGTAAAACTCATCTTGGGCCACTGAAACACCTTGGAAGTGACTGCTAGGACTAATAGGAATAGTTCCCTATCTCTCTCTCGCCTTCTGGCGCCTTTGGGCCGAAATTCTATTTTGGGTCTCGCCTGGGTCCTCTTTTGCTTAGTCGCTAAGGAAAGCATGCAAAACTCATCTCAGGCCACTGAAACACCTTGGAAGTGACTGCTAGGACTAATAGAAAGAGCTTCCTCTCTCTTTCTCGCCTCCTGGCGCCTTTGAAACTAAATTCCAATTTGGGTCTCGCTTGGGTCCTCTTTTGCATAGTCGCTAAGGAACGCGTGTAAAACTCATCTTGGGCCACTGAAACACCTTGGAAGTGACTGCTAGGACTAATAGGAATAGTTCCCTATCTCTCTCTCGCCTTCTGGCGCCTTTGGGCCGAAATTCTATTTTGGGTCTCGCCTGGGTCCTCTTTTGCTTAGTCGCTAAGGAACGCTTGCAAAACTCATCTCGGGCTACTGAAACACCTAGGAAGTGACTGCTAGGACTAATAGGAAGAGTTGCGTGTCTCTCTCTTGCCTCTTGGCGCCTTTGGGGCCGAATTCCAATTTAGGTCTCGCCTGGGTCCTCTTTTCTTAGTCGCTAAGGAACGTGTGCAAAACTCATCTCAGGCCACTGAAATACCTTGGAAGTGACTGCGAGGACTAATAGGAAGAGTTCCATGTCTCTCTCTCGCTCCTGGCGCCTTTGGGCCCGAATTCTAATTTGGCTCTCGCCTGGGTCCTCTTTTGCTTAGTCGCTAAGGAACACGTGCAAAACTCATCTCGGGCCACTAAAATACCTTGGAAGGGACTGCGAGGATTAATAGGAAGAGTTCCGTGTGTCTCTCTTGCCTCCTGGCGCCTTTGGGCCCAAAATACAATTTGGGTCTCGCCTGGGTCCTCTTTTGCATAGTCGCTAAGGAACGCGTGTAAAACTCATCTTGGGCCACTGAAACACATTGGAAGTGACTGCTAGGACTAATAGGAACAGTTCCCTATCTCTCTCTCGCCTTCTGGCGCCTTTGGGCCCAAATTCTATTTTGGGTCTCGCTTGGGTCCTCTTTTGCTTAGTCGCTAAGGAACGCGTGTAAAACTCATCTTGGGCCACTGAAACACCTTGGAAGTGACTGCTAGGACTAATAAGAAGAATTCCTTGGTTCTCTCTCGCTCCTGCCACTTTTGGGCCCAAATTCCAATCTGGGTCTCGCCTGGGTGCTCTTTTGCTTAGTCGCTAAGGAACGCGTGCAAAACTCATCTCGGGCCACTGAAAAACTTGGAAGTGACTGCTAGGACTAATAGGAACAGTTCCCTGTCACTCTCGTCTCCTAGCGCCTTTGGGTGCAAATTTCAATTTGGGTCTCGCTTGGGTCCTCTCTTGCTAAGACGCTAAGGAAAGCGTGCAAACTCGTCTCGGGCCACTGAAACACCTTGGAAGTGACTGCTAGGACTAATAGGAACAGTTCCGTGTCTCTCTTTCGCCTCCTGGCGCCTTAGGGCCTAAATTCTAATTTGGGTCTCGCCTGGGTCCTCTTTTGCATAGTCGCTAAGGAACGCGTGTAAAACTCATCTTGGGCCACTGAAACACATTGGAAGTGACTGCTAGGACTAATAGGAACAGTTCCCTATCTCTCTCTCGCCTTCTGGCGCCTTTGGGCCCAAATTCTATTTTGGGTCTCGCTTGGGTCCTCTTTTGCTTAGTCGCTAAGGAAAGCATGCAAAACTCATCTCAGGCCACTGAAACACCTTGGAAGTGACTGCTAGGACTAATAGAAAGAGCTTCCTCTCTCTTTCTCGCCTCCTGGCGCCTTTGAAACTAAATTCCAATTTGGGTCTCGCTTGGGTCCTCTTTTGCATAGTCGCTAAGGAACGCGTGTAAAACTCATCTTGGGCCACTGAAACACCTTGGAAGTGACTGCTAGGACTAATAGGAATAGTTCCCTATCTCTCTCTCGCCTTCTGGCGCCTTTGGGCCGAAATTCTATTTTGGGTCTCGCCTGGGTCCTCTTTTGCTTAGTCGCTAAGGAACGCTTGCAAAACTTATCTCGGGCTACTGAAATACCTTGGAAGGGACTGCTAGGACTAATAGGAAGAGTTTCGTGTCTCTCTCTCGCCTCCTGCCGCCTTTGGGCCTAAATTCTATTTTGGGTCTCGCCTAGGTCCTCTTTTGCTTCGTCGCTAAGGAACGCTTGAAAAACTCATCTCGGGCTACTGAAACACCTTGGCAGTGACTGCTAGGACTAATAGGAAGAGTTTCGGGTCTCTCTCTCGCCTCGTGGCGCCTTTGGGCCCGAATTCCAATTTTGGTCTCGCCTGGGTCCTCTTTTGCTTAGTCGCTAAGGTACGTGTGAAAAACCCATCTTAGGCCAGAGAAACACCTTGGAGTGACTGCTAGGCCTAATAGGAAGAGTTCCCTCTCTCTCTCTCGCCATCTGGCACCTTTGGGCCCAAATTCCAAATTGGGTCCCGCCTGGGTCCTCTTTTGCATAGTCGCTAAGGAAACCATGCAAAACTCATCTCAGGCCACTGAAACACCTTGCAATTGACTGCTAGGACTAATAGGAAGAGTTCCCTGTCTCTCTCTCGCCAAATGGTGCCTTTGGGCCCAAATTACAAATTGGGTCTCGCCTGGGTCCTCTTTTGGTTAGTCGCTAAAGAAAGCGTGCAAAACTCATCCCGAGCCACTGAAACACCTTGGAAGTGACTGCTAAGACTAATAGGAAGAGTTCCCCGTCTCTCTCTCGCCTCCTGGCGCCTATGGGCCCAAATTCTATATTGGGTCTCGCTTGGGTCCTTTTTTGCTTAGTCGCTAAGGAAAGCATGCAAAACTCATCTCAAGCCATTTGAAACACCTTGCAAGTGACTGCTAGGACTAATAGGAAGAGTTCCCTGTCTCTCTCTCGCCTCCTGGCGCCTTTGGGCCCAAATTCTAATTTGGGTCTCGCCTGGGTCCTCTTTTGCTTAGTCGCTAAAGAAAGCATGCAAAACTCATCTCAGGCCACTGAAACACCTTTGAAGTGACTGCTAGAACTAGTAGAAAGAGCTCCCTCTCTCTTTCTCGCCTCCTGGCGCCTTTGGGACTAAATTCCAATTTGGGTCTCGCTTGGGTCCTCTTTTGCATAGTCGATAAGGAACGCGTTTAAAACTCATCTTGGGCCACTGAAAAACCTTGGAAGTGACTGCTAGGACTAATAGGAAGAGTTCCCTATCTCTCTCTCGACTTCTGGCGCCTTTGGTCCCAAATTCTATTTTGGGTCTCGCCTGGGTCCTCTTTTGCTTAGTCGCTAAGGAATGCTTGCAAAACTCATCTCGGGCTACTGAAACACCTTGGAAGTGACTGCTAGGACTAATAGGAAGAGTTTCGTGTCTCTCTCTCGCCTCCTGCCGCCTTTGGGCCCGAATTCCAATTTGGGTCTCGCCTGGGTCCTCTTTTGCTTAGTCGCTAAGCAATGTGTGCAAAACTCATCTCGGGCCACTGAAATACCTTGAAAGGGACTGCGAGGACTAATAGGAAGAGTTCCGTGTCTCTCTCTCGCCTCCTGGCGCCTTTGGGCCAAAAATACAATTTGGGTCTCGCCTGGGTCCTCTTTTGCATAGTCGCTAAGGAACGCGTGTAAAACTCATCTTGGGCCACTAAAACACCTTGGAAGTGACTGCTAGGACTAATAGGAAGAGTTTCATGTCTCTCTCTCGCCTACTGGCGCCATTGGGCCCAATTTACGATTTAGGTCTCGCCTGGGTCCTCTTTTGCTCAGTCGCCAAGGAATGCGTGCAAAACTCATCTCAGGCCACCGAAACACCTTGTAAGTGACTGCTAGGACTAATAGGAAGAGTTCCCTGTCTCTCTCTCGCCTACTGGCGCCGTTGGGCCCAAATTACGATTTTCGTTTGGCCTGGGTCCTCTTTTGCTTAGTCGTTAAGGAACGCTTCCAAAACTCATCTTGGGCCACTGAAACACCTTGGAAGTGACTACTAGGACTAATAGGAAGAGTTCCGTCTCTCTCTCTCGCCTCTTGGCGCCTTTGGGCCCAAATTCCAATTTGGGTCTCGGCTGGGTCCTCTTTTGCTTAGTCGCTAAAGAACGCGTGCAAAACTCATCTCGGGCCACTGAAACACCTTGGAAGTGACTGGTAGGACTAATAGGAAGAGTTCCCTGTCTCTCTCTCGCCTACTAGCGCCTTTGGGCCCAAATTCTAGTTTAAGTCTCGCCTGTGTCCTCTTTTGCTTAGTCGCGAAGGAAAGCGTGCAAAACTCATCTCGGGCCACTGAAACACCTTCGAAGTGACTGCTAGGACTAATAGGAAGAGTTCCCTGTCTCTCTCTGGCCTTCTGGCGCGTTTGGGCCAAATTGTAATTTGGGTCTTGCTTAGGTCAACTTTTGCTTAATCGCCAAGCAAAAGCATGCAAAACTCATCTCAGGCCACTGAAACAACTTGGAAGTGACTGCTAGGACTAATAGGAAGAGTTCCCTGTCTCTCTCTCGCCTACTGGCGCCGTTGGGCCCAAATTACTATTTTTGTTTGGCCTTGGTCCTCTTTTGCTTAGTCGCTAAGGAACGCTTGTAAAACTCATCTCGGGTCACTGAAACACCTTGGAATTGACTGCAAGGAATAATAGGAAGAGTTCCCTATCTCTCTCTCGCCTACTGGCGCCTTTGGGCCCAAATTACAATTTGGGTCTCGTCTAGGTCCTCTTTTGCTTAGTCGCCAAGGAACGCTTGCAAAACTCATCTCGGGCCACTGAAACACCTTGGAAGTGACTGCTAGGACTAATAGGAAAGGTTCCCTGTCTCTCTGTCGCCTCCTGGCGCCTTTGGGCCCAAATTCTAATTTGGGTCTCGCCTGGGTCCTCTTTTGCTTAGTCGATAAGGAACGCTTGTAAAATTCATCTCGGGTCACTGAAACACCTTGGAAGTGACTGCAAGGAATAATAGGAAGAGTTCCCTATCTCTCTCTCGCCTACTGGCGCCTTTGGGCCCAAATTACAGTTTGGGTCTCGCCTAGATCCTCTTTTTCTTGGTCGCTAAGGAAAGCATGCAAAACTAATCTCGAGTCACTGAAACATCTTGGAAGTGAGTGCTAGGACTAATAGGAAGAGTTCCCTGTCTCTCTCTCGCGTCCTGGTGCCTTTGGGCCTAAATTCTAATTTGGGTCTCGCCTAGGTCCTCTTTTGCTTAGTTGCTAAGGAAAGCATGCAAAACTCATCTCAGGCCACTGAAACACCTTGGAAGTGACTGCTAGTACTAATAGGAAGAGTTCCCTGTCTCTCTCTCGCCTACTAGCCCCTTTGGGCCCAATTTACAATTTGGCTCTCGCCTGTGTCCTCTTTTGCTTAGTTGCTAAGGAAAGGGTGCAAAACACATCTCGGGCCACTGAAACACCTTCGAAGTGACTGCTAGGACTAATAGGAAGAGTTCCCTGTCTCTCTCTCGCCTACTGGCTCCTTTAGGCCCAAATTACGATTTGGGTCTCGCTTGGGTCCTCTTTTGCTTGATCGCTAAGGAACGCTTGCAAAACACATCTCTGGCCACTGAAACTCCTTCGAAGTGACTGCTAGGACAAATAGGAAGAGTTCACTGTCTCTCTCTTGCCTCCTGGCGCCTTTGGGCTCAAATTCAATTTGGGTCTCGCCTGGGTCTTCTTTTGCTTAGTCGCTAAGGAAAGCATGCCAAACTCATCTCAGGCCACTGAAACACCTTGGAAGTGAATGCTAGGACTAATAGGAGGAGTTCCCTGTCTCTCTCTAGCCTCCTGGCGCCTTTGGGCCCAAATTCTAGTTTTGGTCTCGCCTGTGTCGTCTCTTGCTAAGACACTAAAAAACGCGTGGATAATCATCTCGGGCCTGTGAAACACCTTCGAAGTTACTGCTAGGACTAATAGGAGCAGTTCCCTGTCTCTCTCATCTCCTAGCGCCTTTGGGCACAAATTCAAATTTGGGTCTCGCCTGGGTCCTCTTTTGCTTAGTTGCTAAGGAAAGCATGCAAAACTCATCTCAGGCCACTGAGACACCTTGGAAGTGACTGCTAGGACTAATAGGAATAGTTCCCTGTCTCTCTCTCACCTCCTGGTGCCTTTGGGCCCAAATTCTAATTTGGGTCTCACCTGGGTCCTATTTTGCTTAGTCGCTAAGGAAAGCGTGCAAAACTCATCTCGGGCCACTGAAACACCTTGGAAGTGACTGCTAGGACTAATAGGAGGAGTTCCCTGTCTCTCTCTCGCCTCCTGGCGCCTTTGGGCCCAAACTCCAATTTGGGTCTCGCCTGGGTCCTCTTTTGCTTAGTCGCTAAGGAAAGCGTGCAAAACTCATCTCAGGCCACTGAAACACCTTGGAAGTGACTGCTAGGACTAATACGAACAGTTCCCTGTCTCTCTCTCACCTCCTGGCGCCTTTGGGCCCAAATTCTAATTTGGGTCTCACTTGGGTCCTTTTTTGCTTAGTCGCTAAGGAAAGCGTGCAAAACTCATCTCGGGCCACTGAAACACCTTGGAAGTGACTCCTAGGACTAATAGGAAGAGCTCCCTGTCTCTTTCTCGCCTCCTGCCACCTATGGGCCCAAATTTTAATTTGGGTCTCGCCTGGGTCCTCTTTTGCTTTGTCGCTAAGGAACGAGTGCAAAACTCAACCCGGGCCACTGAAACACCTTGGGAGTGACTGCTAGGACTAATAGGAGGAGTTCCCTGTCTCTCTCTAGCCTCCTGGCGCCTTTGGGCCCAAATTCTAGTTTTGGTCTCGCCTGGGTCCTCTTTTGCTTAGTCGCTAAGGAACGCTTGGAAAACTCGTCTCAGGCCACTGAAACACCTTGGAAGTGACTGCTAGGACTACTAGGAACAGTTCCCTATCTCTCTCTAGCCTCCTGGCGCCTTTGGGTCCAAATTCTAATTTGGGTCTCGCCTGGGACTTATTTTACTTAGTCGCTAAGGAAAGCAAGCAAAACTCATCTCAGGCCACTGAAACACCTTAGAAGTGACTGCTAGGACTAATAGGAAGAGTTCCCTGTCTCTCTCTCGCCTACTGGCGCCTTCGAGCCTAAATTACAATTTGGGTCTCGTCTGGGTCCTCTTTTACTTAGTCGCTAAGGAACGCTTGCAAAACTCATCTCGGGCCACTGAAACACCTTAGAAGTGACTGCTAGGACT
The DNA here is from genome assembly GCF_003935025.1 of Abrus precatorius. Classification (NCBI taxonomy): domain Eukaryota; kingdom Viridiplantae; phylum Streptophyta; class Magnoliopsida; order Fabales; family Fabaceae; genus Abrus; species Abrus precatorius. Next base: position 3,609,388 of record NW_020874290.1, on the reverse strand, counting down.
AATAGGAAGAGTTCCCTGCCTCTCTCTCGCCTACTGGTGCCTTTGGGCCTAAATTACAATTTGGCTCTCGCCTGGGTCCTCTTTTACTTAGTCGCTAAGGAAAGCATGAAAACTCATCTCAAGCATCTGAAACACCTTGGAAGTGACTGCTAGGACTAATAGGAATAGTTCCCTGTCTCTCTCTCGCCTCCTGGCACCTTTGGGCCCAAACTCTAATTTGCGTCTCGCCTGGGTCCTCTTTTGCTTAGTCGCTAAGGAAAGCATGCAAAACTCATCTCAGGTCACTGAAACACCTTGGAAGTGACTACTAGGACTAATAGGAAGAGTTCCCTGTCTCTCTCTCGCCTACTGGCGCCTTTAGGCCGAAATTACGATTTGGGTCTCGCCTGGGTCCTCTTTTGCTTAGTCGCTAAGGAACGCTTGCAAAACACATCTCGGGCCACTGAAACACCTTGGAAGTGACTACTAGGACTAATAGGAAGAGTTCCCTGTCTCTCTCTCGCCTCCTGGCGCCTTTGGGCCCAAAGTACAATTTGGTTCTCGCCAGGGTCCTCTTTTGCTTAATCGCTAAGGAAAGCGTGTAAAACTCATCTCGGGCCACTGAAACCCCTTGGAATTGACTGCTGGGACTAATAGGAAGAGTTCCCTGTCTCTCTCTCGCCTCATAGCGCCTTTGGGCCAAAATTGCAATTTGGGTCTCGCCAGGGTCCTCTTTTGCTTAGTCGCTAAGGAAAGCATGCAAAACTCATCTTAGGCCACTGAAACACCTTGGAAGTGACTGCTAGGACTTATAAGAACAGTTCCCTGTCTCTCTCCCGCCTCCTGGCGCCTTTGGGCCCAAACTCCAATTTGGGTCTCGCCTGGGTCCTCTTTTACTTAGTCGCTAAGGAAAGCGTGTAAAACTTATCTCGGGCCACTTAAACCCCTTGGAAGTGACTGCTAGAACTAATAGGAATAGTTCCCTGTCTCTCTCTCGCCTCCTGGCCCCTTTGGGCCCAAATTCTAGTTTTAGTCTCGCCTGGGTCCTCTTTTGCTTAGTCACTAAGGAACGCTTGGAAAACTCGTGTCAGGCCACTGAAACACCTTGGAAGTGACCGCTAGGACTACTAGGAACAGTTCCCTATCTCTCTCTCGCCTCCTGGCGCCTTTGGGCCCAAATTCTAATTTGGGTCTCGCCTGGGACTTGTTTTGCTTAGTCGCTAAGGAAAGCAAGCAAAAGTCGTCTCAGGCCACTGAAACACCTTAGAAGTGACTGCTAGGACTAATAGGAAGAGTTCCCAGTCTCTCTCTCGCCTATTGGCGCCTTTGGGCCTAAATTACAATTTGGGTCTCGCCTGGGTCCTCTTTTACTTAGTCGCTAAGGAATGCTTGCAAAACTCATCTCGGGCCACTGAAACACCTTGGAAGTGACTGCTAGGACTAATAGGAAGAGTTCCGTGTCACTGTCTCGCCTCCTGGCGCCTTTGGGCCCAAATTACAATTTGGGTCTTGCCGGGGTCCTCTTTTGCTTAGTCGCTAAGGAACGCGTGCAAAACTCATCTTGGTCCACTGAAACACCTTGGTAGTGACTGCTAGGACTAATAGGAACAGTTCTGTGATTCTCTCTCACCTCCTGGCGCCTTTGGGCCCAAATTACAATTTGGGTCTTGCCGGGGTCCTCTTTTGCTTAGTCGCTAAGGAACGCGTGCAAAACTCATCTTGGTCCACTGAAACACCTTGGTAGTGACTGCTAGGACTAATAGGAACAGTTCTGTGATTCTCTCTCACCTCCTGGCGCCTTTGGGCACAAATTCAAATTTGGGTCTCGCCTGGGTCCTCTTTTGCTTAGTTGCTAAGGAAAGCATGCAAAACTCATCTCAGGCCACTGAAACACCTTGGAAGTGACTGCTAGGACTAATAGGAACAGTTCCGCGTCTCTCTCTCGCCTCCTGGCGCATTTGGGCCCAAATTCCAATTTGGGTCTCGCCTGTGTCCTCTCTTGCTAAGACGCTCAGAAACGTGTGCAAAATCATCTCGGGCCTGCGAAATACCTTGGAAGTGACTGCTAGGACTAATAGATGGAGTTCCCTGTCTCTCTCTGGCCTCCTGGCGCCTTTGGGCACAAATTCTAATTTGGGTCTCGCCTGGGTCCTCTTTTGCTTAGTTGCTAAGGAAAGCATGCAAAACTCATCTCAGGCCTTTGAAACACCTTGGAAGTGACTGCTAGGACTAATAGGAAAAGTTCCCTGTCTCTCTCTCGCCTCCTGGCGCCTTTGGGCCCAAATTCTAATTTGGGTCTCACCTGGGTCCTCTTTTGCTTAGTCGCTAAGGAACGCTTGTAAAACTCATCTCGGGCCACTGAAACACCTTGGAAGTGACTGCTAGGACTAACAAGAAGAGTTCCCTGTCTCTCTCTCGCCTCCTGGCGCCTTTGGGCCCAAATTCTAATTTCGGTCTCGCCTGGGTCCTCTTTTGCTTAGTCGCTATGGAAAGCGTGCAAAACTCATCTCGGGCCACTGAAACACCTTGGAAGTGACTGCTAGGACTAATAGGAAGAGTTTCGTGTCTCTCTCTTGCCTCCTGGCGCCTTTGGGCCCAAATTACAATTTGGATCTCGCCTGGGTCCTCTTTGGCTTAGTCGCTAAGAAACGGTTGCAAAACTCATCTTGGGCCACTGAAACACCTTGGAAGTTACTGCTAGGACTAATAGGAAGAGCTCCCTGTCTCTCTCTCGCCTCCTGCCGCCTTTGGGCCCAAATTCCAATTTGGGTCTCGCCTGAGTCCTCTTTTTCTTAGTCGATAAGGAATGGGTGCAAAACTCATCCCGGACCACTGAAACACCTTGGAGGTGACTACTAGGACTAATACGAAGAGTTCTCTGTCTCTCTCTCGCCTCCCGGCGCCTTTGGGCCCAAATTCCAATTTGGGTCTCGTCTAGGGATGGCAATGGGTAGGGTACTATAGTACCCATCCCCATACGCGCATTTTAAAAAAATACCCGTACCCAGCCCCATACCCGCATGGGTAGTACTTTTAGTCCCCGTACCCGTACCCTCTGGGTACCCGCATTCCCATACCCGCCCCTATTACCCGCGCATGTCTAAGAAAAAAAAGCAGTTATAAAAAAAATATGCTTATATATTTTTACCGAACAAAGTTTAAGTATAAATAAAAATAAATATTCAAAGATCATAAGTGTTAAGTGTATCTTAAGACATCAATTTTCTAAACTAAAGTACTTAAAAATCAAACAAAATTACACACATAATCTTCAAGATCTTGTAAAACAACTAACTCTTAAACTTTATATTCCTGTATTGTCACTCTGCAAGACCTAAAAAAATAGCATTAGTTAATTATTTATTGTAAAGTCAAAATAGTATAGTTAGGCTATTTTACCTCTTCATCAGAATCAGACTCTCCAAATGACTGTAAACGTTTATCTTTCAAGTTTACATATTGCTTTGGTCCAGTAATACCAATAGAAACTAAAACATACAAGTACATAATATGAAAATCAATAATTAAGCTATCAAATTAAAATTAACAAAAATATTTAATTAAATAAATATATTAATAGAGTATTCAATACCTTCATTTTCATGTTTCAGCCAACTTTGTGCACACATGAGTGCTTCTAAAGTATCTTCATGGAGTCGAGAACGATGAGGACTCAACAATCTACCTCCTGTGTTAAAAGCAGACTCTGAAGCAACGATTGAAATTGGGATGGCCACATGTCTGTTGTTAAAGCAATTCTACTTCCAATCTTCTCTAAGAGTCCCATAGTCTTCAACTTTTCATTCAGATATATTTTGATAATGTCACCTTTTATTGTGTTCCGACTAAGAACCTTGAATAAAGGTTGGAGGCCTTCAAAATATGCTCTAAACCCCAAATGGTCTACTATAGAAAGCGGATACTCATGAATTATTATCATAGAAGCAAGATCTCTTCTAGATTGTTCTAGATCAAAGTGATAATTACTCAAATAAGTGGATGATCCGTCTACTTTCTTTTGTTCTCTCAATAAGATTGATTGTCTTATATCCTTATATGGCCTCCTCTTACAAGTTTGAAAGTGTTTATGCAAATGATTTGTTCCATCTGATCTTCTACCTGTCAGTTGCTTGTTACAATAATTGCATATAGCTTTTTCTTCCCCATTAATAATTTTTTTCTTAAAGTGATTCCATACAATCGACATCTTTCTTTTTTTTTCATCATGAGTTGCATCACAATCATCTCCATCCACCGAAATAGGAAGTGTATCAGACTGGGATTGAGATTGATCTCTAATATCAGAACTGTCACTCGGTCCAGAATCATTAAGTGTACTTTTAGGAACATTTTCAGGTTGTGTGGGAGTAATGAAAATAATTGGAGAAAAGCTACTTTCAGATTCCTTTGAAGGAGTTATTTCATGTACATTTTCCATTTGTTATTACCTATATAAAAGCAAGAACTTAAATAAAAAATCTTATTTAACCCAAGTCAATATAATATCACATAATTTTAATCACTAAATTTCTAAACATTTTGTATGTTTTATATAGAAATAATTTTTTAAAAAAAATTAATCGCATATCAACTATATAATAATTAAATTGTATTAGTCTAGTTAAACGATATAAAATAGTAAATAAATTTTTCTTTTAAAAATATGCAAAAAAATTATTTTTATAGTTTACTTTATTGATAAATATATTTTTATGTTAATCTTATAAAATAAATTTAATTAGATAGATTTTTATATATTTAAATATGCATTCTTTTATTTGAGTAACATAAATATTTATATTAAATTTCTCAACCTTTTATTTTGCATAGAATTTTTTTTGAAAATATAGTATTATAAAATAAAATAAATATGACCTATAAAAGAAGTCTGAATTGAGTAAAAAATATAAGACATGAAATTATATAAAATAAATAGTAAAATCATTATCTTGACCAAAATTTTACAAAAGCATCCACAAAAACTTTCTAAAATATAAAAGTAGGTTAGGTTCTTGTTTTCTTAAATTATTAGTTCCTCCATTATAAGTAAAAAATTATTCAAACTATAATATATGAAATTAGAACAATAAAAAATAATTAGAAATATCAATAATAATTATAATAGAGTTTTAGGCTTACTTGTTGAAGACTTGCAAAATTTGTTGTACTTGATCTCTGAATTCTATAAGAAGTGATGGTGAGATCCTTCTGTAAGTTACACTCCTAAAGCACAACTCTCGATAGGCAAATTGTGGAGCAACTCATATAATTATATAATTATCAATGATTATAAAAGAGACCTAGCCTTGAGTAACATAAAGTATTAATCCTAATTCCTTCCCATTATGGGCTTTTGGGTTAAGGCCTCCCTCACATAATAATAATAATAATAATAGTATATGCGGGTATGGGGCGGGGTGGGTACTTAGGTATCCATACCCGCCCCCATCCCCATGGAAATTTGCGGGTATTTCCCCATACCCATACCCATACCCGTGTAACGGGTAAATACCCTACCCGTTGAGGGTAAATTTTGCGGGTACCCATCGGGTACTTTACCCATTGCCATCCCTAGTCTCGTCTGGGTCCTCTTTTGCTTAGTCGCTAAGGAAAGCGTGCAAAACTCATCTCGAGCCACTGAAACACCTTGGAAGTAACTGCTAGGACTAATAGGAAAAGTCCCTGTCTCTCTCTCGTCTCCTGGCGCCTTTGGACGCAAATTCTTATTTGGGTCTCGCCTGGATCCTCTTTTGCTTAGTCGCTAAGGAAAGCGTGCAAAACTCATCTCGGGCCACTGAAACACCTTGGAAGTGATTGTTAGGACTAATAGGAACAGTTCCCTGTCTCTCTCTCGCCTCCTGGCGCCTTTGGGCCCAAATTCTAATTTGGGTCTCGCCTGGATCCTCTTTTGCTTAGTCGCTATGGAACGCGTGCAAAACTCATCGCGGGCCACTGAAACACCTTGGAAGTGACTGCTAGGACTAATAGGAACAGTTCCCTCTCTCTCTCTCGCCTCCTGGCGCCTTTGGGCCCAAAATCCAATTTGGGTCTCGCCTGGGTCCTCTCTTGCTAAGACGCTAAGGAACGCGTGCAAACTCATCTCGGGCCTCTGAAACACCTTTGAATTGACTTCTAGGACTAATAGGAACAATTCTCTGTCTCTCCCTCTCTTCCTGGCGCCTTTGGGCCTAAATTCCAATTTGGGTCTCGCCTGGGTACTCTTTTTCTTAGACGATAAGGAACGCGTGCAAACTCATCTCGGGCCTCTGGAACACATTGGAAGTGACTGCTAGGACTAATAGGAAGAGTTTCGTGTCTCACTCTCGCCTCCTAGCGCCTTTGGGCCTACATTCCAATTTAAGTCTCGCTTGGGTCCTCTTTTGCTTAGTAGCTATGGAACGCATGCAAAACTCATCGCGGGCCACTGAAACACCTTGGAAGTGACTGCTAGGACTAATAGGAAGAGTTCCCTGTCTCTCTCTTGTCTCCTGGCGCCTTTGGGCCCAAACTCCAATTTGGGTCTCGCTTGGGTCCTCTCTTGCTAAGAAGCTAAGGAACGCGTGCAAACTCATCTCGGGCCTCTGAAACACCTTGGAAGTGACTTCTAGGACTAATAGGAACAGTTCCCTGTCTCTCTCTTGCCTCCTGCCGCCTTTGGGCCCAAATTCTAATTTGGGTCTCGCTTGGGTCCTCTTTTCTTAGTCGCTAAGGAACGCTTGCAAAACTCATGTCGGGCCACTGAAACCCCTTGGAAGTGACTGCTAGGACTAATAGGAATAGTTCCCTGTCTCTCTCTCGCCTCCTGGCGCCTTTGGGCCCAAATTACAATTTGGGTCTCGCCTGGGTCCTCTTTTGCTTAGTCGCTAAGAAACGCTTGCAAAACTCATCTTGGGTCGCCGAAACACCTTGGAAGTGACTGCTAGGACTAATAGGAAGACCTCCCTGTCTCTCTCTCGCCTCATACCGCCTTTGGGCCCAAATTCCAATTTGGGTCTCGCCTGGGTCCTCTTTTGCATAGTCAGTAAGGAACGCATGCAAAAATCATCTTGGGCCACTGAAACACCTTGGAAGTGACTGCTAGGACTAATAGGAACAGTTCCCTTCTCTCTCTCTCGCCTCCAGGCGCCTTTAAGCCCAAATTCTTATTTGGGTCTCGCCTGGGTTCTCTTTTGCTTAGTCGCTAAGGAAAGCGTGTAAAACTCATCTCGAGCAACTGAAACACCTTGGAAGTGACTGCTAGGTCTAATAGGAACAGTTCCCTGTCTTTCTCTCGTCTCCTGGCGCCTTTGCACCAAAATTCCAATTTGGGTCTCGCCTGGGTCCTCTTTTGCTTAGTCCTTAAGGAACGCATGCAAAACTCATCTTGGGTCACTGAAACACTTTGGAAGTCACTGCAAGGACTAATAGGAAGAGTTCCCTGTCTCTCTCTCCCCTCCTGGCGCCTTTGGGCCCAAATTACAATTTGGGTCTCGCCTGGGTCCTATTTTGCTTAGTCGCTAAGGAACGCTTGCAAAACTCATCTCGGGCCACTGAAACACCTTGGAAGTGACTTCTAGGACTAATAGGAAGAGTTCCCTCTCTCCCTCTCGCCTCCTGGCGCCTTTGGGCCCAAATTCCAATTTCGGTCTAGCCTGAGTCCTGTTTTGCTTAGTCGCTAAGGAACGCATGCAAAACTCATCCCGGACCACTGAAACACCTTGGAAGTGATTGCTTGGACTAATAGGAAGAGTTTCGTGTCTCTCTCTCGCCTCGTAGCGCGTTTGAGCCTAAATTCCAATTTGGGTCTCGCTTGGGTCCTCTTTTGCTTAGTCGCTAAGTAACGCGTGCAAAACTCATCGCGGGCCACTGAAACACCTTGGAAGTGACTGCTAGGACTAATAGGAAGAGTTCCCTGTCTCTTTCTCGTCTCCTGGCGCCTTTGGGCCCAAACTCCAAGTTGGGTCTCGCTTGGGTCTTCTCTTGCTAAGACGCTAAGGAACGCGTGCAAACTCATCTCGGGCCTCTGAAACACCTTGGAAGTGACTTCTAGGACTAATAGGAACAGTTCCCTGTCTCTTTCTCGTCTGCTGGCGCCTTTGGGCCCAAACTCCAAGTTGGGTCTCGCTTGGGACCTCTCTTGCTAAGACGCTAAGGAACGCGTGCAAACTCATCTCGGTCCTCTGAAACACCTTGGAAGTGACTTCTAGGACTAATAGGAACAGTTCCCTGTCTCTCTCTCGTCTCCTGGCGCCTCTGGACCCAAATTCCAATTTGGGTCTCGCCTGGTTCCTCTTTTGCTTAGTCGCTAAGGAAAGCATGCAAAACTCATATCAGGCCACTGAAACACCTTGGAAGTGAAAGCTAGGACTAATAGGAACAGTTCCCTGTCTCTGTCTCGCCTCCTGGCGGCTTTCGGCTTAAATTCTAATTTGGTTCTTTCCTGGGTCCTCTTTTTCTTAGTCGCTAAGGAAAGCATGCAAAACTCATCTCAGGCCATCGAAACACCTTCGAAGTGACTGCTAGGACTAATAGGAAGAGTTCCCTGTCTCTCTCTCGCCTACTAGCGCCATTGGGCCGAAATTAAAATTTGGGTCTCGCCTGGGTCCTCCTTTGCTTAGTAGGTAAGGAACGCTTGCAAAACTCATGTCGGGCCATTAAAACACCTTGGAACTGACTTCTAGGACTAATAGGAAGAGCTTCCTGTCTCTCTCTCGCCTTCTGCCGCCTTTGGGCCCAAATTCCAATTTGGGTCTCGCCTGGGTCCTCTTTTGCTTAGTCGCTAAGGAAAGCATACAAAACACATCTCGGGCCACTGAAACACCTTGGAAGTGACTGCTAGGACAAATAGGAACAGTTCCCTGTCTCTCTCTCGCCTCCAGGCGCCTTTAAGCCCAAATTCTTATTTGGGTCTCGCCTGGGTTCTCTTTTGCTTAGTCGCTAAGGAAAGCGTGTAAAACTCATCTCGAGCAACTGAAACACCTTGGAAGTGACTGCTAGGTCTAATAGGAACAGTTCCCTGTCTTTCTCTCGTCTCCTAGCGCCTTTGCACCAAAATTCCAATTTGGGTCTCGCCTGGGTCCTCTTTTGCTTAGTCCTTAAGGAACGCATGCAAAACTCATCTTGGGTCACTGAAACACTTTGGAAGTCACTGCAAGGACTAATAGGAAGAGTTCCCTGTCTCTCTCTCCCCTCCTGGCGCCTTTGGGCCCAAATTACAATTTGGGTCTCGCTTGGGTCCTATTTTGCTTAGTCGCTAAGGAACGCTTGCAAAACTCATCTCGGGCCACTGAAACACCTTGGAAGTGACTTCTAGGACTAATAGGAAGAGTTCCCTCTCTCCCTCTCGCCTCCTGGCGCCTTTGGGCCCAAATTCCAATTTCGGTCTAGCCTGAGTCCTGTTTTGCTTAGTCGCTAAGGAACGCATGCAAAACTCATCCCGGACCACTGAAACACCTTGGAAGTGATTGCTTGGACTAATAGGAAGAGTTTCGTGTCTCTCTCTCGCCTCGTAGCGCGTTTGAGCCTAAATTCCAATTTGGGTCTCGCTTGGGTCCTCTTTTGCTTAGTCGCTAAGTAACGCGTGCAAAACTCATCGCGAGCCACTGAAACACCTTGGAAGTGACTGCTAGGACTAATAGGAAGAGTTCCATGTCTCTTTCTCGTCTCCTGGCGCCTTTGGGCCCAAACTCCAAGTTGGGTCTCGCTTGGGTCTTCTCTTGCTAAGACGCTAAGGAACGCGTGCAAACTCATCTCGGGCCTCTGAAACACCTTGGAAGTGACTTCTAGGACTAATAGGAACAGTTCCCTGTCTCTTTCTCGTCTCCTGGCGCCTTTGGGCCCAAACTCCAAGTTGGGTCTCGCTTGGGACCTCTCTTGCTAAGACGCTAAGGAACGCGTGCAAACTCATCTCGGTCCTCTGAAACACCTTGGAAGTGACTTCTAGGACTAATAGGAACAGTTCCCTGTCTCTCTCTCGTCTCCTGGCGCCTCTGGACCCAAATTCCAATTTGGGTCTCGCCTGGTTCCTCTTTTGCTTAGTCGCTAAGGAAAGCATGCAAAACTCATCTCAGGCCACTGAAACACCTTGGAAGTGAAAGCTAGGACTAATAGGAACAGTTCCCTGTCTCTGTCTCGCCTCCTGGCGGCTTTCGGCTTAAATTCTAATTTGGTTCTTTCCTGGGTCCTCTTTTTCTTAGTCGCTAAGGAAAGCATGCAAAACTCATCTCAGGCCATCGAAACACCTTCGAAGTGACTGCTAGGACTAATAGGAAGAGTTCCCTGTCTCTCTCTCGCCTACTAGCGCCATTGGGCCGAAATTAAAATTTGGGTCTCGCCTGGGTCCTCCTTTGCTTAGTAGGTAAGGAACGCTTGCAAAACTCATGTCGGGCCATTAAAACACCTTGGAACTGACTTCTAGGACTAATAGGAAGAGCTTCCTGTCTCTCTCTCGCCTTCTGCCGCCTTTGGGCCCAAATTCCAATTTGGGTCTCGCCTGGGTCCTCTTTTGCTTAGTCGCTAAGGAAAGCATACAAAACACATCTCGGGCCACTGAAACACCTTGGAAGTGACTGCTAGGACAAATAGGAACAGTTCCCTGTCTCTCTCTCGCCTCCTGGCGCCTTTGGGCCCAAATTCTAATTTAAGTCTCGCCTGCGTCTTCTTTTGCTAGGTCGCTAAGGAATGCGTGCAAAACTAATCTCGGGTCTCTGAAACAACTTGGAAGTGACTGCTAGGACTAATAGGAATAGTTCCATCTCTCTCTCTCGCCTCCTAGCGCCTTTGGGCCCAAATTCCAATTTGGGTCTCGCCTGGTTCCTCTTTTGCATAGTCAGTAAGGAACGCATGCAAAAATCATCTTGGGCCACTGAAACACCTTGGAAGTGACTGCTATGACTAATAGGAGGAGTTCTCTGTCTCTCTCTCGCCTCCTGGCGCCTTTGGGCCCAAATTACAATTTGGGTCTCGCCTGGGTCCTATTTTGCTTAGTCGCTAAGGAACGCTTGCAAAACTCATCTCGGGCCACTAAAACACCTTGGAAGTGACTTCTAGGACTAATAGGAAGAGTTCCCTCTCTCTCTCTCGCCTCTTGGCGCCTTTGGGCCCAAATTCCAATTTGGGTCTTACCTGGGTCCTCATTTGCTAGGTCGCTAAGGAACGCGTGCAAAACTAATCTCGGGTCTCTGAAACACCTTGGAAGTGACTGCTAGGACTAATAGGCACAGTTCCCTCTCTCTCTCTCGCCTCCTGGCGCATTTGGGCCCAAATTCCAATTTGGGTCTCGCCTGGGTCCTCTTTTGCATAGTCAGTAAGGAACGCATGCAAAAATCATCTTGGGCCACTGAAACACCTTGGAAGTGGCTGCTAGGACTTATAAGAACAGTTCCCTGTCTCTCTCTCGCCTCCCGGTGCCTCCAGGCCCAAATTCTAATTTGGGTCTCGCCTGGGTCCTCTTTTGCTTAGTCGGTAAGGAATGCTTGCAAAACTCATCTCGGGCCACTGAAACACCTTCGAAGTGACTGCTAGGACTAATAGGAACAGTTCCCTATCTCTCTCTCGTCTCCTGGCGCCTTTGGACCCAAATTCCAATTTGGGTCTCGCCTGGGTTCTCCTTTGCTTAGTCGCTAAAAAAAGCATGTAAAACTCATCTCAGGCCACTGAAACACCTTGGAAGTGACAGCTAGGACTAATAGGAACAGTTCCCTGTCTCTCTCTCGCCTCCTGCCGGCTATGGGCCCCAAATTCCAATTTGGGTCTCGCCTGAGTCCTCTTTTGATTAGTCCCTAAGGAACGCATGCAAAACTCATCTCGGGCCACTGAAACACTTTGGAAGTCACTGCTAGGACTAGTAGGAAGAGCTCCCAGTCTCTCTCTCGCATCCTGCCGCCTTTGGGCCCAAATTCCAATTTCGGTCTAGCCTGAGTCCTGTTTTGCTTAGTCGCTAAGGAATGCATGCAAAACTCATTCCGGACCACTGAAACACCTTGGAAGTGACTGCTTGGACTAATAGGAAGAGTTTCGTGTCTCTCTCTCGCCTCGTAGCGCATTTGAGCCTAAATTCCAATTTGGGTCTCGCTTGGGTCCTCTTTTGCTTAGTCGCTAAGGAACGCGTGCAAAACTCATCGCGGTCCACTGAAACACCTTGGAAGTGACTGCTAGGACTAATAGGAAGAGTTCCCTGTCTCTTTCTCGTCTCCTGGCGCCTTTGGGCCCAAACTCCAAGTTGGGTCTCGCTTGGGTCCTATCTTGCTAAGACGCTAAGGAACGCGTGCAAACTCATCTCGGGCCTCTGAAACATCTTGGAAGTGACTTCTAGGACTAATAGGAACAGTTCCCTGTCTCTGTCTCGCCTCCTGGCGGCTTTCGGCTTAAATTCTAATTTGGTTCTTTCCTGGGTCCTCTTTTTCTTAGTCGCTAAGGAAAGCATGCAAAACTCATCTCAGGCCATCGAAACACCTTTGAAGTGACTGCTAGGACTAATAGGAAGAGTTCCCTGTCTCTCTCTCGCCTACTAGCGCCTTTGGGCCGAAATTACAATTTGGGTCTCGCCTGGGTCCTCCTTTGCTTAGTAGCTAAGGAACGCTTGCAAAACTCATGTCGGGCCATTAAAACACCTTGGAACTGACTTCTAGGACTAATAGGAAGAGCTTCCTGTCTCTCTCTCGCCTTCTGCCGCCTTTGGGCCCAAATTCTAATTTGGGTCTCGCCTGCGTCTTCTTTTGCTAGGTCGCTAAGGAACGCGTGCAAAACTAATCTCGGGTCTCTGAAACACCTTGGAAGTGATTGATAGGACTAATAGGAACAGTTCCATCTCTCTCTCTCGCCTCCTGGCGCCTTTGGGCCCAAATTCCAATTTGGGTCTCGCCTGGGTCCTCTTTTGCATAGTCAGTAAGGAACGCATGCAAAAATCATCTTGGGCCACTGAGACACCTTGGAAGTGACTGCTAGGACTTATAAGAACAGTTCCCTGTCTCTCTCTCGCCTCCCGGCGCCTCTGGGCCCAAATTCTAATTTGGGTCTCGTCTGGGTCCTCTTTTGCTTAGTCGGTAAGGAACGCTTGTAAAACTCATCTCGGGCCACTGAACACCTTGGAAGTGACTGCTAGGACAAATAGAAACAGTTCTCTGTCTCTCTCTCGCCTCTCGGCACCTTTGGGCCCAAATTCCAATTTGGGTCTCGCCTGGGTCCTCTTTTGCTTAGTCGCTAAGGAAAGCGTGGAAAACTCATCTCGGACCACTGAAACACCTTGGAAGTGACTGCTAGGACTAATAGAAACAGTTCCCTTCTCTCTCTCGCCTCCTGGCGCCTTTAAGCTCAAATTCTTATCTGGGTCTCGCCTGGGTTTTCTTTTGCTTAGTCGCTAAGGAAAGCGTGCAAAACTCATCTCGAGCAACTGAAACACCTTCGAAGTGACTGCTAGGACTAATAGGAACAGTTCCCTGTCATTCTCTCGTCTCCTGGCGCCTTTGGACCCAAATTCCAATTTGGATCTCGCCTGGGTTCTCTTTTGCTTAGTCGCTAAAAAAAGCATGTAAAACTCATCTCAGGCCACTGAAACACCTTGGAAGTGACAGCTAGGACTAATAGGAACAGTTCCCTGTCTCTCTCTCGCCTCCTGCCGCCTATGGGCCCCAAATTCCAATTTGGGTCTCGCCTGAGTCCTCTTTTGCTTAGTCGCTAAGGAATGCATGCAAAACTCATTCCGGACCACTGAAACACCTTGGAAGTGACTGCTTGGACTAATAGGAAGAGTTTCGTGTCTCTCTCTCGCCTCGTAGCGCATTTGAGCCTAAATTCCAATTTGGGTCTCGCTTGGGTCCTCTTTTGCTTAGTCGCTAAGGAACGCGTGCAAAACTCATCGCGGTCCACTGAAACACCTTGGAAGTGACTGCTAGGACTAATAGGAAGAGTTCCCTGTCTCTTTCTCGTCTCCTGGCGCCTTTGGGCCCAAACTCCAAGTTGGGTCTCGCTTGGGTCCTATCTTGCTAAGACGCTAAGGAACGCGTGCAAACTCATCTCGGGCCTCTGAAACATCTTGGAAGTGACTTCTAGGACTAATAGGAACAGTTCCCTGTCTCTCTCTCGTCTCCTGGCGCCTCTGGACCCAAATTCCAATTTAGGTCTCGCCTGGTTCCTCTTTTGCTTAGTCGCTAAGGAAAGCATGTAAAACTCATCTCAGGCCACTGAAACACCTTGGAAGTGAAAGCTAGGACTAATAGGAACAGTTCCCTGTCTCTGTCTCGCCTCCTGGCGGCTTTCGGCTTAAATTCTAATTTGGTTCTTTCCTGGGTCCTCTTTTTCTTAGTCGCTAAGGAAAGCATGCAAAACTCATCTCAGGCCATCGAAACACCTTCGAAGTGACTGCTAGGACTAATAGGAAGAGTTCCCTGTCTCTCTCTCGCCTACTAGCGCCTTTGGGCCGAAATTACAATTTGGGTCTCGCCTGGGTCCTCCTTTGCTTAGTAGCTAAGGAACGCTTGCAAAACTCATGTCGGGCCATTAAAACACCTTGGAACTGACTTCTAGGACTAATAGGAAGAGCTTCCTGTCTCTCTCTCGCCTTCTGCCGCCTTTGGGCCCAAATTCTAATTTGGGTCTCGCCTGGGTCCTCTTTTGCTTAGTCGCTAAGGAAAGCATACAAAACTCATCTCGGGCCACTGAAACACCTTGGAAGTGACTGCTAGGACAAATAGGAACAGTTCCCTGTCTCTCTCTCGCCTCATGGCGCCTTTGGGCCCAAATTCTAATTTGGGTCTCGCCTGCGTCTTCTTTTGCTAGGTCGCTAAGGAACGCGTGCAAAACTAATCTCGGGTCTCTGAAACACCTTGGAAGTGATTGATAGGACTAATAGGAACAGTTCCATCTCTCTCTCTCGCCTCCTGGCGCCTTTGGGCCCAAATTCCAATTTGGGTCTCGCCTGGGTCCTCTTTTGCATAGTCAGTAAGGAACACATGCAAAAATCATCTTGGGCCACTGAGACACCTTGGAAGTGACTGCAAGGACTTATAAGAACAGTTCCCTGTCTCTCTCTCGCCTCCCGGCGCCTCTGGGCCCAAATTCTAATTTGGGTCTCGTCTGGGTCCTCTTTTGCTTAGTCGGTAAGGAACGCTTGTAAAACTCATCTCGGGCCACTGAACACCTTGGAAGTGACTGCTAGGACAAATAGAAACAGTTCTCTGTCTCTCTCTCGCCTCTCGGCACCTTTGGGCCCAAATTCCAATTTGGGTCTCGCCTGGGTCCTCTTTTGCTTAGTCGCTAAGGAAAGCGTGGAAAACTCATCTCGGGCCACTGAAACACCTTGGAAGTGACTGCTAGGACTAATAGAAACAGTTCCCTTCTCTCTCTCGCCTCCTGGCGCCTTTAAGCTCAAATTCTTATCTGGGTCTCGCCTGGGTTTTCTTTTGCTTAGTCGCTAAGGAAAGCGTGCAAAACTCATCTCGAGCAACTGAAACACCTTCGAAGTGACTGCTAGGACTAATAGGAACAGTTCCCTGTCATTCTCTCGTCTCCTGGCGCCTTTGGACCCAAATTCCAATTTGGATCTCGCCTGGGTTCTCTTTTGCATAGTCGCTAAAAAAAGCATGTAAAACTCATCTCAGGCCACTGAAACACCTTGGAAGTGACAGCTAGGACTAATAGGAACAGTTCCCTGTCTCTCTCTCGCCTCCTGCCGCCTATGGGCCCCAAATTCCAATTTGGGTCTCGCCTGAGTCCTCTTTTGCTTAGTCGCTAAGGAATGCATGCAAAACTCATCCCGGACCACTGAAACACCTTGGAAGTAACTGCTTGGACTAATAGGAAGAGCTCCCAGTCTCTCTCTCCCCTCCTAGCGCCTTTGGGCCTAAATTCCAATTAAGGTCTCGCTTGGGTCCTCTTTTGATTAGTCCCTAAGGAACGCGTGCAAACTCATCTCGGGCCTCTGAAACACCTTGGAAGTGACTTCTAGGACTAATAGGAACAGTTCCCTGTCTCTCTCTCGCCTCCTGGCGCCTCTGGACTCAAATTCCAATTTGGGTCTCGCCTGGTTCCTCTTTTGCTTAGTCGCTAAGGAAAGCCTGCAAAACTCACTCAGGCCACTGAAACACCTTGGAAGTGACAGCTAGGACTAGTAGGAACAGTTCCCTGTCTCTCTCTCGCCTCCTGGCGGCTTTGGGCTTAAATTCTATTTTGGTTCTCGCCTGGGTACTCTTTTGCTTAGTCGCTAAGGAAAGCATGCAAAACTCATCTCAGCCCATCGAAACACCTTGGAAGTGACTGCTAGGACTAATAGGAAGAATTCCCTGTCTCTCTCTCGCCTTCTAGCGCCTTTGGGCTCAAATTACAATTTGGGTCTCGCCTGGGTCCTCTTTTGCTTAGTAGCTAAGGAACATTTGCAAAACTCATCTCGGGCCATTAAAACACCTTGGAAGTGACTGCTAGGACTAATAGGAAGAGCTCCCTGCCTCTCTCTCGCCTTCTGCCGCCTTTGGGCCCAAATTCCAATTTGGGTCTCGCCTGGGTCCTCTTTTGCTTAGTCATTAAGGAACACGTGCAAGACCCATCTCGGGCCACTGAAACACTTTGGAAGTGACTGCTAGGACTAATAGGAAGAGTTCCCTGTTTCTCTCTTGCCTCCTGGGACCTTTGGTCCGAAATTCCAACTTGGGTCTCGCCTGGGTCCTCTTTTGCTTAGTCCCTAAGGAACGCATGCAAAACTCATCTCGGGCCACTGAAACCCTTTGAAAGCCACTGCTAGGACTAATAGGAAGAGCTCCCTGTCTCTCTCTCGCCTCCGGCCGCCTTTGGGCCCAAATTCCAATTTGGGTCTGGCCTGAGTCCTCTTTTGATTAGTCCCTAAGGAACGCATGCAAAACTCGTCTCGGGCCACCGAAACACCTTGGAAGTCACTGCTAGGACTAATAGGAAGAGATCCCTGTCTCTCTCTCGCCTCCTGGTGCTTTTGGGCCCATATTCCAATTTGGGTCTTGCTTGGGTCCTCTCTTGCTAAGACGCTAAGGAACACGTGCAAATTCATCTCAGGCTTCTGAAACACCTTGGAAGAGACTGCTAGGACTAATAGGAAGAGTTCCCTGTCTCTCTCTCGTCACCTTGAGGCTTTGGGCCCAAATTCTAATTTGGGTCTCGCCTAGGTCCTCTCTTGCTAAGACGCTAAGGAACGCGTGCAAACTCATCTCGGGCCTCTGAAACACCTTGGAAGTGACTTCTAGGACTAATAGGAACAGTTCCCTGTCTCTCTCTCGTCTCCTGGCGCCTCTGGACCCAAATTCCAATTTGGGTCTCCCCTGGTTCCTCTTTTGCTTAGTCGCTAAGGAAAGCATGCAAAACTCATCTCAGGCCACTGAAACACCTTGGAAGTGAAAGCTAGGACTAATAGGAACAGTTCTCTGTCTATCTCTCGCCTCCTGGCGGCTTTCGGCTTAAATTCTAATTTGGTTCTCTCCTGGGTCCTCTTTTTCTTAGTCGCTAAGGAAAGCATGCAAAACTCATCTCAGGCCATCGAAACACCTTGGAAGTGACTGCTAGGACTAATAGGAAGAGTTCCCTGTCTCTCTCTCGCCTACTGGTGCTTTTGGGCCCAAATTCCAATTTGGGTCTTGCCTGGGTCCTCTCTTGCTAAGATGCTAAGGAACGCGTGCAAATTCATCTCAGGCCTCTGAAACACCTTGGAAGAGACTGCTAGGACAAATAGGAAGAGTTCCCTGTCTCTCTCTCATCTCCTCGAGGCTTTGGCCCCAAACTCCAATTTGGGTCTCGCCTGGGTCCTCTCTTGCTAAGACGCTAAGGAACGCGTGCAAACTCATCTCGGGCCTCTGAAACACCTTGGAAGTGACTGCTACGACTAATACGAAGAGTTCTCTGTCTCTCTCTCGTCTCTCGGCGCCTTTGGGCCCAAATTCCAATTTGGGTCTCGCTTGGGTCCTCTTTTGCTTAGTCGATAAGGACAGTGTGCAAAACTCCTCTCGGGCCACTGAATCACCTTGGAAGTGACTGCTAGGACTAATAGGAACAGTTCTCTGTCTCTCTCTCGACTCCTGGCGCCGTTGAGCCCAAATTCTAATTTGGGTCTTGCCTGTGTCCTCTTTTGCTTAGTCGCTAAGGAAAGCGTGCAAAACACATCTCGAGTAACTGAAACACCTTGGAAGTGACTGCTAGGACTAATAGGAACAGTTCCCTGTCTCTCTCTCGTCTCCTGGCGCCTTTGGGCCGAAACTCCAATTTCGGTCTCGCCTGAGTCCTCTTTTGCTTACTCGCTAAGGAAAGCATACAAAACTCATCTCGAGCCACTGACAAACCTTGGAAGTGACTGCTGGGACTAATAGGAAGAGTTCTTTGTCTCTCTGTCGTCTCCTGGCCCCTTTGGGCCCAAATTCAAATTTGGGTCTCGCCTGGTCCTCTTTTGCTTAGTTGCTAAGGAAAGCGTCCAAAACTCATTTCGGGGGACTGAAACACATTGGAAGTGACTGCTAGGACTAATAGGAAGAGCTCCCTGTTTTTCTCTTGCCTCCTGCCGCCTTTGGGCCCAAATTTCAATTTGGGTCTCGCCTGAGTCCTATTTTGATTAGTCGCTACGGAACGCGTGTAAAACTCAACCCGGGCCACTGAAACACCTTGGAAGTTACTGCTAGGACTAATAGGAAGAGCTCCCTGTCTTTCTCTTGCCTCTTGCCGCCTTTGGACCCAAATTCCAATTTGGGTCTGGCCTGAGTCCTCTTTTGCTTACTCGCTAAGGAAAGCATACAAAACTCATCTCGAGCCACTGACAAACCTTGGAAGTGACTGCTGGGACTAATAGGAAGAGTTCCCTGTCTCTCTGTCGTCTCCTGGCCCCTTTGAGCCCAAATTCCAATTTGGGTCTCGCCTGGGTCCTCTTTTGCTTAGTCGCTAAGGAAGGCTTGCAAAACTCATCCCGGGCCACTGAAACTCCTTGGAAGTGACCGCTAGGACTAATAGGAAGAGTTCCCTGTCTCTCTCTCGCCCCCTGGCGCTTTTGGGCCCAAATTCCATTTTGGGTCTCGCCTGTGTCCTCTTTTGCTTAGTCGCTAAGGAAAACTTTTAAAACTCATCTCGGGACACTGAAATACCTTGGAAATGACTCCTAGGACTAATAGGAAGCGGTCCCTGTCTCTCTCTCGCCTACCGGTGCCTTTGGGCCCTAATTCCAATTTGGGTCTCGCCTGAGTCCTCTTTTGCTTAATTGCTAAGGAAAGCATGCAAAACTCATATCGGGCCACCGAAACACCTTGGAAGTGACTGCTAGGACTAATAGGAAGAGTTCGCTATCTCTCTCTCGCCTCATGGCGCCTTTGGGCCCAAATTCCAATTTGGGTCTCGCTTGGGTCCTCTTTTGCTTAGTCGCTAAGGAACGCTTTTAAAACTCATCTCGGGCCACTGAAACACCTTGGAAGTGACTCCTAGGACTAATAGGAAGAGGTCCCTGTCTCTCTCTCGCCTCCTGGCGCCTTTGGGCCCAAATTCAACCTTGGGTCTCGCTTGGGTCCTCTTTTGCTTAGTCGCTAAGGAACGCGTGTAAAACACATCTCGGGCCACCGAAACACCTTTGGAAGTGACTCCTAGCGCTAATAGGAAGAGCTCCTTGTCTCTCTCTCGGCTCCTGCCACCTTTGGGCTCAAATTTCAATTTGGGTCTCGCCTGGGTCCTGTTTTCCTTAGTTACTGAGGAACGCGTGCAAAACTCATCCCGGACCACTGAAACACCTGGGAAGTGACCGCTAGGACTAATAGGAAGAGTTCCCTGTCTCTCTCTCGCCCCACGGCGCCTATGGGCCCAAATTCCAATTAGGGTATCGCCTGGGCCCTCTTTTGCTTAGTCGCTAAGGAACTCTTTTCAAACTCATCTCAGGACACTGAAACACATTGGAAGTGACTCCTAGGACAAATAGGAAGAGGTCCCTGTCTCTCTTTCGCGTCCCAGCGCCTTTGGGGCGAAATTCTAATTTGGGTCTCGCCTGGGTCCACTTTTGCTTAGTCGCTAAGGAAAGCATGCAAAACTCATCTTAGGCCACTGAAACACCTTGGAACTAACTGCTAGGACTAATAGGAAGAGGTCCCCATCTCTCTCCCGCCTCCCGGTGCCTTTGGGCCCAAATTCCAATTTGGGTATCGCCTGGGTCCTCTTTTGCTTAGTCGCTAAGGAACTCTTTTAAAACTCATCTCTGGACACTGAAACACGTTGGAAGTGACTCCTAGGACTAATAGGAAGAGGTCCCTGTCTCTCTCTCGCCTCCCGGCACTTCTGGGCCAAAATTCTAATTTGGGTCTCGCCTGGGTCCTCCTTTGCTTTTTCCCTAAGGAACGCGTGCAAAACTCATCTCGGGCCACTAAAACACCTTGGAAGTGACTGCTAGGACAAATAGGAGGAGTTCCCTAACTCTCTCTCGCCACCTGGCGCCTTTGGGCCCAAATTCCAATTTGTGTCTCGCCTAAAACCTCTTTTGCTGAGTCGTTAAGGAACGCGTGCAAAACTTATCTAGGGCCACTGAAACACCTTGCAAGTGACTCCTAGGACTAATAGGAAGAGGTCCCTGTCTCTCTCTCGCCTCCCGGTGCCTTTTGGCCCAAATTCTAATTTGGGTCTCGCCTGGGTCCTTTTTTGCTTAGTCGCTAAGGAAAGCATGCAAAACTCATCTCAGGCCACTGAAACACCTTTGAAGTGACTGCTAGGACTAATAGGAACAGTTCCTTGTCTCTCTCTCGCCTTTTGGCGCCGTTGAGCCCAAATACCAATTTGGGTCTCGTCTAGGTCCTCTCTTGCTTAGTCGCTAAGGAAAGCGTGCAAACCTCATCTCAGGCCACTGAAACACCTTGGAAGTGACTGCTAGGAGTATTAGGAAGAGCTCCCTGTCTCTCTCACGCCTCCTGCCGCCTGTGGGCCCAAATTCCAATTTGGGTCTCGCTCGAGTCCTCTTTTGCTTAGTCACTAAGGAACGCGTACAAAAATCATCTCGCGCCACTGCAACACCTTGGAAGTGACTGCTAAAACTAATAGGAAGAGTTCCGTGTCTCTCTCTCGCCTCCTGGCGCCTTTGGGCCCAAATTCCAACTTGGGTCTCGCTTCGGTCCTTTTTTGCTTAGTTGCTAAGGAACGCTTTTAAAACTGATCTCGGGCCGCTGAAACACCTTGGAAGTTACTGTTAGGGCTAATAGGAAGAGTTCCGTGTCTCTCTCTCGCCTCCTGGCGCCTTTGGACCAAAATTCTAATTTGGGTCTCGCCAGGGTTTTCTTTTGCGTAGTCACTAAGGAACGAGTGCAAAACTCATATCGGGCCACCGAAACACCTTGGAAGTAACTGCTAGGACTAATAGGAAGAGCTCCCTGTCTCTCCCTCGCATCCTGCCGCCTGTAGGCCCAAATTCCAATTTGGGTCTCACCCGAGTCCTCTTTTTACTTAGTCCTTAAGGAACGCGTGCAAAACTCAACTCGGGCCACTGAAACACCTTGGAAGTGACTGCTAGGACTAATAGGAAGAGTTCCCTATCTCTCTCTCGCCACCTGGCGCCTCTGGGCTCAAATTCAAATTTGGGTCTCGCCTGAGTCCTCTTTTCCTTAGTTGCTAAGGAACGCGTGCAAAACTCATCCCGGACCACTGAAACTCCTTGGAAGTGACCGCTAGGACTAATAGGAAGAGTTCCCTGTCTCTCTCTCGCCCCCCGGCGCTTTTGGGCCAAAATTCCAATTTAGGTCTCGCCTGTGTCCTCTTTTGCTTAGTCGCAAAGGAAAACTTTTAAAACTCATCTCGGGACACTGAAATACCTTGGAAATGACTCCTAGGACTAATAGGAAGCGGTCCCTGTCTCTTTCTCGCCCTTCCGGCGCCTTTGGGCCCCAATTCCAATTTGGGTCTCGCCTGAGTCCTCTTTTGCTTAGTTGCTAAGGAAAGCATGCAAAACTCATCTGAGGCCACTGAAACACCTTTGAAGTGACTGCTAGGACTAATAGGAACAGTTCCTTGTCTCTCTCTCGCCTTTTGGCGCCTTTGAGCCCAAATACCAATTTGGGTCTCGTCTGGGCCCTCTGTTGCTTAGCCGCTAAGGAAAGCATGCAAACCTCATCTCAGGCCACTGAAACACCTTGGAAGTGACTCCTAGGAGTATTAGGAAGAGCTCCTTGCCTCTCTCTCGCCTCCTGCCGCCTGTGGGCCCAAATTCCAATTTGGGTCTCGCCTGGGTCCTCTTTTGCTTAGTCGCTAAGGAAATCGTGGAAAACTCATCTTGGGCCACTGAAACACCTTGGAAGTGGCTGCTAGTACTAATAGGAAGAGCTCCCTGTCTCTCTATTGTGTCTTGGCGCCTTTGGGCCCAAATTCCAATTTGTGTCTCGCCTGAATCCTCTTTTGCTGAGTCGCTAAGGAACGCGTGCAAAACTCATCTTGGGCAACTGAAACACCTTGGAAGTGACTGCTAGGACTTATAAGAACAGTTCCCTGTCTCTCTCTCGCCTCCTGGCACCTTTGGGCCCAAATTCTAATTTGGGTCTCATCTGGGTCCTCTTTTGCTTAGTGCCTAAGGAACGCGGGCAAAACTCATCTCGGGCCACTGAAACACCTTGGAAGTGACTGCTAGGACTAATAGGAAGAGTTCCCTGTTTCTCTCTCGCCTCCTGGCACCGTTGGGCCGAAATTCCAATTTGGGCGTCGCCTGGGTCTTCTTTTGCCTAGTCACTAAGGAACGCGTGCAAAACTCATCTCGGGCCACTGAATTACCTTGGAAATGACTGCTAGGACTAATAGGAAGAGTTCCCTCTCTCTCTCATCTCCTGGCGCCTTTGGGGCCAAATTCCAATTTGGGTATCGCCTGGGTCCTCTTTTGCTTAGTCGCTAAGGAACTCTTTTAAAACTCATCTCAGGACACTGAAACACCTTGGAAGTGACTGCTAGGACTAATAGGAAGAGTTCCCTGTTTCTCTCTCGCCTCCTGGCACCGTTGGGCCGAAATTCCAATTTGGGTCTCGCCTGGGTCCTCTTTTGCTTTGTCCCTAAGGAACGCGTGCAAAACTCATCTCGGGCCACTAAAACACCTTGGAAGTGACTGCTAGGACTAATAGGAAGAGTTCTCTGTCTCTCTCTCGTCTCCTGGCGCCTTTGGGCCCAAATTCCAATTAGGGTCTCGCGTGGGTCCTCTTTTGCTTAGTCCCTAAGAAACGCGAGCAAAACTCATCTCGGGCCACAGAAACACCTTGGAAGTGACTGCTACGACTAATAGGGAGAGTTCCGTATCTCTCTCTCGCCTCTTGGCGCCGTTGGGTGCAAATTCCAATTTGGGTCTCGCCTGGGTCCTCTCTTGCTAAGATCCTAAGGAACGCGTGCAAGCTCATCTCGGGCCACTGAAACACCTTGGAAGTGACTGCTAGGACTAATAGGAACAGTTCCCTGTCTCTCTCTCGCCTCCTGGCGCCTTTGGGCCCAAATTCTAATTTGGGTCTCGCCTGGGTCCTCTTTTGCTTAGTCGCTAAGGAAAGTGTGCAAAACTCATCTCGGGCCACAGATACACCTTGGAATTGACTGCTAGGACTAATAGGAATAGTTCCCTGTCTCTCTCTCACCTGCTAGCGCCTTTGGGCCCGAATTCTAGTTTGGGTCTGGTCTGGGTCCTCTTTTGCTTAGTCACTAAGGAACGCGTGTAAAACTCATTTCAGACCACTGAAAGACTTTGGAAGTAACTGCTAGGACTAATAGGAAGAGTTCCCTGTCTCTCTCATCTCCTGGCGCCTTTGGGCCCAAATTCCAATTTGGGTATCGCCTGGGTCCTCTTTTGCTTAGTCGCTAAGGAACTCTTTTAAAACTCATCTCAGGACACTGAAACACGTTGGAAGTGACACCTAGGACTAATAGGAAGAGGTCCCTGTCTCTCTGTCGCCTCCACGCGCCTTTGGGCAAAATTCTAATTTCTGTCTCGCCTAGGTCCTATTTGCTGAGTCGCTAAGGAATGCGTGCAAAACTCATCTCGGGCCACTAAAACACCTTGGAAGTGCCTGCTAGGACTAATAGGAAGACTTCCCTGTCTCTCTCGCGCCTCCTGGGGCCAGTGGGCCCAAAATCCAATTTGGGTGCCGCCTGTGTCCTCTTTTGCTGAGACGGTATGGAACGCGTGCAAAACTCATTTCGGGCCACTGAAACACCTTTGAAGTGATTGCTAGGACTAATAGGAAGAGTTCCCTGTGTCTCTCTCGCCTCCTAGCGCCTTTGGGCCCAAATTCCAATTTGGGTGTCGCGTGGGTCCTCTTTTGCAGGGTTGCTAAGGAACGTGTGCAAAACTCATCTCGGGCCACTAAAAACCTTAGAAGTGACTGCTAGGACTAATAGGAAGAGTTCCCTGTGTCTCTCTCGCCTCCTGGCGCCTTTGGGCCCAAATTCCAATTTGGGTGTCGCCTGGGTCTTCTTTTGCAGGGTTGCTAAGGAACGTGTGCAAAACTCATCTCGGGCCACTAAAACACCTTGGAAGTGACTGCTAGGACTAATAGGAAGAGTTACTTGTCTCTCTCGCTCCTCCTGGAGCCTTTGTGCCCAAAATCCAATTTGGGTCTCGCCTGGGATCTCTTTTGCTGAGACGCTAAGAAAAGCGTGCAAAACTTATCTCGGGCCACTGAAACACCTTTCAATTGACTACTAGGACTAATTTAAAGAGTTCCCTATCTCTCTCTCGCCTCCTGGCGCCTTTGGGCCCAAATTCCAATTTGGGTCTCGCCTAGGTCCTATTTGCTGAGTCGCTAAGGAATGCGTGCAAAACTCATCTCGGGCCACTAAAACACCTTGGAAGTGACTGCTAGGACTAATAGGAAGACTTCCTTGTCTCTCTTGCGCCTCCTGGCGCCAGTGGGCCCAAAATCCAATTTGGGTGCTGCCTGTGTCCTCTTTTGCTGAGACGGTATGGAACGCGTGCAAAACTCATCTTGGGCCACTTAAACACCTTTGAAGTGATTGCTAGGACTAATAGGAAGAGTTCCCAGTGTCTCTCTCGCCTCCTGGCGCCTTTGGGCCCAAATTCCAATTTGGGTGTCGCCTGGGTCCTCTTTTGCAGGGTTGCTAAGGAACGTGTGCAAAACTCATCTCAGGCCACTAAAACACCTTGGAAGTGACTGCTAGGACTAATAGGAAGAGTTACTTGTCTCTCTCACGCCTCCTGGCGCCATTGGGCCCAAATTCCAATTTGGGTCTCGCCTGGGTCCTCTTTTGCAGGGTTGCTAAGGAACGTGTGCAAAACTCATCTCGGGCCACTGAGACACCTTGGAAGTGACTGCTAGGACTAATAGGAAGAGTTACCTGTCTCTCTCGGGCCTTGCTGCAGCCTTTGGGCCCAAACTCCAATTTGGGTCTCGCCTAGGTCCTCTCTTACTAAGACGCTAAGAAACGGGTGCAAATCATCTTGGGCCTCTGAAACACCTTGGAAGTGACTTCTAGGACTAATAGGAAGAGTTACCTGTCTCTCTCGCGCCTCCTGGCGCCTGTGGGCCCAAATTCTAATTTGGTCCTCGCCTGGGTCCTCTTTTGCTTAGTCGCTAAGGAAAGCATGCAAAACTCATCATAGGCCACCGAAACACCTTGGATGTGACTGCTAGAACTAATAGGAAGAGTTCCCTGTCTCTCTCTCGCCTCCTGGCGCCTTTGGGCCCAAATTCCAATTTGGGTCTCGCCTGGCTCCTCTTTTGTTGAGGCGCTAAGGAACGCGTGCAAAACTCATCTCAGACCACTGAAACACCTTGGAAGTGACTGCTAGGACTAATGGGTAGAGTTCCCTGTCTCTCTCGCCCTTCCTGGCGCCATTTGGCCCAAATTCCAATTTGCGTCTCGCCTGGGTCCTCTTTTGCAGGGTTGCTAAGGAACGTGTGCAAAACTCATCTCGGGCCACTGAGACACCTTGGAAGTGACTGCTAGGACTAATAGGAAGAGTTACCTGTCTCTCTCGCGCCCTGCTGGAGCATTTGGGCCCAAAATCCAATTTGGGTCTCGCCTAGGTCCTCTTTTGCTGAGTCGCTAAGGAACACATGCAAAACTCATCTCGGGCCACTGAAACACCTTGGAAGTGACTGGTAGGACTAATAGGAAGAGTTACTTGACTCTCTCGCGCTTCCTTGCCCCTTTGTGCCCAAATTCCAATTTGGGTCTCGCCTGGGATCTCTTTTGCTGAGGTGCGAAGGAACGCGTGCAAAACTCACCTCGGGCCACTGAAACACCTTGGAAGTGACTACTAGCACAAATTGGAACAGTTCCCTATCTCTCTCACGCCTCCTGGCGCCTGTGGGCCCAAGTTCCTATTTGGGTCTCACCTAGGTCCTCTTTTGCTGAGTCGCTCTCTCAGGCCACTAAAACACCTTTAAAGTGACTTCTAGGACTAATAGGAAGAGTTCCCTGTCTCTCTCTCGCCTCCTAGCGCCTTTGGGCCCAAATTCCAGTTTTGGTCTCGTCTAGGTCCTCCTTTGCTGAGTTGTGAAGGAACGCGTGCAAAAATCATCTCGGGCCACTGAAACACTATGAAAGTAACTAGTAGGACTAATAGGAAGTGTTCCCTGTCTCTCTCGCACCTCCTGGCACCATTGGGCCCAAATTCTAATTTGGGTCTCGCTTGGGTCCTCTTTTGCAATGTCGCTAAGGAACGTGTGCAAAACTCATCTCAGGCCACTGAAACACCTTGGAAGTGACTACTAGGACTAATAGGAAGACTTCCCTGCCTCTCTTGCGCCTCCTGGCGTCTTTGGGCCCAAATTCCAATTTGGGTCTCGCCCGGGTCCTCTTTTTGCTTAGTCGCTAAGAAACGCGTGTAAAACTCATCTCGGGCCGCTGAAACACCTTGGAAGTGACTGCTAGGACTAATAGGAAGAGATACCTGTCTCTCTCGCGCCTCCTGGTGCCTTTGGGCTCAAATTCCAGTTTGGGTCTCGCCTGGGTCCTCTTTTGTTGAGACGCTAAGGAACGCGTGTAAAACACATGTCGGGCCGCTGAAACACCTTGGAAGTGACTGCTAGGACTAATAGGAAGAGTTCCCTGTTCCCTATCTCTCTCTTGCCTCCTGAGCCTTTGGGCCAAAATTCCAATTTGGGTCTCGCCTGGCTCCTCCTTTGCTGAGTCGCTAAGGAACGCGTGCAAAACTTATCTCGGGCCACTGAAACACCTTGGAAGTGACTTCTAGGACTAATAGGAAGAGTTCCCTGTCTCTCTCTCACCTCCTAGCGCCTTTGGGCCCAAATTCCAGTTTTGGTCTCGCCTAGGTCTTCATTTGCTGAGTTGCTAAGGAACGTGTGCAAAAATCATCTCGGGCCACTGAAACACTTTGGAAGTAACTACTAGGACTAATAGGAAGAGTTCCCTGTGTCTCTCTCGCCTCCTGGCGTCTTTGGGCCCAAACTCCAATTTGGGTCTCGCCTGGGTCCTCTCTTGCTAAGACGCTAAGAAACGCGTGCAAACTCATCTTGGGCCTCTGAAACACCTTGGAAGTGACTTCTAGGACTAATAGGAGGAGTTCCTTGTCTCTCTCTCGACTCCTGGCGCCTTTGGTCCCAAATTCTAATTTGGGTCTCGCCTGGGTCCTCTTTTGCTTAGTCGCTACAGAAAGCGTGCAAAACTCATCTCGGGCCACTGAAACACCTTGGAAGTGACTGCTAGGACTAATAGGAACAGTTCCCTGTCTCTCTCTCGCCTCCTAGCAGCTTTGGGACCAAATTCTAATTTGGTTCTCGCCTGGGTCTTCTTTAGTCGCTAAGGAAAGCATGCAAAACTCATCATAGGCCACCGAAACACCTTGGAAGTGACTGCTAGGACTAATAGGAAGAGTTCCCTGTCTCTCTCTCGCCTACTGATAACCACGTCGCAATGGTATCAAACAAGCTAGATTTTCTAAAAAATTGTGCAATACAAGAAGCAAACCTAGGTTATCTCTCAAGGACCGAAAATGCATTTTATTTTTAATTCCATCATGCAATTTCAAATTAGATTAGGGGAGGATTTGTTTTGAATTTAAACGACAAAATAACAAAAACGAAAATTAAGGATTATGAAATTCAACCAATTTAAGATCTCAATCCCTACAATGCAATTCTCGTCGTTCACACAAATATAATCATAACGAATTTCCAATCACACTAATTCAATGCGCATCAACAACCCTAAAATCTAAATCTAGATTATGAATTCCATCAAAACAAGAACCGCAATCGTAAACCCAATGCTTTAATAAAATTTAGAACAATTGATTGATTAAATTAGGTGAATCCAATTAATTCAAATCGGAAATTAACCTATTCTTTCTATTTAGGATGCAACAAAAATTCCATATCATGAAAAACGTAATTAACCTAATTAGAAAAGAGGAAAGAAAGGAGGAATTCGATAAAACCTATTTTGAAACTCGAATGCAATGTAGTTTTTGAAACCTTGAACCAGTTGATGAAGTAGCCTTGCTTCATAATCATGTTGCTCGACCAATTAGAGAAGGGGATGAAGTTTCCGAAAATAAAAGAGAGGGAGACGAGAGGAATCCTTACGAAAGCTTTTATTTAAAATTCTGAAAATTAAGGCAAAAAAAGAGGGAAGAAGATCCCCACGTGAGATCATAAACCCTATTTAAAGACAAAATAATTGGGCTTAATTAAGGCCCAGCTTCCTAACGAGGTTCCTAAAACCCTAATTAAGTAATGTCAACAATAAAACCAAATTCTGAAAAATTCATTGCAGGACCGCAACATTGTGACGCAGTTTTGGGCCTGAAGATGTTCGAACTGGGCTTTTCTCGCAACAGAGAAGTTGTATATCTCTCTCTTATCTTTCCAGGGACACCAATTTTGTCCAATTCCGAGTAGTGTAGCTCCAGATATGGTCTTTTCAAGAAATTGTGTCAAAACAAGAATTTATGGCGGGAATTAAGAAAGATTTAAATTTAAATCCTAAATGACTTACCAACACAAATCTAAACTAACACATCAAAATAATATACTAAAAAGACTCAATTAAATCGAAAACATAGAGAGAAAGATGTATTAAAATATGACTATCAAATACCCCCACACTTAATCCTTTGCACTCCGGGGCAAAACTTACAAAAATTCTCAAAACTTTCTAATGAATTTCCAATGCAAAGAATAAAGAAAGAGAACAAACACTTCTAGAATCAAGGCAACAAACAATCTATGAGACACAAATGACATTAAGAGTAAGCAAGAAGACAAGTCAAAATAAACAAAGATTCAACAATGATAGAACCTCACAAGGTAGTATATAGCTCTCAACTCTAAAAAAAAAAAAAAAAAATTTCGGCTAGTGTTTACACTCAATCACTACATGAAAACTAGCACACTTAAGTTTTGACAAGCTTCTAATTTCCACAACTTGAAACACATGCAATTAAATATCAAAAGGACTTTTATTTAGCTTGTAATGTGGCCAAGGTAAAGGTTAGGTGAGAAAGATATTAAGGCTAAACAACCAAAGAGAAAAGAGGAGCAATGGGGAATAAGTTCAAATAAGTAAAGGGATTACCCCTTGAAACATCTCCTAAATCCTATGTCTTGCAACACATTTTTTTTTCTCACTTAATACCAAACAACTCAACATCAATATCCACAATTTAGAATAAGCATTCCCTAGAAGTACCCCCACACTTATTAAAGACCCATTCCCAAAACAATTCCAAAGCTCCTTTAATGCCTAAGGTTATGGAACATCATGGTTATTTAATTTTATTTTTTTCACTTAATACCAAACAACTCAACATCAATATCCACAATTTAGAATAAGCATTCCCTAGAAGTACCCCCACACTTATTAAAGACCCATTCCCAAAACAATTCCAAAGCTCCTTTAATCCCTAAGGTTATGGAACATCATGGTTATTTAATTTTTTTTATTTTTTTATTATTTTTTTTATAGTTCATAATGAGCTAAAGTCAAGGAAGGGTTATAAAGGCTCAAAGGGGGTAAACAAGTGGAATTAATGCGAGGTAAGTCAATTTGGCAAAGTGGCTACATTTTGAAAGAAGGCCTAAATCATATCAATAATGCATGTGACAAGAAGCTTCAAAAAGATACAAGGCAAAACCAAAGGTAATCTAGCAACATGAGTGAAATCACACAAGAAAGAAGAAAAATATGCTCAAAATTCTCACAAGGTTCATATTCTATCATTAATGAATCAAACTCATCCTTTTTCAAGTAACTTGCTCAACTAAAAATGTAAAAATGACTCATATCAAGTATTGCAACCTATCAACTAAAAATGGTGTAACAACTTTCACAATTCCTACATCTAGAAATTAAAAGGAAAGAATGAAAATTTGTGTAACTACTCCAACAAAACATCATCAAAACAGAAAAGTAGAGGCACAAAAAAAAAATGCAGAATTCGTACTCCAAAACAGCAGAAAAACAGAAAATAGAATTATAAACAGCAGCAGAAAAATGAAATCTACAACAGAAAACGAAAACTGCAGCAGAAAACGAAAACAAAAACTGCAGAACAGAAAATGAAATCTGTAGAAATCAGCACAGCAGAAAAAATGAAAATAGAAAACAGCAAAACAAAAACAGCAGAAAATGAAAAATGAAAATAGAAACAGCAGAACAGAAAACGAAAACAGCAAACCAGAAAAATGAAAATAGAAAATAGCAACACAATATGCATGCAACTCCCCCCACACTAAAAATCACATTGCCCTCAATGCAGCAACACAACAAAGACAATTTCAAAGAATACAGAATGGGGAAAGAACTCCCTCAAGGTCTAAGGGTTGGTGCTTCCAAGGCTATGCTTTGTACATTTTTCTCCTCCAACTTTGGACTTTGATGAAATTCCTTGAGTTGATGTCCATTGACCTTGAAAATGCTACCAGTAACTTCATTCTTAATCTCAACTGCACCATGGGAAAACACATTAGTAATAACAAAAGGACCATCCCATCTAGATCTAAGTTTACCGGCTATAAGTTTTAGGCGGGAATTGAACAAAAGCACTTGTTGGCCCACTTTGAACTCCATTCTCAAAATATTTCTATCATGAAAACGTTTGACTTTTTCTTTATAGATCTTCGAGCTCTCATAGGCCTCCAAGCGAAGCTCCTCAAGTTGTTGTAATTGAAGCTTCCTTTCCATACCTGCTTGTTCAAACTCTAAGTTACAATGCCTAACCGCCCAATATGCTCTATGCTCAATCATAACGGGCAGATGACATGCTTTACCAAACACAATCCTGTAAGGGGACATCCCAATCGGTGTCCGGTAAGCCGTCCTATGGGCCCAAAGAGCATCCTCCAAAAATTTGCTCCAATCCTTTCTATTGGGGTGGACTATCTTCTGCAAAATCTGCTTAATTTCCCTATTAAAAACCTCAGCCTGCCCATTAGTTTGGGGATGATAAGCTGTAGACACTCTATGCACAACCCCATACTTATGAAGCAAAGCCTGCATGCTCCTATTGCAGAAGTGGCTTCCCCTGTCACTGATAATGGCTTTAGGCACACCGAATCTGCAAAAAATGTTGGATCTAACAAAATCCACAACAACTTTGGAATCATTAGTTTTGGTGGCCTTAGCCTCCACCCATTTAGAAACATAATCAACAGCTAGTAAAATGAATGTGTAACCAAAAGATGCAGGGAATGGACCCATAAAATCAATACCCCAAACATCAAAAACCTCACAGAAAATGATCGGTTGCTGGGGCATCTCATGCCTGTGTGTAATGGCCGTCCCTGCTCTTTCACACTGCTCACAGGTGCTAGAGATCTGATGTGCATCTCTGAAAATGGTAGGCTAGTAAAACCCACTCTCCAACAACCTTCCTAGCTGTCCTGTATGATCCATAATGTCCTCCCACAGGTGAACTATGACAAAACTGAAGCACAGAATGGATCTCGTGATCTGGAATGCACCTGCGGATTACCTGGTCACTGCAAAATCTCCACAAATAAGGGTCATCCCAAACATAATATTTAGCCTCACTTTTTAGTTTGGCTATCTGTGCTCTAGATGCATCTGGAGGAAAGACACCTGCAACCAAGTAATTCATAATATCAGCAAACCAAGGAGTAATATCATGCAACTGCATCAACTGCTCCTCAGGAAAATCATCTCTAATAGGAAAGGGATCAACATTCCCTCCCTCAATCCTACTTAAGTGGTCTGCTACCAAGTTCTCTGCACCACTCCTATCTCTGATCTCAACATCAAACTCCTGAAGGAGAAGCATCCACCTGATCAATCTAGGTTTAGCATCGGGCTTCTTCAACAAGAATTTCAAAGCTGCATGGTCAGAAAACACAATAATCCTAGAGCCTAGCAAATATGAATGAAATTTATCTAAGGCAAATACAATAGCTAGAAGCTCTTTCTCAGTAGTGGTGTAATTAACTTGAGCTGCATCCAACGTGCGAGAAGCATAGGCTATAACATGAGAAAGTCTCCCAACCCGCTGAGCTAAAACAGCTCTAAGTGCAAAGTTGGATGCGTCGCACATGAGCTCAAAAGGAAGCTCCCAATCAGGTGGCTGAACAAAGGGTGTGGTGGTCAGCCGCCTCTTCAGCTCCTGAAAAGCTAGCTGACAGGGCTCATAAAAAACAAACTCTACTTCCTTCTGCAGCAGCTTGGACAATGGTAATGCAATCTTGCTGAAGTCCTGTATAAACCTCCTGTAAAAACCTGCATGTCCAAGAAAGGAACGCACTTCTCTCACAGAAGTGGGGTAAGGGAGAGAAGCAATGATATCAATTTTAGCCTTATCAACCTGAATACCCTGACTGGAGACTAGGTGACCCTAGACTATACCCTGTGTGACCAAAAAATGACACTTTTCAAAATTTAACACAAGGTTAGTTTGGATGCACCTATGTAACACCTTAGATAAATTCTCTAGGCATGCATCAAATAAAGAACCATAGACAATAAAATCATCCATAAACACCTCCATGCAACTCTCCAAAAGGTCAGAAAATATACTAACCATACACCTCTGAAAGGTGCCAGGAGCGTTGCACAAGCCAAATGGCATCCTAGTGTAAGCAAATGTGCCAAATGGGCAGGTGAATGTGGTCTTGTGCTAGTCCTCCGGTGCAATATGAACCTACATGTACCCAGAAAATCCATCTAAAAAGCAGTAATGGGATTTACCTGCCAGCCTTTCCAATACCTGATCGATGAATGGAAGAGGGAAATGATCCTTGCGAGTTGCCTGGTTAAGTCTCCTGTAATCTACGCAAACTCGCCAACTGTTTTGAACTCTAGTTGGAACCAACTCGTCATCCTGGTTCTTCACCACAGTCATCCCAGTCTTCTTTGGGACCACCTGCACAGGACTAACCCACTTACTGTTAGAAATAGGATAAATAATACCTGCTGCCAGTAGCTTTGTGACCTCTTTCTTCACAACATCTAGAATAGTAGGGTTGAGTCACCTCTGTGGCTGTCTCATAGGTCGAAACTCATCCTCCAATAAAATTCGGTGCATACAAATGGCAGGACTAATTCCAGGAAGATCAGCAAGGGTCCAACCAATGGCCTTCCTATGATCTCTCAAGACCTGCAGTAATCTCTCCTCTTGATCAGATTTGAGATCCCGAGCTATAATGACAGGAAGTCGCTGGTTGTCCTCTAGGTAAGCATACTTCAGATGTGCAGGTAAAGGCTTAAGCTCTATTGATGGAGATGGAGCTAGATCAACTGTTGGTAGTGAATCATCTACTGGTGTAACCATATCTGCTGCACCTGCAACATCAACACTACAAACAGCACACATAGAAGAATCATCACAAGCACATGATGGGTCAGTAAGGTCTGAGGAATCAGCAAACAAATCATCTAAATTTGTACAATCATCAACAAGTAAATCAATAACATCCAAACTGAAAACAGAATGGTTTTCTGTTGGGTGTCTCATTGCCTCAAAAATGTTGAACTGCACCAAATTGTCACCAAACTCCATAGAAAGGGTCCCTGCATGCACATCTATCTTTGTTCGCGCCGTCCTCAAGAATGGTCTCCCAAGGATCAATGTAGCATGGCTGGACAGGTCATCCTCCATCTCTAGAATATAAAAATCAGTAGGGAAAATGAGGTCCTCAACTTTGACAAGAACATCTTCTACGACACCAAGTGGCTGCACAGTGCTCTTGTTTGCTAGCTGGACTACAATTCCTGTAGGAATCAAATCTCCAATCTGCAAGGATCTAAAAACAGATGCAGGCATAACATTAATTGAAGCACCTAAATCCAGCATAGCATTTGTAAAAACTTCCTCTCCAATAGTGCAAGGGATGGTGAAAGTTCCTGGATCCTTGCACTTTTGTGGCAACTCAGGGAGCAAGTTTTGTGGAATGAGTGCAGACACATTTTTATTCTGGAGGAGTGCAGAGCCATTTCTTCCTATGCTTACTCTCTCATTGCCCTTTAGCTTCCTCTTGTTGGTACACAATTCCTTTAGGAACTTTGCATATTTTGGAACTTGTCGGATGGCGTCAAGGAGGGGAATATTTACTTCTATTCTCCTGAACATGTCCAGCAACTCATTGTCTGACTCTGGTTTTTTTCTTGCTGCTGCTGGTCTGCTCGGGAAAGGCAACGGAACATGTTTTTCAGTGGCACTACTCTCATTTTCAGAATCTGGTGCTGCAGCTACAACTGCTGGTAACTCTTTTCCACTTCGCAGGGTAATAGCACTCACATTGCCCTTTGGATTCATGACTGTTTGAGAAGGCAAATTACTGGAGCCTTGAGACTGAATCTGACTTACTTGAGTGGCTAGCTGTCCAACCTGAATCTTCAAATCCTGGACAGTTGCTTGCATGTTCTGTTGAAACTGCAGGTTGTTTGCAGCCATCTGTTGCATCATCTCTTGGAATGATGGCTCGCTCCTTTGTGCAGGAGGAGGTGGCTGTTGCCTGAATGGAGGCTGATATTTGCCTGCAGCAGGTTGAAATGAAGATTGTTGACCTTGTTGCTGCTGCCCCCATTTCAGGTTTGAATGATCTCTCCAGCCCGGGTTATATGTCTGGGAATACGGGTTATAATTCTGCTGTTGGTGTGGAGATCTATATTGCTGCTGTTGGTTGGTGTAGATTCCAGAAACATTCGCATCCGTCTCTTGTAGGGCAGGGCATGAATCTGTAGGATGCTCAGTGGAAGTACATATCCCATAGACTCTTGCTAGCTGCTCACTTACTGGATTCACTTGTTGTTGGCCAATTGCCAAATGCCTCACCATGGTGGTCAGCTCATTGATTTTGTTTTCCAGCCTTTGATTTTCCACACCATGAACAGCAGCAGTACCAGCACCAAGTGCTATCTCATTCACTCCCTTAGCGGCTCCTCTGAATCTGAATTGTTGAGTGTTGGCTGCCATGTTTGTAATAAGCTGTCTCGCAGCCTGTGGTGTCTTGTCCATCAATGCTCCTCCACTTGCTGCATCTATCATGCTCCTGTCCATCAAAGTTAGCCCTTCATAAAAATATTGAATTAGTAATTGCTCACTTATCTGATGGTGAGGGCAGGTAGCACACAGCTTGTTGAATCTCTCCCAGTAGTCATACAAGGTCTCTCCATTCAGTTGCCTTATACCACAAATCTCTTTTCTTATTGCAGCGGTTCTGGAGGCAGGGAAGAATTTCTCCAGAAATAACCTCTTCATTTGATTCCATGTGGTGATTGTTGAAGGTAGGAAGTAGAGCCAATCCTTTGCAACACCATCCAGGGAGAAGGGGAACGCCTTCATCTTGACATGGTCTTCAGGAACTCCTTGTGGTCTCATGGTGGAACACACCACATGGAACTCTTTTAAATGCTTGTGAGGATCTTCACCTGCAAGTCCATGAAACTTTGGCAACAAATGGATAAGTCCAGATTTAAGCTCATAAGAGGTTGTTTCATCTTCAGGATATTGGACACACCATGACTGATACACAACATTAGGTGTGGCCAATTCCTTCAATGTTAGCTCAGGATTATCAACCATGTTCTCCCTAACAACAGGAATAACAGTAACAGTTTCAGAATCACCAAGTAAGCTACCACTACCACTACCACTACCACTAACACTGTTTTTGCTAGATCTTATCCTCCGAAGTGTTCTTTCTATTTAAGGGTCAGGTTCATGCAATATAACAGGGTTGGCCCTGGTCATTCAAGGTTAGAACCAACAAGAACAGAAAATACTCAATGAATGCACAAAGTCAGTTTACAAAGCAAGTACCATCAAAATGCAAGATATGAATGAAGGGGGACCATGATAAATCAATTTTTGGTATGGGAAAACACCACAAAAATTTTCAGATTTTTTTTGAATTGAATTGCTATGGGGACTAGAAGCCTAAAGTCAAGAAAAATAGGTCAATAAATACTGAAAAATAAAAAACTTTTAGAAAACAAGCAATTTTTGAAATTATGGGCAGCCTCAACAGGCAGGGTAGGTTGCATTGAATAGGAAATTTTTTTCTACCCCAAATGCATATGCAATAAGCTCAATTCTAAGTTTTCTAGCAAAAGTTATGCCACTTTGAAGTTTCGCAAAAATTTTCTCGGCCACCAAGATGTATCTTTTTTTCTATAAATTATTTTTGCAATCTACCAACTCTAAACACTAATAGACACTAAAAGAAATGTGGACACAAAAATTCAGATCAAAATTCAATCTCTAGCTATTTTTTTTTTGGAATTTTTCAAAATCGGATGAATAGTGCATAAATAGTGTGTGAACAGTACGTGAACAGTGCATGATGAACAGTGAAATCTGATAGCAATTATGCAGCATCTATGTTTTCTATTCCTACTAGTCCTCTGTTTTTCGCATCCAGCCACACACAATTGACCACAATGGCACCAATCACACAACTAAACACTAAAAACACGAATTAAATCTGCAAAACTAAATGTAATAAACAAAAAAAAAAAAAGACAAAAAGAATCCCTACGACGAAAACGAAAACGCCCAAGAAAATGCACACAAAAATGCAAACGCAGAAGAGTGAATCACAAAAACACACAATCACAGAATGATGAAATAAAAACAAAATGACTTATGTCCCCAGCAACGGCGCCATTTTGATAACCACGTCAATGGTATCAAACAAGCTAGATTTTCTCAAAAATTGTGCAATACAAGAAGCAAACCTAGGTCATCTCTCAAGGACATAAAATGCATTTTATTTTTAATTCCATCATGCAATTTCAAATTAGATTGGGGGAGGATTTGTTTTGAATTTAAACGACAAAATAACAAAAACGAAAATTAAGGATTATGAAATTCAACCAATTCAAGATCTCAATCCCTACAATGCAATTCTCGTCGTTCACACAAATATAATCACAACGAATTTCCAATCACACTAATTCAATGCGCATCAACAACCCTAAAATCTAAATCTAGATTATGAATTCCATCAAAACAAGAACCGCAATCGCAAACCCAATGCTTTAATAATATTTAGAACAATTGATTGATTAAATTAGGTGAATCCAATTAATTCAAATCTGAAATTAACCTATTCTTTCTATTTAGGATGCAACGAAAATTCCATATCATGAAAAACATAATTAACCTAATTAGAAAAGAGGAAGGAAAGGAGGAATTCGATAAAACCTATTTTGAAACTCGAATGCAATGTAGTTTTTGAAGTCTTGAACCGGTTGATGAATTAGCCTTGCTTCATAATCATGTTGCTCGACCAATTAGAGAAGGGGATGAAGTTTCCGAAAATAAAAGAGAGGGAGACGAGAGGAATCCTTACGAAAGCTTTTATTTAAAATTCTAAAAATTAAGGCAAAAAAAGAGGGAAGAAGATCCCCACGCGAAATCATAAACCCTATTTAAAGACAAAATAATTGGGCTTAATTAAGGCCCAGCTTCCTAACGAGGTTCCTAAAACCCTAATTAAGTAATGTCAACAATAAAACCAAATTCTGAAAAATTCATTGCAGGACCGCAACATTGTGACGCAGTTTTGGGCCTGAAGATGTTCGAAATGGGCTTTTCTCCCAACAGAGAAGTTGTATATCGCTCTCTTATCTTTCCAGGGACACAAATTTTGTCCCATTCCGAGTAGTGTAGCTCCAGATATGGTCTTTTCAAGAAACTGTGTCAAAACAAGATATTATGGCGGGAATTAAGAAAGATTTAAATTTAAATCCTAAATGACTTACCAACACAAATCTAAACTAACACATCAAAATAATATACTAGAAAGACTCAATTAAATCGAAAACATAGAGAGAAACACCTTGGAAGTGACTGCTAGGACTAATAGGAATAGTTCCCTGTCTCTCTCTCGCCTCCTGGCGCGTTTGGGCCCAAATTCTAATTTGGGTCTCGCCTAGGTCCTCTTTTGCTTAGTCGCTAAGGAAAGCGTGCAAAACTCATCTCGGGCCACTGAAACACCTTGGAAGTGACTGTTAGGACTAATAAGACGAGTTCCCTATCTCTCTCTCGCCTCCTGGTGCCTTTAGGCACAAATTCTAATTTGGGTCTCGCCGGGGTCCTCTTTTGCTTAGTTGCTAAGGAAAGCATGCAAAACTCATCTCAGGCCACTGAAACACCTTGGAAGTGACTGCTAGGACTAATAGGAATAGTTTCCTGTCTCTCTCTCGCCTCCTGGCACCTTTGGGCCCAAATTCTAAATTGGTTCTCGCGTGGGTCCTCTTTTGCTTAGTCGCTAAGGAAAGCGTGCAAAACTCATCTCGGGCCACTGAAACAACTTGGAAGTAACTGCTAGGACTAATAGGAAGAGTTCCGTGTCTCTCTCTCGCCTCTTATCGCCCTTGGGCCCAAACTCCAATTTGGGTCTCGCTTGGGTCCTCTCTTGCTAAGACGCTAAGAAACGCGTGCAAACTCATCTTGGGCCTCTGAAACACCTTGGAAGTGTCTTCTTGGAATAATAGGACGAGTTCCCTGTCTCTTTCTCGCCTACTAGCACCTTTAGGCCCATATTAAAATTTGGGTCTCGCCTGGGTCTTTTTTTGCTTAGTAGCTAAGGAACGCTTGCAAAACACATCTCAGGCCATTGAAACACCTTGGAAGTGACTGCTAGGACTAATACGAAGAGTTCTCTGTCTCACTCTCGTCTCCTGGCGCCTTTGGGCCCAAATTCCAATTTGGGTCTCGCCTGGGTCCTCTCTTGCTAAGACGCTAAGGAACCCGTGCAAACTCATCTTAGGCCTCTGAAACACCTTGGAAGTGACTGCTAGGACTAATAGGAGGAGTTCCCTGTCTCTCTCTCTCCTCCTGGCGCCTTTGTGCACAAATTCTAATTTGGGTTTCGCTTGGGTCCTCTTTTGCTTGGTTGCTAAGGAAAGCATGCAAAACTCATCTCAGGCTACTGAAACACCTTGGAAGTGACTGCTAGGACCAATAGGAACAGTTCCTTGTCTCTCTCTCGCCTCCTGGCGTCTTTGGGCTCAAATTCTAATTTGGGTCTCGCCTGAGTCCTCTTTTGCTTAGTTGCTAAGGAAAGCATGCAAAACTCATCTTAGGCCACTGAAACACCTTGGAAGTGACTGCTAGGACTAATAGGAACAGTTCCCTGTCTCTCTCTCGCCTACTGGCGTCTTTGGGCCCAAATTCTATTTTGGGTCTCACTGGGGTCCTCTTTTGCTTAGTCGCTAAGGAAAGCGTGCAAAACTCATCTCGGGCCACTGAAACACCTTGGAGGTCACTGCTAGGACTAATAGGAAGAGTTCCGTGTCTCTCTCTCGCCTCCTGGCGCCTTTGGGCCCAAACTCCAATTTAGGTCTCGCCTGGGTCCTTTCTTGCTAAAACGCTAAAAAACGTGTTAAAACTCATCTTAGGCCTCTAAAACACCTTGGAAGTGACTTCTAGGACTAATAGGAGGAGTTCCCTGTCTGTCTCTCGCCTACTAGCGCCTTTGGGCCTAAATTACAATTTGGGTCTCGCCTGGGTTCTCTTTTGCTTAGTAGCTAAGGAACGCTTACAAAACTCATCTCGGGCCACTAAAACACCTTGGAAGTGACTGCTAGGACTAATAGGAAGACCTTCCTGTCTCTCTCTCGCCTCCTGCCGCCTTTGGGCCCAAATTCCAATTTGTGTCTCGCCTGGGTCCTCTTTTGCTTAGTCACTAAGGAACGCTTGCAAGACTCATCTCGGGCCACTGAAACACCTTAGAAGTGACTGCTAGGACTAATAGGAGGAGTTCCCTGTTTCTCTCTCGCCTCCTGGGACATTTGGGCCAAAATTCTAATTTGGGTCTCGCCTAGGTCCTCTTTTGCTTAGTCACTAAGGAACGCGTGCAAAACTCATCTCGGGCCACTGAAACACCTTGAAAGTGACTTCTAGGACTAATAGGAAGAGTTTGGTGTCTCTCTCTCGCCTCCTAGCGCCTTTGGGCACAAATTCTAATTTAGGTCTCGTCTGGGTCCTCTTTTGCTTAATTGCTAAGGAAAGAATGCAAAACTCATCTCTGGGCACTGAAACACCTTGAAAGTGACTTCTAGGACTAATAGGAAGAGTTTCGTGTCTCTCTCTCGCCTCCTAGCGCCTTTGGGCACAAATTCTAATTTGGGTCTCGCCTGGGTCCTCTTTTGCTTAGTCGCTAAGGAAAGCGTGCAAAACTCATCTCGGGCCACTGAAACACCTTGGAGGTCACTGCTAGGACTAATAGGAAGAGTTTCGTGTCTCTCTCTCGCCTCCGGGGACCTTTGGTCCAAAATTCCAATTTGGGTCTCGCCTAGGTCCTCTTGTGCTTAGTCACTAAGGAACGCGTGCAAAACTCATCTCGGGCCACTAAAACACCTTGGAAGTGACTGCTAGGACTAATAGGAAGAGTTTCGTGTCTCTCTCTCGCCTCCTGGCGCCTTTGGGCCTAAATTCCAATTTGGGTCTCGCCTGGGTCCCTTTTGCTTAGTCGCTATGGAACGCGTGCAAAACTCATCGCGGGCCACTGAAGCACCTGGGAATTGACTGCTAGGACTAATACTGAGAGTTCTCTGTCTCCCTCTAGCCTCCTGGCTCCTTTGGGCCCAAATGCCAATTTGGGTCTCGCCATGGTCCTCTCTTACGAAGACGCTAAGGAACGTGTGCAAACTCATCTCGAGCCAATGAAACACCTTCGAAGTGAGTGCAAGGACTAATAGGAAGAGCTCCCTGTCTCACTCTCGCGTTCTGGCGCCAGTGGCACCAAATTCCAATTTGGGTCTCGCCTGGGTCCTCTTTTGCTTAATTGCTAAAGAACGCGCGAAAATTCCTCTTGGGCCACTGAAACAGCTTGGAAGTGACTGCTAGGACAAATAGGAAGAGCTACCTGTCTCTGTCTCGCCTCCAGCCGCCTTTGGGCCCAAATTCCAATTTATGTCTCACCTGGGATCTCTTTTGCTTGGTCGCTAAAGAACGCGTGAAAACTCATCTCGGGCGACTGAAACACCTTGGAAGCGACTGCTAGGACAAATTGGAAGAGTTCCCTGTCTCTCTCTCGCCTCCTCTCGCCTTTGCGCCCAAATTCCAATTTGGGTCTCGCCGAGGACCACTTTTGCTTAGTCTCTAAAGAATGCGTGAAAACTCATCTCGGGCCACTGAAACACCTTGAAAGTGGCTGCCAGGACTAATAGGAAGAGCTACCTGTCTCTCTCTCTCCTCCTCTCGCCTTTGGGCCAATATTCCAATTTGGGTCTCGCCTAGGTCCTCTTTTGCTTAGTCGCTAAGGAACACGTGCAAAACTCATCTCAGGCCATTGAAACACCTTGGAAGTGACTGCTAGGACTAATAGGAAGAGCTCCCTGTCTCTCTCTCGCCTCTTGCCGC
Source organism: Abrus precatorius (assembly GCF_003935025.1). Lineage (NCBI taxonomy): Eukaryota > Viridiplantae > Streptophyta > Magnoliopsida > Fabales > Fabaceae > Abrus > Abrus precatorius. Next base: position 3,567,705 of record NW_020874290.1, on the reverse strand, counting down.
CTTTGGGCCCAAATTCCAATTTGCGCCTCGCCTGGGGTTCTCTTTTGATTAGTCGCTAAGGAACGCGTGCAAAACTCATCTCGGGCCACTGACACACGTTTGAAGTGACTGCTTGGACTAATAGGAAGAGCTCCCTCTCTCTCTCTCCCCTCCTGGCGCCTTTGGGCCCAAATTCCAATTTGGGTCTCGCCTGGTTCCTCTTTTGTTTAGTCACTAAGAAACGCGTGCAAAACTCTTCTCGGGCCACTAAAACACCTTGGAAGTCACTGTTAGGACTAATAGGAAGAGCTCCCTGTCTCTCTCGCCTCCTGGCACCTTTGGGTACAAATTCAAATTTGGGTCTCGCCTGGGGTTCTCTTTGTCTTAGTCGCTAAGGAACGGGTGAAAACTCATCTCGGGCTACTGAAACACCTTGAAAGTGACTGCTAGGACAAATGGGAAGAGCTCCGTGTCTCTCTCTGGCCTTTTGGCGCCTTTAGGCCAAATGTCCACCTTGGGTCTCGCCTGAGGTTCACTTTTGCTTAGTCGCTAAGGAACGCGTGCAAACCTCACCTCGGGCCACTGAAACACCTTGGAAGTGACTGCAAGGACTAATAGGAAGAGCTCCCTGTCTCTCTCTCGCCTCCTGGCGCCTGTGGCACCAAATTCCAATTTGGGTCTCGCTTGGGTCCTCTTTTGCTTAGTCCCTAAAGAACGCGCGAAAACTCATCTCGGGCCACTGAAACAGCTTGGAAGTGACTGCTAGGACAAATAGGCAGAGCTCCCTGTCTCTCTCTCGCCTCCTGCCGCCTTTGGGCTCAAATTCCAATTTATGTCTAGCCTGGGACCTCTTTTGCTTTGTCGCTAAGGAACGCTTGGAAAACTAATCTCGGGCCACTTAAACACCTTGGAAGTGACTGCTAGGACTAATAGGAAGACCTCCCTGGCGCCTTTGGGCCCAAATTCCAATTTGGGACTACCCTGGGGTTCTCTTTTGCTTAGTCGCTAAGGAACGCGTGCAAAACTCATCTCGGGCCACTGACTTCGAAGTGACTGCTAGGACAAATAGGAAGAGCTCCCTGTCTCTCTCTCACCTCCTGCTGCCTTTGGGCCCAAATTCCAATCTGGGTCTCGCCTAGGACCTTTTTTGCTTAGTCGCTAAGGAACGCTTGCAAAACTAAGCTCGGGCCACTAAAACACCTTGGAAGTGACTGCTAGGAATAATAGGAAGAGCTCCCTGTCTCTCTTTCGCCTCTTGGCGCCTTTCGGCGCAAATTTCGATTTGCGTCTCGCCTGGGTCCTCTTTTGCTTAGTCGCTAAGGAACGCGTGCAAACCTCATCTCGGGCCACTAAAAAACCTTCGAAGTGACGGTAACGACTAATAGGAAGAGCCCCAAGTCTCTCTCTCGCCTCCTGGCGGCTGTGGTACAAAATTCCAATTTAGGTCTCGCCTGGGTCCTCTTTTGCTTAGTCGCTAAGGAACACTTGCAAAACTAATCTCGGGCCACTGAAACACCTTGGAAGTGACTGCTAGGACTAATAGGAAGAGCTCCCTGTCTCTCTCTCCCGTCCTGGCGCCTTTGGGCCCAAATTCCAATTTGTGTCTCCCCTGGTTCCTCTTGTTCTTAGTCACTAAGAAACGCGTGCAAAACTCTTCTTGGGCCACTAAAACACCTTGGAAGTGACAGTTAGGACTAATAGGAAGAGCTCCCTGTCTCTCTCTCGCGTCCTCTCACCTTTGGGCCAATAATCCAAATTGGGTCTCGCCTGGGTCGTCTTTTGCTTAGTCGCTAAGGAAAGCATGCAAAACTCATCTCAGGCCACTGAAACACCTTGGAAGTGACTGCTAGGATTAATAGGAAGAGCTCCTTGTCTCTCTCTCTCCTCCTCTCGCCTTTGGGCCAATATTCCAATTTCGGTCTCGCCTAGGTTCTCTTTTGCTTAGTCGCTAAGGAACGTGTGGAAACTCATCTCGGGCCACTGAAACACCTTGGAAGTGACTGCTAGGACTAATAGGAAAAGCTCCCTGTCTCTCTCTCGCCTCTTGGCGCCTGTGGCACCAAATTCCAATTTGGGTCTCGCTTGGGTCCTCTTTTGCTTAGTCGTTAAAAAACGCGTGAAAACTCATCTCGGGGTACTGAAACATCTTGGAGGTGACTGCTAGGACTAATAGGAAGAGCTCCCTGTCTCTCTCTCGCCTCCTGCTGCCTTTGGGCCAAAATTCCAATTTGGTTCTCGCCTGGGGTTCTCTTTTGCTTAGTCGCTAAGGAACGCGTGCAAATCTCACCTCGGGCAATGGAAACACCTTGGAAGTGACTGCAAGGACTAATAGGAAGAGCTCCCTGTCTCTCTCTCGCCTCCTAGCGCCTGTGGCACCAAATTCTAATTAGGGTCTCGCTTAGGTCCTTTTTTGCTTAGTAGCTAAGGAATGCGTGCAAAACTCATCTTGGGCCACTGATACACCTTAGAAGTGACTACTTGGACTAATAGGAAGAGCTCCCTGTCTCTCTCTCCCCTCTTGGCGCCTTTGGGCCCAAATTGCAATTTGTGTCTCGCCTTGGGTTCTCATTTGCTTAGTCACTAAGGAACGCCTGCAAAACTCATCTCGGGCCACTAACACACCTTTGAAGTGACTGCTTGGACTAATAGGAAGAGCTCCCTCTCTCTCTCTCCCCTCTTGGCGCCTTTGGGCCCAAATTCCAATTTGTGTCTCGCCTGGGGTTCTCTTTTGCTTAGTCGCTAAGGAACGCGTTCAAATCTCACCTCGGGCAATGGAAACACCTTGAAAGTGGCTGCCAGGACTAATAGGAGGAGCTACCTGTCTCTCTCTCTCCTCCTCTCGCCTTTGGGCCAATATTCCAATTTGGGTCTCGCCTAGGTCCTCTTTTTCGTAGTCGCTAAGGAACACGTGCAAAATTCATCTCGGGCCATTGAAACACCTTGGAAGTGACTGCTAGGACTAATAGGAAGAGCTCCCTGTCTCTCTCTCGCCTCCTGCCGCCTTTGGGCCCAAATTCCAATTTGGGTCTCGCCTGGGGTTCTCTTTTGCTTAGTCGCTAAGGAACGCGTGCAAAACTCATCTCGGACCACTGACACACCTTTGAAGTGACTGCTTGGACTAATAGGAAGAGCTCCCTTTCTCTCTCTCCCCTCCTGGCGCCTTTGGGCCCAAATTCCAATTTGGGTCTCGCCTGGTTCCTCTTTTGTTTAGTCACTAAGAAACGCGTGCAAAACTCTTCTCGGGCCACTAAAACACCTTGAAAGTCACTGTTAGGACTAATAGGAAGAGCTCCCTGTCTCTCTCTCGCCTCTTGGCACCTTTGGGTACAAATTCAAAGTTGGGTCTCGCCTGGGGTTCTCTTTTGCTTAGTCGCTAAGGAACGGGTGAAAACTCATCTCGGGCTACTGAAACACCTTGAAACTGACTGCTAGGACAAATGGGAAGAGCTCCGTGTCTCTCTCTGGCCTCTTGGCGCCTTTAGGCCAAATGTCCACCTTGGGTCTCGCCTGAGGTTCTCTTTTGCTTAGTCGCTAAGGAACGCGTGCAAACCTCACCTCAGGCCACTGAAACACCTTGGAAGTGACTGCAAGGACTAATAGGAAGAGCTCCCTATCTCTCTCTCGCCTCCTGGCGCCTGTGGCACCATATTCCGATTTGGGTCTCGCTTGGGTCCTCTTTTTCTTAGTCGGTAAAGAACGCGCGAAAACTCATCTCGGGCCACTGAAACAGCTTGGAAGTGACTGCTAGGACAAATAGGAAGCGCTCCCTGTCTCTCTTTCGCCTCCTAGCGCCTTTGGGCCCAAATTCCAATTTGGGACTACCCTGGGGTTCTCTTTTGCTTAGTCGCTAAGGAACGCGTGCAAAACACATCTCGGGCCACTGACACACCTTGGAAGTGACTGCTAGGACAAATAGGAAGAGCTCCCTGTCTCTCTCTCACCTCCTGCTGCCTTTGGGCCCAAATTCCAATTTGGGTACTCGCCTAGGACCTCTTTTGCTTAGTCGCTAAGGAACGCTTGCAAAACTAATCTCGGGCCACTGAAACACATTGGAAGTGACTGCTAGGACTAATAGGAAGAGCTCCCTGTCTCTCTTTCGCCTCCTGCTGCCTTTGGGACTAAATTTCAATTTGGGTCTCGTCTGGGAACTCTTTTGCTTAGTCGCCAAGGATCGCTTGCAAAACTAATCTCGGGCCACTGAAACACCTTGGAAGTGACTGCTAGGAATAATAGGAAGAGCTCCCTATCTCTCTTTCGTCTCTTGGCGCCTTTCGGCGCAAATTTTAATTTGCGTCTCGCCTGCGTCCTCTTTTGCTTAGTCGCTAAGGAACGCGGGCAAACCTCATCTTGGTCCACTAAAACACCTTGGAAGTGACTGCTAGGACTAATAGGAAGAGTTCCCTGACTCTCTCTCGCCTCCTAGCGCCTTTGGGCCCAAATTCCAATTTGGGTTTCGCCTGGGTCCTCTTTTGCTTAGTCGCTAAGAAAGGCTTGCAAAACTCATCTCGGGCCACCGAAACACCTTGGAAGTGACTGCTAGGACTAATAGGAAGAGTTATCTGTCTCTCTCTCGCCTCCTGCCATCTTTGGGCCCAAATTCCAATTTGGTTCTCACCTGGGTCCTCTTTTGCTAGGTTGCTAAAAAATGCATGCAAATCTCATCTCAGGCCGCCGAAACACCTTGGAAGTGGCCACCGAAACACCTCAGAAGTGACTGCTAGGACTAATAAGAAGAGTTCCCTGTCTCTCTCTCACCTCCTGGCGCCTTTGGGCCCAAATTCCAATTTGGGTCTCGCTTGGGTCCTCTTTTGCTTAGTCGCTAAGGAACGCGTCCAAAACTAATCTTGGGGCACCGAAACACCTTAGAAGTTACTGCTCGGACTAATAGGAAGAGTTCCCTATCTCTCTCTCGCCTCCTGGTGCCTTTGGGCTCAAATTCCAATTTGGATCTCGCCATGGTCCTCTTTTGCTTAGTCGGTAACGAACGCGTGCAAAACTCATCTCGGGCCACCGAAACACCTTGGAAGTGACTGCAAGGACTAGTAGAAAGAGTTACGTGTCTCTCTCTTGCCTTCTGGCGCCGTTGAGCCCAAATTACAATTTGGGCCACACTGGGTCCCCTTTTCCTTAGTCGCTAAGGAACGCTTGCAAAACTCATCTCGGGCCACCGAAACACCTTGGAAGTGACTGCTAGGACTAATAGAAAGAGTTCCCTATCTCTCTCTCACCTCCTGGCACCTTTGGGCCCAACTTCCAATTTGGTTCTCGCATGGGTCCTCTTTTGCTTAGTCGCTTAAAAACGTGTGCAAAACTCATCTCGAGCCACCGAAACACCTTAGAAGTGACTGCTAGGACTAATAGGAAGAGTTCCCTATCTCTCTCTCGCCTCCTGGCAACTTTGGGCCTACATTCAAATTTGGGCCTCGCCTGGGTTCGCTTTTGCTTAGTCGCTAAGGAACGCGTGGAAAACTTATATCGGGCCACCGAAACACCTTGGAAGTGACTGCTAGAACAAATAGAAAGAGTTCCCTGTCTCTATCTCGCCTCCTGGCGTCTTTGGGCCTAAATTCCAATTTGGGTCTCGCCTGGGTCTTCTTTTGCTTAGTCGCTAAGGAACACGTGTAAAACTCATCTCGGGCCATCGAAAAACCTTGGAAGTGACTGCTAGGACTAATAGGAAGAGCTCCCTGTCTCTCTCTCGCCTCCTGCCGCCTTTGGGCCCAAATTCCAATTTGGGTCTCGCCTGGGGTTCTCTTTTGCTTAGTCGCTAAGGAACGCGTGCAAAACTCATCTCGGGCCACTGACACACCTTTGAAGTGACTGCTTGGACTAATAGGAAGAGCTCCCTCTCTCTCTCTCCCCTCCTGGCGCCTTTGGGCCCAAATTCCAATTTGGGTCTCGCCTGGTTCCTCTTTTGTTTAGTCACTAAGAAACGCGTGCAAAACTCTTCTCGGGCCACTAAAACACCTTGGAAGTCACTGTTAGGACTAATAGGAAGAGCTCCCTGTCTCTCTCTCGCCTCCTGGCACCTTTGGGTACAAATTCAAATTTGGGTCTCGCCTGGGGTTCTCTTTTGCTTAGTCGCTAAGGAACGGGTGAAAACTCATCTCGGGCTACTGAAACACCTTGAAAGTGACTGCTAGGACAAATGGGAAGAGCTCCGTGTCTCTCTCTGGCCTCTTGGCGCCTTTAGGCCAAATGTCCACCTTGGGTCTCGCTTGAGGTTCTCTTTTGCATAGTCGCTAAGGAACGCGTGCAAACCTCACCTCGGGCCACTGAAACACCTTGGAAGTGACTGCAAGGACTAATAGGAAGAGCTCCCTATCTCTCTCTCGCCTCCTGGCGCCTGTGGCACTAAATTCCGATTTGGGTCTCGCTTGGGTCCTCTTTTTCTTAGTCGCTAAAGAACGCGCGAAAACTCATCTCGGGCCACTGAAACAGCTTGGAAGTGACTGCTAGGACAAATAGGAAGCGCTCCCTGTCTCTCTTTCGCCTCCTGGCGCCTTTGGGCCCAAATTCCAATTTGGGACTACCCTGCGGTTCTCTTTTGCTTAGTCGCTAAGGAACGCGTACAAAACACATCTCGGGCCACTGACACACCTTGGAAGTGACTGCTAGGACAAATAGGAAGAGCTCCCTGTCTCTCTCTCACCTCCTGCTGCCTTTGGGCCCAAATTCCAATTTGGGTACTCGCCTAGGACCTCTTTTGCTTAGTCGCTAAGGAACGCTTGCAAAACTAATCTCAGGCCACTGAAACACATTGGAAGTGACTGCTAGGACTAATAGGAAGAGCTCCCTGTCTCTCTTTCGCCTCCTGCCGCCTTTGGGCCCAAATTTCAATTTGGGTCTCGTTTGGGACCTCTTTTGCTTAGTCGCCAAGGAACGCTTACAAAACTAATCTCGGGCCACTGAAACACCTTGGAAGTGACTGCTAGGAATAATAGGAAGAGCTCCCTGTCTCTCTTTCGTCTCTTGGCGCCTTTCGGCGCAAATTTCAATTTGCGTCTCGCCTGCGTCCTCTTTTGCTTAGTCGCTAAGGAACGCGTGCAAACCTCATCTTGGTCCACTAAAACACCTTGGAAGTGACTGCTAGGACTAATAGGAAGAGTTCCCTGACTCTCTCTCGCCTCCTAGCGCCTTTGGGCCCAAATTCCAATTTGGGTTTCGCCTGGGTCCTCTTTTGCTTAGTCGCTAAGAAAGGCTTGCAAAACTCATCTCGGGCCACCGAAACACCTTGGAAGTGACTGCTAGGACTAATAGGAAGAGTTATCTGTCTCTCTCTCGCCTCCTGCCATCTTTGGGCCCAAATTCCAATTTGGGTCTTGCCTGGGTCCTCTTTTGCTAGGTCGCTAAAAAATGCATGCAAAACTCATCTCAGGCCGCCGAAACACCTTGGAAGTGGCCACCGAAACACCTCAGAAGTGACTGCCAGGACTAATAGGAAGAGTTCCCTGTCTCTCTCTCACCTCCTGGCGCCTTTGGGCCCAAATTCCAATTTGGGTCTCGCTTGGGTCCTCTTTTGCTTAGTCGCTAAGGAACGCGTCCAAAACTAATCTTGGGGCACCGAAACACCTTAGAAGTTACTGCTCGGACTAATAGGAAGAGTTCCCTATCTCTCTCTCGCCTCCTGGTGCCTTTGGGCCCAAATTCCAATTTGGATCTAGCCATGGTCCTCTTTTGCTTAGTCGGTAACGAACGCGTGCAAAACTCATCTCGGGCCACCGAAACACCTTGGAAGTGACTGCAAGGACTAGTAGAAAGAGTTACGTGTCTCTCTCTTGCCTTCTGGCGCCGTTGAGCCCAAATTCCAATTTGGGCCACACTGGGTCCCCTTTTCCTTAGTCGCTAAGGAACGCTTGCAAAACTCATCTCGGGCCACCGAAACACCTTGGAAGTGACTGCTAGGACTAATAGAAAGAGTTCCCTATCTCTCTCTCACCTCCTGGCACCTTTGGGCCCAACTTCCAATTTGGTTCTCGCATGGGTCCTCTTTTGCTTAGTCGCTTAAAAACGTGTGCAAAACTCATCTCGAGCCACCGAAACACCTTAGAAGTGACTGCTAGGACTAATAGGAAGAGTTCCCTATCTCTCTCTCGCCTCCTGGCAACTTTGGGCCTAAATTCAAATTTGGGCCTCGCCTGGGTTCGCTTTTGCTTAGTCGCTAAGGAACGCGTGGAAAACTTATATCGAGCCACCGAAACACCTTGGAAGTGACTGCTAGAACAAATAGAAAGAGTTCCCTGTCTCTATCTCGCCTCTTGGCGTCTTTGGGCCTAAATTCCAATTTGGGTCTCGCCTGGGTCTTCTTTTGCTTAGTCGCTAAGGAACACGTGCAAAACTCATCTCGGGCCATCGAAAAACCTTGGAAGTGACTGCTAGGACTAATAGGAAGAGCTCCCTGTCTCTCTCTCGCCTCCTGCCACCTTTGGGCCCAAATTCCAATTTGGATCTCGCCTGGGGTTCTCTTTTGCTTAGTCGCTAAGGAACGCGTGCAAAACTCATCTCGGGCCACTGACACACCTTTGAAGTGACTGCTTGGACTAATAGGAAGAGCTCCCTCTCTCTCTCTCCCCTCCTGGCGCCTTTGGGCCCAAATTCCAATTTGGGTCTCGCCTGGTTCCTCTTTTGTTTAGTCACTAAGAAACGCGTGCAAAACTCTTCTCGGGCCACTAAAACACCTTGGAAGTCACTGTTAGGACTAATAGGAAGAGCTCCCTGTCTCTCTCTCGCCTCCTGGCACCTTTGGGTACAAATTCAAATTTGGGTCTCGCCTGGGGTTCTCTTTTGCTTAGTCGCTAAGGAACGGGTGAAAACTCATCTCGGGCTACTGAAACACCTTGAAAGTGACTGCTAGGACAAATGGGAAGAGCTCCGTGTCTCTCTCTGGCCTCTTGGCGCCTTTAGGCCAAATGTCCACCTTGGGTCTCGCCTGAGGTTCTCTTTTGCTTAGTCGCTAAGGAACGCGTGCAAACCTCACCTCGGGCCACTGAAACACCTTGGAAGTGACTGCAAGGACTAATAGGAAGAGCTCCCTATCTCTCTCTCGCCTCCTGGCGCCTGTGGCACCAAATTCCGATTTGGGTCTCGCTTGGGTCCTCTTTTTCTTAGTCGCTAAAGAACGCGCGAAAACTCATCTCGGGCCACTGAAACAGCTTGGAAGTGACTGCTAGGACAAATAGGAAGCGCTCCCTGTCTCTCTTTCGCCTCCTGGCGCCTTTGGGCCCAAATTCCAATTTGGGACTACCCTGGGGTTCTCTTTTGCTTAGTCGCTAAGGAACGCGTGCAAAACACATCTCGGGCCACTGACACACCTTGGAAGTGACTGCTAGGACAAATAGGAAGAGCTCCCTGTCTCTCTCTCACCTCCTGCTGCCTTTGGGCCCAAATTCCAATTTGGTTACTCGCCTAGGACCTCTTTTGCTTAGTCGCTAAGGAACGCTTGCAAAACTAATCTCGGGCCACTGAAGCACATTGGAAGTGACTGCTAGGACTAATAGGAAGAGCTCCCTGTCTCTCTTTCGCCTCCTGCCGTCTTTGGGCCCAAATTTCAATTTGGGTCTCGTCTGGGACCTCTTTTGCTTAGTCGCCAAGGAACGTTTGCAAAACTAATCTCGGGCCACTGAAACACCTTGGAAATGACTGCTAGGAATAATAGGAAGAGCTCCCTGTCTCTCTTTCGTCTCTTGGCGCCTTTCGGCACAAATTTCAATCTGCGTCTCGCCTGCGTCCTCTTTTGCTTAGTCGCTAAGGAACGCGTGCAAACCTCATCTTGGTCCACTAAAACACCTTGGAAGTGACTGCTAGGACTAATAGGAAGAGTTCCCTGACTCTCTCTCGCCTCCTAGCGCCTTTGGGCCCAAATTCCAATTTGGGTTTCGCCTGGGTCCTCTTTTGCTTAGTCGCTAAGAAAGGCTTGCAAAACTCATCTCGGGCCACCGAAACACCTTGGAAGTGACTGCTAGGACTAATAGGAAGAGTTATCTGTCTCTCTCTCGCCTCCTGCCATCTTTGGGCCCAAATTCCAATTTGGGTCTTGCCTGGGTCCTCTTTTGCTAGGTCGCTAAAAAATGCATGCAAAACTCATCTCAGGCCGCCGAAACACCTTGGAAGTGGCCACCGAAACACCTCAGAAGTGACTGCTAGGACTAATAGGAAGAGTTCCCTGTCTCTCTCTCACCTCCTGGCGCCTTTGGGCCCAAATTCCAATTTGGGTCTCGCTTGGGTCCTCTTTTGCTTAGTCACTAAGGAACGCGTCCAAAACTAATCTTGGGGCACCGAAACACCTTAGAAGTTACTGCTCGGACTAATAGGAAGAGTTCCCTATCTCTCTCTCGCCTCCTGGTGCCTTTGGGCCCAAATTCCAATTTGGATCTCGCCATGGTCCTCTTTTGCTTAGTCGGTAACGAACGCGTGCAAAACTCATCTCGGGCCACCGAAACACCTTGGAAGTGATTGCAAGGACTAGTAGAAAGAGTTACGTGTCTCTCTCTTGCCTTCTGGCGCCGTTGAGCCCAAATTCCAATTTGGGCCACACTGGGTCCCCTTTTCCTTAGTCGCTAAGGAACGCTTGCAAAACTCATCTCGGGCCACCGAAACACCTTGGAAGTGATTGCTAGGACTAATAGAAAGAGTTCCCTATCTCTCTCTCACCTCCTGGCACCTTTGGGCCCAACTTCCAATTTGGTTCTCGCATGGGTCCTCTTTTGCTTAGTCGCTTAAAAACGTGTGCAAAACTCATCTCGAGCCACCGAAACACCTTAGAAGTGACTGCTAGGACTAATAGGAAGAGTTCCCTATCTCTCTCTCGCCTCCTGGCAACTTTGGGCCTAAATTCAAATTTGGGCCTCGCCTGGGTTCGCTTTTGCTTAATCGCTAAGGAACGCGTGGAAAACTTATATCGGGCCACCGAAACACCTTGGAAGTGACTGCTAGAACAAATAGAAAGAGTTCCCTGTCTCTATCTCGCCTCCTGGCGTCTTTGGGCCTAAATTCCAATTTGGGTCTTGCCTGGGTCCTCTTTTGCTTAGTCGCTAAGGAACGCGTACAATCCTCATCTCGGGCCACTAACACACCTTGGAAGTGACTGCATGGACTAATAGGAAGTTCTCCCTGTCTCTCTCCCCTCCTAGCACTTGTGCACCAAATTCCAATTTGGGTCTCGCCTGGGTGCTCTTTTGCTTAGTCGCTAAAGAACGCGTGAAAACTCATCTCGGGCCACTAAAACACCTTGAAAGTGACTGCTAGGACTAATAGGAAAAGCTCCCTGTCTCTCTCTCGCCTCCTGGCGCCTGTGGTACCAAATTCCAATTTGGGTCTCGCTTGGGTCCTCTTTTGCTTAGTCGTTAAAGAACGCGTGAAAACTCATCTCGGGGCACTGAAACATCTTGGAGCTGACTGCTAGGACAAATAGGAAGAGCTCCCTGTCACTCTCTCTTGCCTCCTATCGCTTTTGGGCCCAAATTCCAATTTGGGTCTCGCCTGGGAACTCTTTTGCTTAGTCGCTAACGAACGCTTGCAAAACTCATCTCGGGCCACTAAAACCCCTTGCAAGTGACTGCTAGGACTAATAGGAAGAGTTCTCTGTCTCTCTCTCGCCTTCTGGCGCCTTTGGGCCCAAATTTCACTTTGCGGCTTGCCTGGGTCCTCTTTTGCTTAGTCGCTTAGGAACGCGTGCAAAACTCATCTCGTGCCACCGAAACACCTTGGAAGTGACTGCTAGGACTAATAGGAAGAGTTCCCTATCTCTCTCTCGCCTCCTGGCGACTTTGGGCCTAAATTCAAATTTGGCCCTCGCCTGGGTCCGCTTTTGCTTAGTCGCTAAGGAACGCGTGGAAAACTCATATCGGGCCACCGAAACACCTTGGAAGTGACTGCTAGAGCTAATAGGAAGAGTTCCCTGTCTCTATCTCGCCTCCTGGCGTCTTTGCGCCTAAATTCCAATTTAGGTCTCGCCTGGGTCCTCTTTTGCTTAGTCGCTAAGGAACACGTACAAAACTCATCTTGGGCCATCGAAAAACCTTGGAAGTGACTGCTAGGACTAATAGGAAGAGTTCCATGTCTATTTCTCGCCTCTTAGCGCCTTTGGGCCCAAATTCTAATTTAGGTCTTGCTTATGTCCTCTTTTGCTTAGTCGCTAAGGAATGCGTGCAAAACTTATCTCAGGCCACCGAAACACCTTGGAAGGGACTGCTAGGACTAATAGGAAGAGTTCCCTGACTCTCTCTCGCCTCCTGGCGCCTTTGGGCCCAAATTCCAATTTGGGTCTCGCCTGGGTCCTCTTTTGCTTAGTCACTAAGAAACGCGTACAAAACTCATATCAGGCCACTGAAACACCTTGGAAGTGACTGCTAGGACTAATAGGAATAGTTCCCTCTCTCTCTTGCCTCCAGGCGCCTTTTGCCCCAAATTCCAATTTAGGTCTTGCCTAGATCTTCTTTTGCTTAGTCGCTAAGAAACGCGTACAAAACTCATCTCGGGCCACTGAAACCCCTTGGAAGTGACTTCTAGGAGTAATAGGAAGAGTTCTCTGTCTCTCTCTCGCCTTCTGGCGCCTTTGGGCCCAAATTTCAATTTGCGGCTCACTTGGGTCCTCTTTTACTTAGTCGCTAAGGAACACATGTAAAACTCATCTTAGGCTACTGAAACTCCTTAAAAGTGACTGGTAGGACAAATAGGAAGAGTTCCTTGTCTCTCTCTCGCCTCCTGGCGCCTGTGGACCCAAATTCCAACATGGGTCTCGCCTGGGACCTCTTTTGCTTAGCCGCTAAGGAACGCGTTCAAAACTCATCCTGGGCCACTGAAACACCTTGGAAGTGACTGCTAGAACTAATTGAAAGAGATCTCTGTCTCTTTCTCGCCTCCTAGCGCGTTTGGGCCCAAGTTCCAATTTGGGTCTCGCCTCAGACCTCTTTTGTTTAGTCGCTAAGAAACGCATACAAAACTCATCTTGGGCCATCGAAACACCTTGGAAGTGCCTGCTAGGACTAATAGGAAGAGTTCTCTGTCTCTCTCTCGCCTCTTGGCGCATTTGGGCCATAATTTTAATTAGGGTCCCGCCAGGGTCCTCTTTTGCTAGGTTGCTAAAAAATGCGTGCAAAACTCATCTCAGGCCACCAAAACACCTTGGGCGTGGCCACCGAAACACCTCGGAAGTGACTGCTAGGACTAATAGGAAGAGTTCCCTATTTCTCTCTCAGCTCCTTGCGCCTTTGGGCCGAAATTCCAATTTGGGTCTTGCCTGGGTCCTCATTTGCTTAGTCGCTAAGGAACGCGTGCAAAACTCATCTCGGGTCACTGAAACACCTTGGAAGTGACTGCTAGGAGTAATAGGAAGGGTTCTATGTCTCTCTCTCGCCTCCTGGTGGCGTTGGACCCAAATTCCACTTTGGGTCTCGCCTGGGTCTTTTTTTGCTTAGTCGTTAAGGAACGCGTGCAAAACTTATCTCGGGCCACCGAAACACCATGGAAGTGACTGTAAGGACTAATAGGAAGAGTTACATGTCTCTCTCTCGCCTGCTGGCATCGTTGGGCCTAAATTCCAATTTGGGCCTCGCATGGGTCCGCTTTTGCTTAGTGGCTATGGAACACGTGGAAAACTCATATCGGCCCGCCGAAACACCTTGGAAGTGACTGCTAGAACTAATAGGAAGAGTTCCCTGTCTATTTCTCGCCTCCTGGCGCCTTTGGGCCAAAATTCAAATTTGGGTCTTGCTTATGTCCTCTTTTGCTTAGTCGGTAAGGAATGCGTGCAAAACTCATCTCAGGCAACCAAAACACCTTGGAAGTGACTGCTAGGACTAATAGGAAGAGTTCTCTGTCTCTCTCTCGCCTCCTGGCGCCTTTGGGCCCAAATTCCAAATAGGGTCTCGCCTGGGTCCTCTTTTGCTTAGTCGCTAAGGAACGCGTGCAAAACTCATCTAAGGCCACCGAAACACCTTGGAAGTGACTACTCGGACTAATAGGAAACGTTCCCTGTCTCTCCCTTGCCTCTTGGCCCCTTTGGGCCCAAATTCAAATTTGGCTCTCGCCTTGGTCCTTTTTTCCTTAGTCGGTAACGAACGCGTGCAAAACTCATCTCGGGTCACCGAAACACCTTGGAAGGGATTGCAAGGACTAATAGGAATAGTTACATGTCTCTCTCTCACCTCCTGACGCCTTTGGGCCCAACTTCCAATTTGGGTCTCGCATGGGTCCTCTTTTGCTTAGTCGTTAAGGAACGTGTGCAAAACTTATCTCGGGCCACTGAAACACGTTGGAAGTGACTGCTCAAACTAATAGGAAAAGTTCCCTCTCTCTCCCTCGCCTCCGGCACCTTGGGCCCAAATTTTAATTTGGGTCTCGCCTGGGTCCTCTTTTGCTTAGTCGCTAAGGAACGCGTGCAAAACTAATCTTGGGATACCGAAACACCTTGGAAGTGACTGCAAGGACTAATAGGATGAGTTACATGTCTCTCTCTCGGCTTCTGGCACCGTTGGGCCCAAATTCCAATTTTGGTCTCGCCTCGGTCCTCTTTTGCTTAGACGCTAAGGAACGCGTGCAAAACTCATCTCGGGTCATCGAAACACCTTGGAAGTGACTGGTAGGACTGATAGGAAGACTTCCCTGTCTCTCTCTCGCCTCCTGGCGCCTTTGGGCCCAAATTCTAATTTGGGCCATGTTGGGTCCCCTTTTCTTTAGTCGCTAAGGAACGCTTGCAAAACTCATCTCGGGCCACCGAAACACCTTGGAAGTGACTGCTAGGACTAATAGGAAGAGTTCCCTATCTCTCTCTCGCCTCCTGGCGACTTTGGCCCCAAATTGGAATTTGGGGATCTCCTGGGTCCGCTTTTGCTTAGACGCTAATGAACGCGTGGAAAACTCATATCGGGCCACCGAAACACCTTGGAAGTGACTGCTAGAACTAATAGGAAGAGTTCTATGTCTCTCCCTCGCTTCTTGGCACCTTGGGCCCAAATTCCAATTTAGGTCTGAGATGAGTTTTGCACGCGTTTCTTAGCGACTAAGCAAAAGAGGACCCAGGCAAGACCCAAATTGGAATTTTGGCCCAAAGGCGCCAGGAGGCGAGAGAGAGACAGGGAACTCTTCCTATGAGTCCTAGCAGTCACTTCCAAGGTGTTTCGGTGGCCCAAGATGAGTTTTACACGCGTTCCTTAGCGACTACGTAAAAGAGGACCCAGGCAACACCCACATTGAAATTTGGGCCCAAAGGCGCCAGGAGGCGAGAGAGAGACAGGGAACTCTTCCTATTAGTCCTAGCAATCTCTTCCAAGGTGTTTCGGTGGCCCAATATGAGTTTTGCACGCGTTCCTTAGTAACTAAGCAAAAAAGGATCCAGGCGAGACCCAAATTGGAATTTTGGCCCAAAGGCGCCAAGAGGGTAGAGAGAGACAGAGAAGTCTTCCTATTAGTCCTAGCAGTGACTTCGAAGGTGTTTCGGTTGGCCAATATGAGTTTTGCACGCGTTCTTTGTAACTAAGCAAAAGAGGACCCAGGCGAGACCCAAATTGGAATTTGGGCCCAAAGGCCCCAGGAGGTGAGAGAGAGACAGGGAACTCTTCTTATTAGTCCTAGCAGTCAGTTCCAAGGTGTTTCGGTGGCCCAATATGAGTTTTACACGCGTTCCTTGGTGACTAAGCGAAAGAGGACCCAGGCGAGACCCAAATTGGAATTTGGGCCCAAAGGCCCCAGGAGGCGAGAGAGAGACAAGGAACTCTTCCTATTAGTCTTAGCAGTCACTTACAAGGTGTTTCGGTGGCCTGAGATGAGTTTTGCACGCATTCCTTGGCGACTGAGGTAAAGAGGACCCAGGTGAAATCCAAATTGGAATTTGGGCCCAAAGGCGCCAGGAGGTGAGAGAGAAACAGGGAACTCTTCCCGTTAGTCCTAGCAGTCAATCCCAAGGTGTTTCAGTGGCCCGAGATTAGTTTTGCACGCGTTCCTTAGCAACTAAGAAAAAGAGGACCCACGCGAGACCCAATTTGGAATTTGAGCCCAAAGGCGCTAGGAGGGGAGAGAGAGACGGGGAACTCTTCCTATTAGTCCTAGCAGTCACTTCCAAGGTGTTTCAGTGGCCCGAGATGAGTTTTGCACGCGTTCCTTAACAACTAAGAAAAAGAGGACCCAGCCAAGACCAAAATTGGAATTTGGGCCCAAAGCCTCCAGGAGGTGAGAGAGAGACAGGGAACTCTTCTTATTAGTCCTAGCAGTCAGTTCCAAGGTATTTCGGTGGCCCGATATGAGTTTTGCACGCGTTCCTTAGTGACTAAGCAAAAGAGGACCCAGGCGAGACCCAAATTGGAATTTTGGCACAAAGGCGCCAGGAAGCGAGAGAGAGGCAGGGAACTCTTCCTATTAGTCCTAGCAGTCACTTCCAAGGTGTTTGGGTGGCCACTTCCAAGGTGTTTCGGTGGCCCGATATGAGTTTTTCACGCGTTCCTTAGCGACTAAGCAAAAGAGGACCCAGGCGAGACCCAATTTGGAATTTGGGCCCAAAGGCGCCAGGAGGCGAGAGAGAGGCAGGGAACTCTTCCTATTAGTCCTAGTAGCCACTTCCAAGGTGTTTGGGTGGCCACTTCCAAGGTGTTTCGGTGGCCCGATATGAGTTTTGCACGCGTTCCTTAGCGACTAAGCAAAAGAAGACCCAGGTGAGACCCAAATTTGAATTTGGGCCCAAAGGCGCCAGGAGGCGAGAGAGAGACAGGGAATCTTCCTATGAGTCCTAGCAGTCACTTCCAAGGTGTTTCGAAGGCCCAAGATGAGTTTTACACGCGTTTCTTAGCGACTACGTAAAAGAGGATCCAGGCAAGACCTACATTGAAATTTGGGCCCAAAGGCGCCAGGAGGCGTGAGAGAGACAGGGAACTCTTCCTATTAGTCCTAGCAGTCTCTTCCAAGGTGTTTCGGTGGCCCAATATGAGTTTTGCACGCGTTCCTTAGTAACTATGCAAAAAAGGATCCAGGCGAGACCCAAATTGGAATTTTGGCCCAAAGACGCCAAGAGGCTAGAGGGAGACAGAGAAGTCTTCCTATTAGTCCTAGCAGTCACTTCCAAGGTGTTTCGGTGGCCCAATATGAGTTTTGCACGCGTTCTTTGTAGCTAAGCAAAAGAGGACCGAGGCGAGACCCAAATTGGAATTTGGGCCCAAAGGCCCCAGGAGGTGAGAGAGAGACAGGGAACTCTTCTTATTAGTCCTAGCAGTCAGTTCCAAGGTGTTTTGGTGGCCCGATATGAGTTTTTCACATGTTCCTTACTGACTAAGCGAAAGAGGACCCAGGCGAGACCCAAATCGGAATTTGGGCCCAAAGGCGCCAGGAGGCGAGAGAGAGACAGGGAACTCTTCCTATGAGTCCTAGCAGTCACTTCCAAGGTGTTTCGGTGGCCCAAGATGAGTTTTACACACGTTCCTTAGCGACGAAGCAAAAGAGGACCCAAGCGAGACCTAAATTGGAATTTGGGCCTAAAGGCGCCAGGAGGCGACAGAGAGACAGGGAACTCTTCCTATTAGTCCTAGCAGTCACTCCTAAGGTGTTTCAGTGGCCCGAGATGAGTTTTGCACGCGTTCCTTAGCAACTAAGAAAGAGAGGACCCAGCCAAGACCAAAATTGGAATTTGGGCCCAAAGGCTCTAGTAGTTGAGAGAGAGACAGGAACTCTTCTTATTAGTCCTAGCAGTCAGTTCCAAGGTGTTTCAGTGGCCCGATATGAGTTTTGCACGCGTTCCTTAGTCACTAAGCAAAAGAGGACCCAGGCGAGACCCAAATTGGAATTTTGGCCCAAAGGGGCCAGGAGGCGAGAGACACAGGGAACTCTTCCTATGAGTCCTAGCAGTCACTTCCAAGGTGTTTCGGTGGCCCGATATGAGTTTTTCACGCGTTCCTTAGCGACTAAGCAAAAGAGGACCCAAGCGAGACCCAATTTGGAATTTGGGACCAAAGGCGTTAGGAGGCGAGAGAGAGGCAGGGAACTCTTCCTATTAGTCCTAGCAGTTACTACCAAGGTGTTTCGATGGCCACTTTCAAGGTGTTTCGGTGGCCCGATATGAGTTTTGCACGCGTTCCTTAGCGACTAAGCAAACCAGGTGAGATCCAAATTCGAATTTGGGCCCAAAGGCGGCAGGAGACGAGAGAGACAGGGAACTTTTCCTATGAGTCCTAGCAGTCACTTCCAAGGTGTTTCGGTGGGCCCAAAGGCTCCAGGAGGTGCGAGAGAGACAGGGAACTCTTCTTATTAGTGCTAGCAGTCAGTTCCAAGGTGTTTCGGTGGCCCGATATGTGTTTTGCACGTGTTCCTTAGTTACTAAGCAAAAGAGGACCGAGGCGGGACCCAAACTGGAATTTGGGCCCAAAGGCGCCAGGAGGCAAGATAGAGACAGGGAACTCTTCCTATTAGTACTAGCAGTCACTTCCAAGGTGTTTCGGTGGCCCGATATGAGTTTTGCACGCGTTCCTTAGTAACTAAGCAAAAGAGGACCTAGGCGAGACCCAAATTGGAATTTTGGCCCAAAGGCGCCAGGAGGCGATTGAGAGACAGGGAACTCTTCCTATGAGTCCTAGCAGTCACTTCCAAGGTGTTTCGGTGGCCCAAGATGAGTTTTACAGGCGTTCCTTACCGACGACGCAAAAGAGGACCCAGGTGAGACCCAAATTCGAATTTGGGCGCAAAGGCGCCAGGAGGCGAGAGAGACAGGGAACTCTTCCTATGAGTCCTAGCAGTCACTTCCAAGTTGTTTCGGTGGCCCAAGATGAGTTTTACACGCTTTCCTTAGCGACTACATAAAAGAGGACCCAGGCAAGACCCACACTGAAATTTGGGGCCGCAGGCTCCAGGAGGTGAGAGAGAGACAGGGAACTCTTCTTATTAGTCCTAGCAGTCAGTTCCAAGGTGTTTTAGTGGCCCGAGATGAGTTTTGCACGCGTTCCTTAGCAACTAAGAAAGAGAGGACCCAGCCAAGACCAAAATTGGAATTTGGGCCCAAAGGCTCTAGTAGTTGAGAGAGAGACAGGAACTCTTCTTATTAGTCCTAGCAGTCAGTTCCAAGGTGTTTCAGTGGCCCGATATGAGTTTTGCACGCGTTCCTTAGTCACTAAGCAAAAGAGGACCCAGGCGAGACCCAAATTGGAATTTTGGCCCAAAGGGGCCAGGAGGCGAGAGAGAGGCAGGGAACTCTTCCTATTAGTCCTAGCAGTCACTTCCAAGGTGTTTGGGTGGCCACTTCCAAGGTGTTTCGGTGGCCCGATATGAGTTTTTCACGCGTTCCTTAGCGACTAAGCAAAAGAGGACCCAAGCGAGACCCAATTTGGAATTTGGGACCAAAGGCGTTAGGAGGCGAGAGAGAGGCAGGGAACTCTTCCTATTAGTCCTAGCAGTTACTACCAAGGTGTTTCGATGGCCACTTTCAAGGTGTTTCGGTGGCCCGATATGAGTTTTGCACGCGTTCCTTAGCGACTAAGCAAACCAGGTGAGATCCAAATTCGAATTTGGGCCCAAAGGCGGCAGGAGACGAGAGAGACAGGGAACTCTTCCTATGAGTCCTAGCAGTCACTTCCAAGGTGTTTCGGTGGGCCCAAAGGCTCCAGGAGGTGCGAGAGAGACAGGGAACTCTTCTTATTAGTGCTAGCAGTCAGTTCCAAGGTGTTTCGGTGGCCCGATATGTGTTTTGCACGTGTTCCTTAGTTACTAAGCAAAAGAGGACCGAGGCGGGACCCAAACTGGAATTTGGGCCCAAAGGCGCCAGGAGGCAAGATAGAGACAGGGAACTCTTCCTATTAGTACTAGCAGTCACTTCCAAGGTGTTTCGGTGGCCCGATATGAGTTTTGCACGCGTTCCTTAGTAACTAAGCAAAAGAGGACCCAGGCGAGACCCAAATTGGAATTTTGGCCCAAAGGCGCCAGGAGGCGATTGAGAGACAGGGAACTCTTCCTATGAGTCCTAGCAGTCACTTCCAAGGTGTTTCGGTGGCCCAAGATGAGTTTTACAGGCGTTCCTTACCGACGACGCAAAAGAGGACCCAGGTGAGACCCAAATTCGAATTTGGGCGCAAAGGCGCCAGGAGGCGAGAGAGACAGGGAACTCTTCCTATGAGTCCTAGCAGTCACTTCCAAGTTGTTTCGGTGGCCCAAGATGAGTTTTACACGCTTTCCTTAGCGACTACATAAAAGAGGACCCAGGCAAGACCCACACTGAAATTTGGGGCCGCAGGCTCCAGGAGGTGAGAGAGAGACAGGGAACTCTTCTTATTAGTCCTAGCAGTCAGTTCCAAGGTGTTTTAGTGGCCCGATATGAGTTTTGCACGCGTTCCTTAGTGACTAAGCAAAAGAGGACCCAGGCGAGACACAAATTCGAATTTTCGGCCCAAAGGCGCTAGGAGACGACAGAGAGACAGGGAACTTTTCCTATTATTCCTAGCAGTCACTTCCAAGGTGTTTCAATGGCCCGAGATGAGTTTTGCATGCATTACTTAGCAACTAAGAAAAAGAGGACCCAGCCGAGACCAAAATGGGAATTTGGGCCCAAAGGCTCCAGGAGGTGAGAGAGAGACAGGGAACTCTTCTTATTAGTCCTAGCTGTCAGTTCCAAGGTGTTTCGGTGGCCCGATAAGAGTTTTGCACGCGTTCCTTAGTGACTAAATAAAAGAGGACCCAGGCGAGAAACAAATTTGAATTTTCGGCCCAAAGGCGCCAGAAGGCGAGAGAGAGACAGGGAACTCTTCCTATTAGTCCTAGCAGTCACTCCCAAGGTGTTTCAGTGGCCCGAGATGAGTTTTGCACGCGTTCCTTAGCAACTAAGAAAAAGAGGACCTAGCCGAGACCAAAATGGGAATTTGGGCCCAAAGGCGCCAGGAGGCGAGAGAGACAGGGAACTCTTCCTATGAGTCCTAGCAGTCACTTCCAAGTTGTATCGGTGGCCCAAGATGAGTTTTGCATCCGTTCGTTACCGACTAAGCGAAAGAGGACCCAGCCGAGGCCCAAATTGGAATTTTGGCCCAAAGGCGCCAGGAGGCGAGAGAGAGGCAGGGAACTCTTCCTATTAGTCCTAGCACTCACTTCCAAGGTGTTTGGGTGGCCACTTCCAAGGTGTTTCGGTGGCCCGAAATGAGTTTTTCACGCGTTCCTTAGCGACTAAGCAAAAGAGGACCCAAGCGAGACCCAATTTGGAATTTGGGCCCAAAGGCGCTAGGAGGCGAGAGAGAGGCAGGGAACTCTTCCTATTAGTCCTAGCAGTCACTTCCAAGGTGTTTCGATGGCCACTTTCAAGGTGTTTCGGTGGCCCGATATGAGTTTTGCACGCTTTCCTTAGCGACTAAGCAAACCAGGTGAGACCCAAATTCGAATTTGGGCCCAAAGGCGCCAGGAGGCGAGAGACACAGGGAACTCTTCCTATGAGTCCTAGCAGTCACTTCCAAGGTGTTTCGGTGGCACGATATGAGTTTTGCACGCGTTCCTTAGTAACTAAGCAAAAAAGGACCCAGGCGAGACCCAAATTGGAATTTTGGCCCAAAGGCGCCAAGAGGCGAGAGAGAGACAGGGAACTCTTCCTATTAGTCCTAGCAGTCACTTCCAAGGTGTTTCGGTGGCCCGATATGAGTTTTGCTCGCGTTCCTTAGTAACTAAGCAAAAGAGGACCCAGGCGAGACCCAAATTGGAATTTTGGCCCAAAGGCGCCAGGAGGCGATTGAGAGACAGGGAACTCTTCCTATGAGTCCTACCAGTCACTTCCAAGGTGTTTCGGTGGCCCGAAATGAGTTTTTCACGCGTTCCTTAGCGACTAAGCAAAAGAGGACCCAAGCGAGACCCAATTTGGAATTTGGGCCCAAAGGCGCTAGGAGGCGAGAGAGAGGCAGGGAACTCTTCCTATTAGTCCTAGCAGTCACTTCCAAGGTGTTTCGATGGCCACTTTCAAGGTGTTTCGGTGGCCCGATATGAGTTTTGCACGCTTTCCTTAGCGACTAAGCAAACCAGGTGAGACCCAAATTCGAATTTGGGCCCAAAGGCGCCAGGAGGCGAGAGAGACAGGGAACTCTTCCTATGAGTCCTAGCAGTCACTTCCAAGGTGTTTCGGTGGCACGATATGAGTTTTGCACGCGTTCCTTAGTAACTAAGCAAAAAAGGACCCAGGCGAGACCCAAATTGGAATTTTGGCCCAAAGGCGCCAAGAGGCGAGAGAGAGACAGGGAACTCTTCCTATTAGTCCTAGCAGTCACTTCCAAGGTGTTTCGGTGGCCCGATATGAGTTTTGCTCGCGTTCCTTAGTAACTAAGCAAAAGAGGACCCAGGCGAGACCCAAATTGGAATTTTGGCCCAAAGGCGCCAGGAGGCGATTGAGAGACAGGGAACTCTTCCTATGAGTCCTACCAGACACTTCCAAGGTGTTTCGGTGGCCCGAAATGAGTTTTTCACGCGTTCCTTAGCGACTAAGCAAAAGAGGACCCAAGCGAGACCCAATTTGGAATTTGGGCCCAAAGGCGCTAGGAGGCGAGAGAGAGGCAGGGAACTCTTCCTATTAGTCCTAGCAGTCACTTCCAAGGTGTTTCGATGGCCACTTTCAAGGTGTTTCGGTGGCCCGATATGAGTTTTGCACGCTTTCCTTAGCGACTAAGCAAACCAGGTGAGACCCAAATTCGAATTTGGGCCCAAAGGCGCCAGGAGGCGAGAGACACAGGGAACTCTTCCTATGAGTCCTAGCAGTCACTTCCAAGGTGTTTCGGTGGCACGATATGAGTTTTGCACGCGTTCCTTAGTAACTAAGCAAAAAAGGACCCAGGCGAGACCCAAATTGGAATTTTGGCCCAAAGGCGCCAAGAGGCGAGAGAGAGACAGGGAACTCTTCCTATTAGTCCTAGCAGTCACTTCCAAGGTGTTTCGGTGGCCCGATATGAGTTTTGCTCGCGTTCCTTAGTAACTAAGCAAAAGAGGACCCAGGCGAGACCCAAATTGGAATTTTGGCCCAAAGGCGCCAGGAGGCGATTGAGAGACAGGGAACTCTTCCTATGAGTCCTACCAGTCACTTCCAAGGTGTTTCGGTGGCCCGAAATGAGTTTTTCACGCGTTCCTTAGCGACTAAGCAAAAGAGGACCCAAGCGAGACCCAATTTGGAATTTGGGCCCAAAGGCGCTAGGAGGCGAGAGAGAGGCAGGGAACTCTTCCTATTAGTCCTAGCAGTCACTTCCAAGGTGTTTCGATGGCCACTTTCAAGGTGTTTCGGTGGCCCGATATGAGTTTTGCACGCTTTCCTTAGCGACTAAGCAAACCAGGTGAGACCCAAATTCGAATTTGGGCCCAAAGGCGCCAGGAGGCGAGAGACACAGGGAACTCTTCCTATGAGTCCTAGCAGTCACTTCCAAGGTGTTTCGGTGGCACGATATGAGTTTTGCACGCGTTCCTTAGTAACTAAGCAAAAAAGGACCCAGGCGAGACCCAAATTGGAATTTTGGCCCAAAGGCGCCAAGAGGCGAGAGAGAGACAGGGAACTCTTCCTATTAGTCCTAGCAGTCACTTCCAAGGTGTTTCGGTGGCCCGATATGAGTTTTGCTCGCGTTCCTTAGTAACTAAGCAAAAGAGGACCCAGGCGAGACCCAAATTGGAATTTTGGCCCAAAGGCGCCAGGAGGCGATTGAGAGACAGGGAACTCTTCCTATGAGTCCTACCAGTCACTTCCAAGGTGTTTCGGTGGCCCGAGATGAGTTTTTCACGCGTTCCTTAGCGACTAAGCAAAAGAGGACCCAAGCGAGACCCAATTTGGAATTTGGGCCCAAAGGCGCTAGGAGGCGAGAGAGAGGCAGGGAACTCTTCCTATTAGTCCTAGCAGTCACTTCCAAGGTGTTTCGATGGCCACTTTCAAGGTGTTTCGGTGGCCCGATATGAGTTTTGCACGCTTTCCTTAGCGACTAAGCAAACCAGGTGAGACCCAAATTCGAATTTGGGCCCAAAGGCGCCAGGAGGCGAGAGAGATAGGGAACTCTTCCTATGAGTCCTAGCAGTCACTTCCAAGGTGTTTCGGTGGCACGATATGAGTTTTGCACGCGTTCCTTAGTAACTAAGCAAAAAAGGACCCAGGCGAGACCCAAATTGGAATTTTGGCCCAAAGGCGCCAAGAGGCGAGAGAGAGACAGGGAACTCTTCCTATTAGTCCTAGCAGTCACTTCCAAGGTGTTTCGGTGGCCCGATATGAGTTTTGCTCGCGTTCCTTAGTAACTAAGCAAAAGAGGACCCAGGCGAGACCCAAATTGGAATTTTGGCCCAAAGGCGCCAGGAGGCGATTGAGAGACAGGGAACTCTTCCTATGAGTCCTACCAGACACTTCCAAGGTGTTTCGGTGGCCCGAAATGAGTTTTTCACGCGTTCCTTAGCGACTAAGCAAAAGAGGACCCAAGCGAGACCCAATTTGGAATTTGGGCCCAAAGGCGCTAGGAGGCGAGAGAGAGGCAGGGAACTCTTCCTATTAGTCCTAGCAGTCACTTCCAAGGTGTTTCAGTGGCCTGAGACGAGTTTTGAACGTGTTCCTTATTGACTAAGCAAAAGAGGACCCAAGGGAGACCCAAATTAGAATTTGGGCCTAAAGGCGCCAGGAGGCAAGAGAGAGACTGGGAACTCTTCCTATTAGTCCTAGCAGTCACTTCCAAGGTGTTTCAGTGGCCTGAGACGAGTTTTGAACGTGTTCCTTATTGACTAAGCAAAAGAGGACCTAGGGGAGACCCAAAATAAAATTTAGGCCCGCAGTCGCCAGGAGGCAAGAGACTGACAGGGAACTTTTCCTATTAGTCCTAGCAGTCACTTCCAAGGTGTTTCAATGGCCCGAGATGAGTTTTGCACGCGTTCCTTAGCAACTAAGAAAAAGAGGACCCACCCGAGACTAAAATTGGAATATCGGCCCAAAGGCGCTAGGAGGCGAGAGAGACAGGGAACTCTTCCTATGAGTCCTAGCAGTCACTTCCAAGTTGTTTCGGTGGCCCAAGATGAGTTTTACACGCGTTCCTTAGCGACTACATAATAGAGGACCCAGGCAAGACCCACATTGAAATTTGGGGCCGCAGGCTCCAGGAGATGAGAGAGAGACAGGGAACTCTTCTTATTAGTCCTAGCAGTCAGTTCCAAGGTGTTTCGGTGGCCCGATATGAGTTTTGCACGCGTTCCTTAGCAACTAAGAAAAAAAGGACCCAGGCGAGGCCAAAATTGAAATTTGGGCCCAAAGGCTCCAGTAGGGTGAGAGAGAGACAGGGAACTTTTCCTATTATTCCTAGCAGTCACTTCCAAGGTGTTTCAATGGCCCGAGATGAGTTTTGCACGCGTTCCTTAGCGACTAAGCAAAAGAGGACCCAGGCTAGACCCAAATTGGAATATGGGGCCAAAGGCGCAAGGAGGCGACAGAGAGACAGGGAACTCTTCCTATTAGTCTTAGCAGTCACTCCCAACATGTTTTAGTGGCCCGAGATGAGTTTTGCACGCGTTCCTTAGTAACTAAGAAAAAGAGGACCCAGGCGAGACCAAAATTAGAATTTAGGCCCAAAGGCTCCAGGAGGTGAGAGAGAGACAGGGAACTCATCTTATTAGTCCTAGCAGTCAGTTCCAAGGTGTTTTAGTGGCCCGATATGAGTTTTGCACGCGTCCCTTAGTGACTAAGCAAAAGAGGACCCAGGCGAGACACTAATTCGAATTTTTGGCCCAAAGGCGCCAGAAGGCGAGAGAGAGACAGGGAACTCTTCCTATTAGTCCTAGCAGTCACTCCCAAGGTGTTTTAGTGGCCCGAGATGAGTTTTGCACGCGTTCCTTAGCAACTAAGAAAAAGAGGACCCAGCCGAGACCAAAATGGGAATTTGGGCCCAAAGGCTCCAGGAGGTGAGAGAGAGACAGGGAACTCTTCTTATTAGTCCTAGCAGTCAGTTCCAAGGTGTTTCGGTGGCCCGATAAGAGTTTTGCACGCGTTCCTTAGCGACTAAGCAAAAGAGGACCCAAGTGAGACCCAAATTCGAATTTCGGCCCAAAGGCGCAAGGAGGCGAGACAGAAACAGGGAACTCTTCCTTTTAGTCCTAGCAGTCACTTCCAAGGTGTTTCGGTGGTTCGAGATGAGTTTTGCACGCGTTCCTAAGCGCCAAAGCAAAAAAGGACCCATGTGAGACCTAATTTGGAAGTTGGGCCCAAAGGCGTCAGGAGGTGAGAGAGAGATAGGGAACTCTTCCTATTAGTCTTAGCTCTCATTCCAAGGTGTTTCGGTGGCCCGAGATGAGTTTTGCAAGCGTTCCTTAGCGACTAAGGAAAAGGGGACCCAGCGAGGGCCAAATTGGAATTTGGGCCCAACGGCGGCAGAAGGCGAGAAAGACACATGTAACTCTTCCTATTAGTCCTTGCAGTCCCTTCCAAGGTGTTTCGGTGGCCCGAGATGAGTTTTGCACGTGTTCGTTACCAACTAAGTAAAAGAGGACCCAGGCGAGACCCAAATTGGAAATTGGGCCCAAAGGCTCCAGGAGGTGAGAGAGAGACAGGGAACTCTTCTTATTAGTCCTAGCAGTCAGTTCCAAGGTGTTTCGGTGGCCCGATATGAGTTTTGCACGCGTTCCTTAGCAACTAAGAAAAAAAGGACCCAGGCGAGACCAAAATTGGAATTTTGGCCCAAAGGCTCCAGGAGGGTGAGAGAGAGACAGAGAACTTTTCCTATTACTCCTAGCAGTCACTTCCAAGGTGTCTCAATGGCCCGAGATGAGTTTTGCACGCGTTCCTTAGCGACTAAGCAAAAGAGGACCCAGGCTAGACCCAATTTGGAATATAGGCCCAAATGCGCCAGGAAGCGAGAGAGAGACAGGGAACTCTTCCTATTAGTCTTAGCTCTCATTCCAAGGTGTTTCGGTGGCCCGAGATGAGTTTTGCAAGCGTTCCTTAGCGACTAAGGAAAATGGGACCCATCAAGGGCCAAATTGGAATTTGGGCCCAACGGCGGCAGAAGGTGAGAAAGACACATGTAACTCTTCCTATTAGTCCTTGCAGTCCCTTCCAAGGTGTTTCGGTGGCCCGAGATGAGTTTTGCACGTGTTCGTTACCAACTAAGCAAAAGAGGACCCAGGCGAGACCCAAATTGGAATTTGGGCCCAAAGGGGCCAAGAGGCGAAGGAGAGACAGGGAACTCTTCCTATTAGTCTGAGCAGTCACATCCAAGGTGTTTCGGTGGCCTGAGATGAGTTTTGCACGCGTTCCTTAGCGGCTAAGCAAAAGAGGACCCAGGCTACACCCAAATTGGAATATGGGGCCAAATGCGCCAAGAGGCGACAGAGACGCCAGGAGGCGAGATAGAGACTGGGAACTCTTCGTATTAGTTCTAACAGTCACTTCGAAGGTGTTTCGGTGGCCCGAGATGAGTTTTCCACGCATTCCTTAGCGACTAAGCAAAAGAGGACATAAGCAAGACCCAAATTGGAATTTGGGCCTAAAGGTGGCAGGAGGCGAGAGAGAGACATGGAACTCTTCCTATTAGTCCTAGCAGTCACTTCCAAGCTGTTTCGATTGCCCGAGATGAGTTTTGCACGCGTTCCTTAGCGACTAAGCAAAAGAGGACCCAGGTGAGACCCAAATTCGAATTTGGGCCCAAAGGCGCCAGGAGGCGAGAGAGACAGGGAACTCTTCCTATGAGTCCTAGCAGTCACTTCCAAGGTGTTTCAGTGGCATGAGATGAGTTTTCCATGCTTTCCTTAGCGACTAAGCAAAAAAGGACACAGGCGAGACCCAAATCGTAATTTGGGCCCAAAGGCGCCAGTAGGCGAGAGAGAGACAGGGAACTCTTCCTATTAGTCCTAGCAGTCACTTCCAAGGTGTTTCAGTGGCTTGAGATGAGTTTTGCATGCTTTCCTTAGCAACTAAGCAAAAGAGGACCTAGACGAGACCCAAATTAGAATTTGGGCCCAAAAGGGCCAGGAGGCGAGAGAGAGACAGGGAACTATTCCTATTAGTCCTAGCAGTCACTTGCAAGGTGTTTCAGTGGCCCGAGATAAGTTTTGCAAGCGTTCCTTAACGAATAAGCAAAAGAGGCCCCAAGCGAGACCCAAATCGTAATTTGGGCCCAAAGGCGCCAGGAGGCGATAGAGAGACACAGAACTCTTCCTATTAGTCCTCGCAATCACTTCCAAGTTGTTTCAGTGGCCCAAGATGAGTTTTGCACGCGTTCCTTAGCGTCTTAGCAAAAGAGGACCCAGGCGAGACCCAAATTAGAATTTGGGCCCAAATGCGCCAGGAGGCGAGAGTGAGAAACGGAACTGTTCCTATTAGTTTTAGCAGTCACTACCAAGGTGTTTCAGTGGCCTGAGATGAGTTTTGCATGCGTTCCTTAGCGACTAAGCAAAAGAGGACCCCGGAGACCCAAATTGTAATTTGGGCCCAAAGGTGCCTGAAGGCGAGAGAGAGACACATAACTCTTCCTATTAGTCCTAGCATTCACTTCCAAGGTGTTTCAGTGGCCTCAGATGAGTTTTGCATGCTTTCCTTAGCGACTAAGCAAAAGAAGACCCAGGCGAGACCCAAATTGAATTGGGGCCCAAAGGCGCTAGGAGGCAAGAAAGAGACAGGGAACTCTTCCTATTAGTCCTAGCAGTCACTTCCAAGGTGTTTCAGTGGCCCGAGATAAGTTTTGCAAGCGTTCCTTAGCGAATAAGCAAAAGAGGCCCCAAGCGAGACCCAAATCGTAATTTGGGCCCAAAGGCGCCAGGAGGCGATAGAGAGACACATAACTCTTCCTATTAGTCCTCGCAATCACTTCCAAGTTGTTTCAGTGGCCCAAGATGAGTTTTGCACGCGTTCCTTAGCGTCTTAGCAAAAGAGGACCCAGGCGAGACCCAAATTAGAATTTGGGCCCAAATGCGCCAGGAGGCGAGAGTGAGAAACGGAACTGTTCCTATTAGTTTTAGCAGTCACTACCAAGGTGTTTCAGTGGCCTGAGATGAGTTTTGCATGCGTTCCTTAGCGACTAAGCAAAAGAGGACCCCGGAGATCCAAATTGTAATTTGGGCCCAAAGGTGCCTGAAGGCGAGAGAGAGACACATAACTCTTCCTATTAGTCCTAGCATTCACTTCCAAGGTGTTTCAGTGGCCTCAGATGAGTTTTGTATGCTTTCCTTAGCGACTAAGCAAAAGAAGACCCAGGCGAGACCCAAATTGAATTGGGCCCAAAGGCGCTAGGAGGCAAGAAAGAGACAGGGAACTCTTCCTATTAGTCCTAGCAGTCACTTCCAAGGTGTTTCAGTGGCCCGAGATGAGTTTTGCACGCGTTCCTTAGCGACTAAGCAAAAGAAGACCCAGGCGAGACCCAAATTAGAATTTGGGCCCAAAGGCGCCAGGAGGCGAGAGACAGACAGGGAACTCTTCCTATTAGTCCTAGCAGTCACTTCCAAGGTGTTTCAGTGGCCTGAGATGAATTTTGCATGCTTTCCTTAGCGACTAAGCAAAAGAGGACCCAGGCGAGACCCAAATTGTAATTTGAGCCCAAAGGCGCCAGGAAGCGAGAGAGAGACACAAAACTCTTCCTATTAGTCCTCGCAGTCACTTCCAAGGTATTTCAGTGGCCCGAGATGAGTTTTGCACGCGTTCCCTAGCGACTAAGCAAAAGAGGGCCCAGGCGAGACCCAAACTAGAATATTCGCCCAAAGGCGCCAGTAGGCGAGAGAGAGACAGGGAACTCTTCTTATTAGTCCTTGCACTCACTTCCAAGGTGTTTCAGTGGCCTGAGACGCGTTTTGCATGCTTTCCTTAGCGACTTAGCAAAAGAGGACCCAGGCGAGTCCCAAATTGGAATTTGGGCCCAAAGACGCCAGGAGGCGAGAGAGAGACACGGAACTCTTCCTATTAGTCTTAGCACTCACTTCCAAGGTGTTTCAGTGTCCCGAGATGAGTTTTGCAAGAGTTCCTTAGCAACTAAGCAAAAGAGGACCCAAGCGAGACCCAAATCGTAATTTGGGCCCAAAGGCGCCAGTAAGCGAGAGAGAGACAAGGAACTCTTCCTATTAGCCCTAGCAGTCACTTCCAAGGTGTTTCAGTGGCCGAACATGAGTTTTCCACGCGTTCCTTAGCGACTATGCAAAAGAAGACCCAAGTGAGACCCAAATTGGAATTTGGGCGCAAAGGCGCTAGGAGGGGAGAGAGAGACAGGGAACTCCTCCTATTAGTCCTAGAAGTCACTTCCAAGGTGTTTCAGTGGCCGAACATGAGTTTTCCACGCGTTCCTTAGCGACTATGCAAAAGAAGACCCAAGTGAGACCCAAATTGGAATTTGGGCGCAAAGGCGCTAGGAGGGGAGAGAGAGACAGGGAACTCCTCCTATTAGTCCTAGAAGTCACTTCCAAGGTGTTTCAGTGGCCTGAGATGAGTTTTGCATGCGTTCCTTAGCGACTAAGCAAAAGAGGACCCCGGAGATCCAAATTGTAATTTGGGCCCAAAGGTGCCTGAAGGCGAGAGAGAGACACATAACTCTTCCTATTAGTCCTAGCATTCACTTCCAAGGTGTTTCAGTGGCCTCAGATGAGTTTTGTATGCTTTCCTTAGCGACTAAGCAAAAGAAGACCCAGGCGAGACCCAAATTGAATTGGGCCCAAAGGCGCTAGGAGGCAAGAAAGAGACAGGGAACTCTTCCTATTAGTCCTAGCAGTCACTTCCAAGGTGTTTCAGTGGCCCGAGATGAGTTTTGCACGCGTTCCTTAGCGACTAAGCAAAAGAGGACCCAGGCGAGACCCAAATTAGAATTTGGGCCCAAAGGGGCCAGGAGGCGAGAGAGAGACAGGGAACTCTTCCTATTAGTCCTAGCAGTCACTTCCAAGGTGTTTCAGTGGCCGAGATGAGTTTTGCATGCTTTCCTTAGCGACTAAGCAAAAGAGGACCCAGGCGAGACCCAAATTGTAATTTGAGCCCAAAGGCGCCAGGAAGCGAGAGAGAGACACAGAACTCTTCCTATTAGTCCTGCAGTCACTTCCAAGGTATTTCAGTGGCCCGAGATGAGTTTTGCACGCGTTCCTAGCGACTAAGCAAAAGAGGGCCCAGGCGAGACCCAAACTAGAATTTCGCCCAAAGGCGCCAGTAGGCGAGAGAGAGACAGGGAACTCTTCTATTAGTCCTTGCACTCACTTCCAAGGTGTTTCAGTGGCCTGAGACGCGTTTTGCATGCTTTCCTTAGCGACTAGCAAAAGAGGACCCAGGCGAGTCCCAAATTGGAATTTGGGCCCAAAGACGCCAGGAGGCGAGAGAGAGACACGGAACTCTTCCTATTAGTCTAGCACTCACTTCCAAGGTGTTTCAGTGTCCCGAGATGAGTTTTGCAAGAGTTCCTTAGCAACTAAGCAAAAGAGGACCCAAGCGAGACCCAAATGTAATTTGGGCCCAAAGGCGCCAGTAGCGAGAGAGAGACAGGAACTCTTCCTATTAGTCCTAGCAGTCACTTCCAAGGTGTTTCAGTGGCCGAACATGAGTTTTCCACGCGTTCCTTAGCGACTATGCAAAAGAAGACCCAAGTGAGACCCAAATTGGAATTTGGGCGCAAAGGCGCTAGGAGGGGAGAGAGAGACAGGGAACTCCTCCTATTAGTCCTAGAAGTCACTTCCAAGGTGTTTCAGAGGCTCGAGATGAGTTTGCACGCGTTCCTTAGTGACTAAGCAAAAGA
This sequence comes from Abrus precatorius, assembly GCF_003935025.1. Classification (NCBI taxonomy): domain Eukaryota; kingdom Viridiplantae; phylum Streptophyta; class Magnoliopsida; order Fabales; family Fabaceae; genus Abrus; species Abrus precatorius. The sequence goes on along the minus strand of NW_020874290.1, from coordinate 3,536,107 downwards.
GAACCCAGGCGAGACCCAAATTGGACCCAGGGCCCAAAGGCGGCAGGAGGTGAGAAAGAGACAAGGAACTCTTCCTATTAGTCCTAGGAGTCACTTCCAAGGTGTTCCAGTTGCCCGAGATGAGTTTTGCACGCGTTCCTTAGCGACTAAGCAAAAGAGGACCCAGGCGAGAACCAAATCGTAATTTTCGCCCAAAGGCGCCAGTAGGTGAGAGAGAGAGGGGGAGCTCTTTCTATTAGTCCTACAGTCACTTCGAAGGTGTTTCAAAGGCATGAGATGAGTTTTGCAAGCGTTCCTTAGCGACTAAGCAAAGAGGTACCCAGGCGAGACCCAAATTGGAATTTGGGCCCAAAGGCGCCACGAGGCGAGAGAGAGACAGGGAACTCCTCCTATTAGTCCTAGTAGTCACTTCTAAAGTGTTTCAGTGGCCTGAGATGAGTTTTGCATGTTTTCCTTAGCGACTAAGCAAAAGAGGACCAGGCGAGACCCAAATTGAATTGGGCCCAAAGGCGCCAGGAGGCGAGAGAGAGACAGGAACTCTTCCTATTAGTCCTAGCAGTCACTTCCAAGGTGTTTCAGTGGCCCGAGATGAGTTTTGCAAGCGTTCCTTAGCGACTAAGCAAAAGAGGACCCAGGCGAGACCCAAATTGTAATTTGGGCCCAAAGGCGCCAGAGGCGAGAGAGAGACAGGGAACTCTTCCTATTAGTCCTAGCAGTCACTTCCAAGGTGTTTCAGTGGCTCGAGATGAGTTTTGCATGCGTTCCTTAGCGACTAAGCAAAAGAGGACCCAGGCGAGACCCAAATTGAATTTGGGCCCAAAGGCGCCAGGAGGCGAGAGAGAGACAGGGAACTCTCCTTTAGTCCTAGAGTCACTTCAAGGTGTTTCAGTGGCCCGAGATGAGTTTTGCACGCGTTCCTTAGCGACTAAGCAAAAGAGGACCCAGGCGAGACCAAATGTAATTTGGCCCAAAGGCGCAGAGGTGAGAGAGAGAGGGACTCTTCTATTAGTCCTACAGTCACTTCAAGGTGTTTCAGGCCGAGATGAGTTTTGCAGCGTTCCTTAGCGACTAAGCAAAAGAGGACCAGGCGAGACCCAAATTGGAAATTGGGCCAAAGGCGCAGGAGGCGAGAGAGAGACAGGAACTCTTCCTATTAGTCCTAGCAGTCACTTCCAAGGTGTTTCAGTGGCCGAGATGAGTTTTCACGCGTTCCTTAGCGACTAAGCAAAAGAGGACCCAGGCGAGACCAAATTGGAATTTGGGCCCAAAGGCGCAGGAGTGAGAGAGAGACAGGGACTCTTCCTATTAGTCCTAGCAGTCACTTCCAAGGTGTTTCAGTGGCCGAGATGAGTTTTGCACGCGTTCCTTAGCGACTAAGCAAAAGAAGACCCAGGCGAGACCCAAATGGAATTTGGGCCCAAAGGCGCAGGAGGCGAGAGAGAGACAGGAGCTCTTCTATTAGTCCTAGCAGTCACTTCCAAGTGTTTCAGTGGCCCGAGATGAGTTTTGCACGCGTTCCTTAGCGACTAAGCAAAAAGGACCAGCGAGACCCAAATTGAATTTGGCCCAAAGGCGCAGGAGGCGAGAGAGAGACAGGGAACTCTTCCTATTAGTCCTAGCAGTCACTTCCAAGGTGTTTCAGTGGCCCGAGATGAGTTTTGCACGCGTTCCTTAGCGACTAAGCAAAAGAGGACCCAGGCGAGACCCAAATTCGAATTTGGGCCCAAAGCGCCAGGAGGCGAGAGAGAGACAGGAACTCTTCCTATTAGTCCTAGCAGTCACTTCCAAGGTGTTTTAGTGGCCCGAGATGAGTTTTGCATGCGTTCCTTAGCGACTAAGCAAAAGAGGACCCAGGCGAGACCCAAATTAAATTGGCCCAAAGGCGCCAGGAGGCGAGAGAGAGACAGGAACTCTCCTTTAGTCCTAGCAGTCACTTCCAAGGTGTTTCAGTGGCCCGAGATGAGTTTTGCAGCGTTCCTTAGCGACTAAGCAAAAGAGGACCAGGCGAGACCCAAATTGAATTTGGGCCCAAAGGCGCCAGGAGGCGAGAGAGAGACAGGAACTCTTCCTATTAGTCCTAGCAGTCACTTCCAAGGTGTTTCAGTGGCCCGAGATGAGTTTTGCAGCGTTCCTTAGGGACTAAGCAAAAGAGGACCAGGCGAGACCCAAATTGAATTTGGCCCAAAGGCGCCAGAGGCGAGAGAGAGACAGGGAACTCTTCCTATTAGTCCTAGCAGTCACTTCAAGGTGTTTCAGTGGCCGAGATGAGTTTTGCAGCTTCCTTAGCGACTAAGCAAAAGAGGACCCAGGCGAGACCCAAATTGAATTTGGGCCCAAAGGCGCCAGGAGGCGAGAGAGAGACAGGGAACTCTTCCTATTAGTCCTAGCAGTCACTTCCAAGGTGTTTCAGTGGCCCGAGATGAGTTTTGCACGCTTCCTTAGCGACTAAGCAAAAGAGGACCCAGGCGAGACCCAAATTGGAATTTGGCCCAAAGGCCCAGAGGAGAGAGAGACAGGGAACTCTTCCTATTAGTCCTAGCAGTCACTTCCAAGGTGTTTCAGTGGCCGAGATGAGTTTTGCACGCGTTCCTTAGCGACTAAGCAAAAGAGGACCCAGGCGAGACCCAAATTGGAATTTGGGCCCAAAGGCGCCAGAGGCGAGAGAGAGACAGGGAACTCTTCCTATTAGTCCTAGCAGTCACTTCCAAGGTGTTTCAGTGGCCTGAGATGAGTTTTGCACGCGTTCCTTAGCGACTAAGCAAAAGAGGACCCAGGCGAGACCCAAATTGGAATTTGGGCCCAAAGGCGCCAGGAGGCGAGAGAGAGACAGGGAACTCTTCCTATTAGTCCTAGCAGTCACTTCCAAGGTGTTTCAGTGGCCCGAGATGAGTTTTGCACGCGTTCCTTAGCGACTAAGCAAAAGAGACCAGGCGAGACCCAAATTGAATTTGGGCCCAAAGGCGCCAGGAGGCGAGAGAGAGACAGGGAACTCTTCCTATTAGTCCTAGCAGTCACTTCCAAGGTGTTTCAGTGGCCCGAGATGAGTTTTGCACGCGTTCCTTAGCGACTAAGCAAAAGAGGACCCAGGCGAGACCCAAATTGAATTTGGGCCCAAAGGCGCCAGGAGGCGAGAGAGAGACAGGGAACTCTTCCTATTAGTCCTAGCAGTCACTTCCAAGGTGTTTCAGTGGCCCGAGATGAGTTTTGCACGCGTTCCTTAGCGACTAAGCAAAAGAGGACCCAGGCGAGACCCAAATTGGAATTTGGGCCCAAAGGCGCCAGGAGGCGAGAGAGAGACAGGGAACTCTTCCTATTAGTCCTAGCAGTCACTTCCAAGGTGTTTCAGTGGCCCGAGATGAGTTTTGCACGCGTTCCTTAGCGACTAAGCAAAAGAGGACCCAGGCGAGACCCAAATTGAATTTGGCCCAAAGGCGCCAGGAGGCGAGAGAGAGACAGGGAACTCTTCCTATTAGTCCTAGCAGTCACTTCCAAGGTGTTTCAGTGGCCGAGATGAGTTTTGCACGCGTTCCTTAGCGACTAAGCAAAAGAGGACCCAGGCGAGACCCAAATTGGAATTTGGCCCAAAGGCGCCAGGAGGCGAGAGAGAGACAGGGAACTCTTCCTATTAGTCCTAGCAGTCACTTCCAAGGTGTTTCAGTGGCCGAGATGAGTTTTGCACGCGTTCCTTAGCGACTAAGCAAAAGAGGACCCAGCGAGACCCAAATTGAATTTGGGCCCAAAGGCGCCAGGAGGCGAGAGAGAGACAGGGAACTCTTCCTATTAGTCCTAGCAGTCACTTCCAAGGTGTTTCAGTGGCCGAGATGAGTTTTGCACGCGTTCCTTAGCGACTAAGCAAAAAGGACCCAGGCGAGACCCAAATTGGAATTTGGGCCCAAAGGCGCCAGGAGGCGAGAGAGAGACAGGGAACTCTTCCTATTAGTCCTAGCAGTCACTTCCAAGGTGTTTCAGGCTCGAGATGAGTTTTGCATGCTTCCTTAGCGACTAAGGAAAAGAGGACCAAGCGAGACCCAAATTGAAATTCGGGCCCAAAGGCGCAGGAGGCGAGAGAGAGACAGGGAACTCTTCCTATTAGTCCTAGCAGTCACTTCCAAGGGTTTCAGTGGTCCGAGATGAGTTTTGCACGCGTTCCTTAGCGACTAAGCAAAAGAGGACCCAGGCGAGACCCAAATTGGAATTTGGCCCAAAGGTGCCAGAGCGAGAGAGAGACAGGAACTCTTCTATTAGTCCTACAGTCACTTCCAAGGTGTTTCAGTGGCCCGAGATGAGTTTTTCAGCGTTCCTTAGCGACTAAGCAAAAGAGGACCCAGCGAGACCAAATTGAAATTCGGGCCCAAAGGCCAGGAGGCGAGAGAGAGACAGGGAACTCTTCCTATTAGTCCTAGCAGTCACTTCCAAGGGTTTCAGTGGTCCGAGATAGTTTTGCACGCGTTCCTTAGCGACTAAGCAAAAAGGACCCAGGCGAGACCCAAATTGGAATTTGGGCCCAAAGGCGCCAGGAGACGACAGAGAGACAGGGAACTCTTCTATTAGTCCTAGCAGTCACTTCAAGGTGTTTTAGTGCCCGAGATGAGTTTTGCATACTTTCCTTAGCGATAAGGAAAAGAGACCCAAGCGAGACCCAAATTAAATTCGGGCCAAAGGCGCCAGAGGCGGAGAGAGACAGGGAACTCTTCCTGTTAGTCCTAGCAGTCACTTCCAAGGGGTTTCAGTGGTCCGAGATGAGTTTTGCAGACGTTCCTTAGCGACTAAGCAAAAGAGGACCCAGGCGAGACCCAAATTGGAATTTGGCCCAAAGGCGCCAGGAGACGAAGAGAGACAGGGAACTCTTCCTATTAGTCCTAGCAGTCACTTCCAAGGTGTTTTAGTGCCGAGATGAGTTTTGCACGCTTCCTTAGGACTAAGGAAAAGAGGACCCAAGGAGACCCAAATTGAAATTCGGGCCCAAAGGCGCCAGGAGGCGAGAGAGAGACAGGGAACTCTTCCTATTAGTCCTAGCAGTCACTTCCAAGGGTTTCAGTGGCCGAGATGAGTTTTGCACGCGTTCCTTAGCGACTAAGCAAAAGAGGACCCAGGCGAGACCCAAATTGGAATTTTGGCCCAAAGGGCCAGAGCGAGAGAGAGACAGGAACTCTTCCTATTAGTCCTAGCAGTCACTTCCAAGGTGTTTCAGTGGCTCGAGATGAGTTTTGCATGCGTTCCTTAGCGACTAAGCAAAAGAGGACCCAAGCGAGACCCAAATTGAAATTTGGGCCCAAAGGGCCAGGAGGCGAGAGAGAGACAGGGAACTCTTCCTATTAGTCCTAGCAGTCACTTCCAAGGGTTTCAGTGGCCGAGATGAGTTTTGCACGCTTCCTTAGCGACTAAGCAAAAGAGGACCCAGGCGAGACCCAAATTGGAATTTGGGCCCAAAGGCGCCAGGAGCGAGAGAGAGACAGGGAACTCTTCCTATTAGTCCTAGCAGTCACTTCCAAGGTGTTTCAGTGCCGAGATGAGTTTTGCATGCTTTCCTTAGCGACTAAGGAAAAGAGGACCCAAGCGAGACCCAAATTGAAATTCGGGCCCAAAGGCGCCAGGAGGCGAGAGAGAGACAGGGAACTCTTCCTATTAGTCCTAGCAGTCACTTCCAAGGGTTTCAGTGGCCGAGATGAGTTTTGCACGCGTTCCTTAGCGACTAAGCAAAAGAGGACCCAGGCGAGACCCAAATTGGAATTTGGCCCAAAGGCGCCAGAAGGCGAGAGAGAGACAGGGAACTCTTTCTATTAGTCCTAGCAGTCACTTCCAAGGTGTTTCAGTGGCCGAGATGAGTTTTGCAGCGTTCCTTAGCGACTAAGCAAAAGAGGACCCAGGCGAGACCCAAATTGAAATTCGGGCCCAAAGGCGCCAGGAGGCGAGAGAGAGACAGGAACTCTTCCTATTAGTCCTAGCAGTCACTTCCAAGGGTTTCAGTGGTCCGAGATGAGTTTTGCACGCGTTCCTTAGCGACTAAGCAAAAAGGACCCAGGCGAGACCCAAATTGGAATTTGGGCCCAAAGGCGCCAGGAGGCGAGAGAGAGACAGGGAACTCTTCCTATTAGTCCTAGCAGTCACTTCCAAGGTGTTTCAGTGGCCGAGATGAGTTTTGCACGCTTCCTTAGCGACTAAGGAAAAGAGGACCCAAGCGAGACCCAAATTGAAATTCGGGCCCAAAGGCGCCAGGAGGCGAGAGAGAGACAGGGAAGTCTTGCTGTTAGTCCTAGCAGTCACTTCCAAGGTGTTTTAGTGGCCGGATGAGTTTTGCACGCGTTCCTTAGCGACTAAGCAAAAGAGGACCCAGGCGAGACCCAAATTGAAATTCGGGCCCAAAGGCGCCAGGAGGCGAGAGAGAGACAGGGAACTCTTCCTTTAGTCCTAGCAGTCACTTCCAAGGTGTTTCAGTGGCTCGAGATGAGTTTTGCACGCGTTCCTTAGGGACTAGGCAAAAGAGAACCCAGGCGAGACCCAAATTGAATTTGGGCCCAAAGGTGCCACGATGCGAGAGAGAAACAGGGAACTCTTCCTATTAGTCCTAGCGGTCACTTCCAAGGTGTTTTAGTGGCCCGAGATGAGTTTTGCATGCTTTCCTTAGCCACTAAGGAAAAGAGGAACCAAGTGAGACCTAAATTCAAATTCGGGCACAAAGGCGCCAGGAGGCGAGAGAGTGACACGAAACTCTTCCTATTAGTCCTAGCAGTCACTTCCAAGGTGTTTCAAATGCTCGAGATGAGTTTTGCATGCTTTCCTTAGCGACTAAGGAAAAGAGGGCCCAAGCGAGACCCAAATTGAAATTCGGGCCCAAAGGCGCCAGGAGGCGAGAGTGAGACTGGGACCTGTTCCTGTTAGTTCTAGCAGTCACTTCCAAGGGGTCTCAGTGGTCTGAGATCAGTTTTGCACGCGTTCCTTAGCAACTAAGCAAAAGAGGACCCAGGCGAGACCCAAATCGGAATTTTGGCCCAAAGGTGCCAGCACGCGAGAGAGAGAAACAGAACTCTTTCTATTAGTCCTACTAGTCACTTCCAAGGTGTTTTAGTGGCCCAAGATGAGTTTTTCAGGCGTTCCTTATCGACTAAGCAAAATAGGACCCATGCGAGACCGAAATTGAAATTCGGGCCCAAAGGTGCCAGGAGGCGAGATAGAGATAGGGAACTCTTCCTATTAATTCTAGCAGTCACTTCCAAGGGGTTTCAGTGGTCCGAGATAAGTTTTGCACGCGTTCCTTAGCGACTAAGCAAAAAAGGACGCAGGCGAGACCCAAATTGGAATTTGAGCCCAAAGGCGCCAGGAGACGACAGAGCGACAGGGAACTCTTCCTATTAGTCCTAGCAGTCACTTCCAAGGTGTTTTAGTAGCTCGAGATGAGTTTTGCATACTTTCCTTAGCGACTAAGGAAAAGAGGACCCAAGCGAGACCCAAATTGAAATTCGGGTCCAAAGGCGCTAGGAGGCGAGATTGAGACAGGGAACTCTTCCTGTTAGTCCTAGTAGTCACTTCCAAGGGGTCTCAGTGGTCTGAGATCAGTTTTGCACGCGTTCCTTAGCGACTATGCAAAAGAGGACCCATGCGAGACCCAAATTGAAATTCCGGTCCAAAGGTGCCAGGAGGCGAGAGAGAGAAAGGGAACTCTTCCTATTAGTCCTAGCAGTCACTTCCAAGGTGTTTTAGTAGCTCGAGATGAGTTTTGCATGCTTTCCTTAGCGACTAAAGAAAAGAGGGCCCAAGCGAGACCCAAATTGAAATTCGGGCCCAAAGGCGCCAGGAAGCGAGAGTGAGACAGGGAACTCTTCCTGTTAGTCCTAGCAGTAACTTCCAAGGGGTTTCAGTGGTCCAGATGAGTTTTGCACGCGTTCCTTAGCGACTAAGCAAAAGAGGACCCACGCGAGACCCAAATTGGAATTTTGGCCCAAAGGTGCCAGCACGCGAGAGAGAGACAAAGAACTCTTCCTGTTAGTCCTAGCAGTCACTTCCAAGGGGTTTCAGTGGTCCGAGATGAGTTTTGCACGCATTCCTTAGGGACTAAGCAAAAGAGGACCCAAGCGAGACCCAAATCGGAATTTGGACCCAAAGGCGCCAGGAGATGACAGAGAGACAGGGAACTCTTCCTATTAGTCCTAGCAGTCACTTCCAAGGTGTTTTAGTAGCTCGAGATGAGTTTTGAATGCTTTCCTTAGCGACTAAGCAAAAGAGGACCCATGCGAGACCCAAATTGAAATTCGGGTCCAAAGGTGCCAGGCGGCGAGAGAGAGACAGGGAACTCTTCCTATTAGTCCTAGCAGTCACTTCCAAGGGGTTTCAGTGGTCCGAGTTAAGTTTTGCACGCGTTCCTTAGCGACTAAGCAAAAGAGGACCCAGGCGAGACCCAAATTGGAATTTTGGTCCATAGGTGCCAGCACGCGAGAGAGAGACACGGAACTCTTTCTATTAGTCCTACTAGTCACTTCCAAGGTGTTTCAGTGGTCCGAGATGAGTTTTGCACGCATTCCTTAGCGACTAAGCAAAAGAGGACCCAGGCGAGACCCAAATTGGAATTTGGACCCAAAGGCGCCAGGACACGACAGAGAGACAGGTAACTCTTCCTATTAGTTCTAGCAGTCACTTTCAAGGTGTTTCAAAGGCTCGAGATGAGTTTTGCATGCTTTCCTTAGCGACTAAGGAAAAGAGGCCCAAGCGAGACCCAAATTGAAATTTGGGCCCAAAGGCGCCAGGAGGCGAGAGTGAGACAGGGAACTCTTCCTGTTAGTCCTAGCAGTCACTTCCAAGGGGTCTCAGTGGTCCGAGATCAGTTTTGCACGCGTTCTTTAGCAACTAAGCAAAAGAGGACCCGGGCGAGACCCAAATTGGAATTTTGGCCCAAAGGTGCTAGCACGCGAGAGAGAGACACGGAACTCTTTCTATTAGTCCTACTAGTCACTTCCAAGGTGTTTCGGTGGCCCAAGATGAGTTTTTCAGGCGTTCCTTAGCGACTAAGCAAAAAAGGACCCATGCGAGACCCAAATTGAAATTCGGGCCCAAAGGTGCCAGGAGGCGAGATAGAGACAGGGAAATCTTCCTATTAGTCCTACCAGTGATTTCCAAGGGGTTTCAGCGTTCCGAGATAAGTTTTGCACGCGTTCCTTAGCGACTAAGCAAAAAAGGACCCAGGCGAGACCCAAATTGGAATTTGGGCCCAAAGGCGCCAGGAGACGACAGAGAGACAGGGAACTCTTCCTATTAGTCCTAGCAGTCACTTCCAAGGTGTTTTAGTAGCTCGAGATGAGTTTTGCATGCTTTCCTTAGCGACTAAGGAAAAGAGGACCCAAGCGAGACCCAAATTGAAATTTGGGTCCAAATGCGCCAGGAGGCGAGAGTGAGACAGGGAGCTCTTCCTGTTAGTCCTAGCAGTCACTTCCAAGGGGTTTCAGTGGTCCGAGATGAGTTTTGCACGCGTTCCTTAGCAACTAAGCAAAAGAGGACCCAGGCGAGACCCAAATTGGAATTTAGACCCAAAGGCGCCAAGAGACGACAAAGAGACAGGAAACTCTTCCTATTAGTCCTAGCAGTCACTTCCAAGGTGTTTCAAAGGCTCGAGATGAGTTTTGCATGCTTTCCTTAGCGACTAAGGAAAAGAAGGCCCAAGCGAGACCCAACTTGAAATTCGGGCCCAAAGGCGCCAGGAGGCGAGAGTGAGACAGGGAACTCTTCCTGTTAGTCCTAGCAGTGACTTCCAAGGGGTTTCAGTGGTCCGAGATGAGTTTTGCACGCGTTCCTTAGCGACTAAGCAAAAGAGGACCCAGGCGAGACCCAAATTGGAATTTTGGCCCAAAGGTGCCAACACGCGAGAGAGAGACACAGAACTCTTTCTATTTGTCCTACTGGTCACTTCCAAGGTGTTTCAGTGGTCCGAGATGAGTTTTGCACGCATTCCTTAGCGACTAAGCAAAAGAGGACCCAGGCGAGACCCAAATTGGAATTTGGACCCAAAGGCGCCAGGAGACGACAAAGAGACAGGGAACTCTTCCTATTAGTCCTAGCAGTCACTTCCAAGGTGTTTCAAAGGCTCAAGATGAGTTTTGCATGCTTTCCATAGCAAGTAAGGAAAAGAGGGCCCAAGCGAGACCCAAATTGAAATTCGGGCCCAAAGGCGCCAGGAGGCGAGAGTGAGACAGGGAACTCTTCCTGTTAGTCCTAGCAGTCACTTCCAAGGGGTTTCAGTGGTCCGAGATGAGTTTTGCACGCGTTCCTTAGCGACTAGGCAAAAGAGGACCCAGGCGAGACCCAAATTGAAATTCGAGCCCAAAGGCGCTAAGACGCGAGACAGAGACACTGAACTCCACCTTTCGTCCTAGCAGTCACTTCCAAGGTGTTTCAGTGGCCCGAGATGAGTTTTGCATGCGTTCCGTATGGACTAGGCAAAAGAGGACCCAGGCGAGACCCAAATTTGAATTTGGGCCCAAAGGTGCCACAAGGCGGGAGAGAAACAGGGAACTCTTCCTATTAGTCCTAGCGGTCTCTTCCAAGGTGTTTCAGTGGCCTGAGATGAGTTTTGCATGCTTTCCTTAGTGACTAAGGAAAAGAGGACCCAGGCGAGACCCAAATTGAAATTCGGGCCCAAAGGCGCCAGGTGGCGAGAGAGAGACAGGGAGTTTATCCTACTAATCCTAGAAGCCACTTCCAAGGTGTTTCACTGGCCCGAGATGAGTTTTGCATGCGTTCCTTAGCAACTAAGAAAAAGAGAACCCAGGCGAGACCCAAACTATAATTTAAGCCCAAAGCCGCCAGGAGGCGAGAGAGAGACAGGGAACTGTTCCTATTAGTCCTAGCAGTAACTTCCAAGGTGTTTCAGTGGCCCGAGATGAGTTTTGCAAGCGTTTCTTAGCGACTAAGCAAAAGAGGACCTAGGCGAGACACAAATTGGAAATTTGATCCAAAGGCGCCAGGAGGCGAGAGAGACACAGGGAACTCCCCCTATTAGTCCTAGCAGTCACTTCCAAGGTGTTTCAGAGGCCCGAGACGAGTTTGCACGTGTTCCTTAGCATCATAGCAAGAGAGGACCCAGGGGAGACACAATTTGGAATTTGGACCCAAAGGCGCCAGGAGACGACAAAGAGACAGGGAACTCTTCCTATTAGTCCTAGCAGTCACTTGCAAAGTGTTTCAGTGGCCTGAGATGAGTTTTGCGCGCGTTCCTTAGCGACTAAGAAAAAGAGAACCCAGGCGAGACCCAAATTGGAATTTGGACCCAAAGGCGGCAGGAGGCGAGAGAGAGACAGGGAGCTCTTCCTATTAGTCCTAGCAGTCACTTCCAAGGTGTTTCAGTGGCCCGAGATGAGTTTTGCAAGCGTTCCTTACCGACTAAGCAAAAGAGGACCCAAGCGAGACCCAAATTAGAATTTGGGCCGAAAGGCGGCAGGAGGCGAGAGAGAGACAGGGAACTGTTCTTATAAGTCCTAGCAGTCACTTCCAAGGTGTTTCAGTGGCCGAAGATGGATGTTGTACGCGTTCCTTAGCGACTATCCAACAGAGGACCCAGGCGAGACCCAAATTGGAATTTGGCCCAAAGGCGCCAGGACACGAGAGAGAGAGAGGGAACTGTTCCTATTAGTCCTAGCAGTCACTTTCAAAGTGTTTCAGTGGCCTAAGATGAGTTTTGCACGCGTTCCTTAGCTACTAAGAAAAAGAGAACCCAGGCGAGACCCAAATTGTAATTTGGGCCCAAAGGTGCCAGGAGGCGAGAGAGAGACAAGGAACTCTTCCTATTAGTCCTAGCTGTGACTTCCAAAGTGTTTCAGTGGCCCAAGATGAGTTTTGCACGCGTTCCTTAGCGACTAATCAAAAGAGGACTCAGGCCAGACCCAAATTAGAATTTGGGCCCATAGGCGGCAGGAGGCGAGAGAGAGACAGGGAGCTCTTTCTATTAGTCCTAGGAGTCACTTCCAAGGTGTTTCAGTGGTCTGAGATGAGTTTTGCAAGCGTTCCTTAGCGACTATGCAAAAGAGGACCGAGGCGAGACCCAAATTGGAATTATCAAAAAAATGACTAGTGACTGCTAGGAAAGCGTGAAAATGACGAGTAGCTCAAATAAAAAAAGATATATAAAAAAAAAATGATTGTCAAAGTCCATGATTTAAGCTACATCATTTAAGGTATTCCACTCTAGTTGTTGCACTAAATCACTCAAAAGAACTCCCTCCTCTTGAGTACCCACTTGATCTTGTCACCTTCCTTGGTTAAAATTTGAGCCTATCCTAACCCCATTTGTGACCAACAAAGCCCTCATGATAGGTGGTTCGTTGTATCTAGGCAAAGGAGATTGAGAATATGGGCAAGCCTATGGTAGGGTGAGGCTAAATGCATGGATTGAGGGAAAACACTTAGCCTGAAATGTTGTTGAGTGATGAGTGAAACACCAACTTGTGAGATGGATAGATTCTTTGCATTATGTGAGTCACATGAAACCTTGCTTGATTCTTTTGTTTCAATTTAGTGGGACTTTGCATGGAATATTTGACATGAGTATGATTCCTCTGTTGAATGAGTCTATGGTTGTGAAGATGTTGGAAGTGCTAATTAAAGCATGAAGTTGGAATGAAAATCTCTAAAAAAATTTTGGATAAATCCAACCCTCTTCATTTGCTTTGCTTGAATTTTGATTTGCTTGAGGACAAGCAAAAGTTTAAGTTTGGGGTTGTGATGAATTCACTTTTTATTATATTTTTACTTGCCTTTTTGGTGCTCCTTAATAGAAAAAAATGGACTTAGATAGTGCAAATAATATAGAAATCACATTTTGAGTAAATATCATAGGTTTATTAATTTTTGGTTAATTTGCATTTAATTACATAGGTATAGATTGCAATTTTAATTATCTTAATAATTTTGCAGAGTCCCCAAGTTAATTTTGAGAAATCTTGGCCCTTGGATGAAAGTTGCCCCCAAAGTAGCCACTTTTAGGAGCAAAAGTGCAACTACAGCAAGTCTGGGCATTAAAGATTCCAAAGTAGCTACTATCAAGCCCAAAAGTGGCAACTCCAGAAGCTCCAGGATGCTAATTTTGAAGCATTCCTGCGCGTGGCCACTATTGGCTCTCATAGTAGCCACGCGCACCAAAGTAGCCACTTTCAGCATAAATAGTGGCAACTCCAGAGAAGTGGCAACCCTTCCATCCTGCGCATGAACACTTTCAAGGCCCAAAGTGGACACTTTCAAAGGAAAAAGTGGACACTTTGGTGACCATTCATCCATTATAAATAGATTTTAGGAATTAGGGTACGGGACTTTTGATACTTTACACAATTTTCCTTTGCCAAATTGGGATAATTTCTTACGACATTGGAGTCTTGGGTGACAGCCAAGGGTCCTCTATAGGTTTTAATTTCCAATTTCTCTTTTGATTTTTGTTGAATTTACATTAATGATGTTTACATTTTTGCATTTCCTTCTCTCATTTGTGAAGTCCATCCATATGGAGGGCTAAACTTTCTTGTAATTCCTAGTCAATGCACATCAATCTTGAATTCTTGGGATTAATTGCAATACAAATCTTTCTTTCCTTGAATTTATTAACCCCAATCTCTGAATGAAATGGAATTTGCATGAAGGGAACATTGCTTAATGAACCCTAATTTACCTAACGAAATTCTAGATCAAAATTGCTTAATTTTGATTAATCCTTAAGGTTGCTTAATCTTAGGGATAGAGATTGGAGCCCATTAAGATGCTTAATTTTATTGGGATGTTAAAGTTAGTCTTCGCTTGTTAGATTAACTTAATTCAAGGGGAAGAAAGGGGATTATTAAATCATTTGAAAGAATAATGATGGAACTCATTGCTTGACTAGGGATTACTCATTTTAATTGATTGAATTTCATTAAATTTACATTTCGTTCTTGATTAAAATCCGGAAATTGACAAACCTCCCCCCAATTTCCTTGCTTTAAAATATATGTTTACACTTGTTCGATGCATGTTCCCAACCAAAAATTCCTTTGAAACGACCTAGGATAACACCCTAGTACTGCACTTATTTCTTTGCATATTTGATGAGGATTAACAACAATGCTTTGCATGACGAGTAGCTAAAATATCGTTTCATCACCCAAAGACGCCATGAGGCGAGAGAGAGACAGGGAACTCTTCCTATTAGTCCTAGCAGCCACTTCCAAAGTGTTTCAGTGACCTGAGATGAGTTTTGCACGCGTTCCTTAGCAACTAAGAAAAAGAGAACCCAGACGAGACCCAAATTGAAATTCGGGCCCAAAGGCGCCAGGAGGCGAGAGAGAGATAGGGAATTCTTCCTATTAGTCCTAGCAGTCACTTCCAAGGGATTTCAGTGGCCCGAGATGAGTTTTACACGCGTTCCTTAGCGACTAAGCAAAAGAGGACCTAAGCGAGACCCAAATTGGAATTTAGGCCCAAAGGTGGCAAGAGGCGAGAGAGAGACATGGAGCTCTTCCTATTAGTCCTAGCAGTCACTTCTAAGGTGTTTCACTGGCCCAAGATGAGTTTTGCAAGCGTTCCTTAGCGACTAAGCAAAAGAGGACCCAGGCGAGACCTAAATTGTAATTTGGGCCCAAAGGCGCTAGGAGGCAAGAGAGAGACATGGAACTCTTCCTATTTGACCTAGCTGTCACTTCCAAGATGTTTGAGTGGCCTGAGATGAGTTTTGCATGCTTTCCTTAACGACTAAGCAAAAGAAGGACCCAGGCGAGACCCAAATTGGAATTTGGGCCCAAAGGCGCCAAGAGACGAGAGAGAGACAGAGAACTCTTCGTATTAGTCCTAGCAGTCACTTCCAAGGTGTTTCAGTGTTCCGGGATGACTGTTGCACGCATTCCTTACCGACTAAGGAAAAGACGACTCAGGCGAGACCCCATTTGGAATTTCGGCCTAAAGGCGCTAGGAGACGACAGAGAGGCAAGGAACTCTTCCTATTACTCCTAGCAGTCACTTCCAAGGTGTTTCAGTGGCCCGAGATGAGTTTTACAAGCGTTTCTTAGCGACTAAGCAAAAGAGGACCCAGGCGAGACCCAAATTGTAATTTGTGCCGAAAGGTGCCAGGAGGCGAGAGAGAGACAGGGAACTCTTCATATTAGTCCTAGCAGCCATTTCCAAAGTGTTTTAGTGGCCCGAGATGAGTTTTGCACTCTTTCCTTAGCGACTAAGCAAAAGAGGACCCAGGCAAGACCCAAATTAGAATTTGGGCCTAAAGGCGCCAGGAGGCGAGAGAGAGTCAGGGAACTATTCCTATTAGTCCTAACAGTCACTTCCAAGGTGTTTTAGTGTTCTGAGATGAGTTTTGCACGCTTTCCTTAGCGACTAAGCAAAAGAGGACCAAGGCGAGACCCAAATTAGAATTTGGGCCCAAAGGCACCAGGAGGCGAGAGAGAGACAGGGAGCTCTTCCTATTAGTCCTAGCAGTCACTTCCAAGGTGTTTTAGTGGCCCAAGATGAGTTTTGCACGCGTTCCTGAGCAACTATGCAAAAGAGGACCCAGGCGAGACCCAAATTAGAATTTGGGCCTAAAGGCGCCAGGAGGCGAGAGAGAGTCAGGGAACTATTCCTATTGGTCCTAGCATTCACTTCCAAGGTGTTTCAGTGGCCCGAGATGAGTTTTCCATGCGTTCCTTAGCGACTAAGCAAAAGAGGACCCAAGTGAAACCTAAATTAGAATTTGGGCCCAAAGGCGCCAGGAGGCGAGAGAGAGACAGGGAACTGTTCCTATTAGTCCTAGCAGTCACTTCCAAGGTGTTTCAGTGCCCTGAGATGAGTTTTGCACGCTTTCCTTAGCGAATAAGCAAAAGAGGACCCAGGCGAGACCCAAATTAGAATTTTGGTCCAAAGACGGCAGTAGACGAGAAAGAGAGAGGGAACTGTTCCTATTAGTCCTACTAGTCACTTCCAAAGTGTTTCAGTCTTCCGAGGTGAGTTTTGCACGCGTTTCTTAGCGACTAAGCAAAAGAGGACCCAGGCGAGACCCAAATTGGAATTTGGGCCCAAAGGCGCCGGGAGGCCAGAGAGAGACAGAGAACTCTTTGTATTAGTCCTAATAGTCACTTCCAAGGTGTTTCAGTGGTCCGGGATGAGTTTTGCACCCATTCCTTACCGACTAAGGAAAATAGGACTCAGGCGAGACCCAATTTGGAAATTGGCCCAAAGGCGGCAGGAGGCGAGAGAGAGACAGGGAGCTCTTCCTATTAGTCCTACCAGTCACTTCCAAGGTGTTTTAGTGGCCCGCGATGAGTTTTGCACGCGTTCCTTAGCGACTAATCAAAAGAGGACCCAAGCGAGACCCAAATTGGAATTTAGGCCCAAAGGCGCTAGGAGGCGAGAGAGAGACACGAGACTCTTACTATTAGTCCTAGCAGTCACTTCCAAGGTGTTTCAGTGGTCCGGGATGAGTTTTGCACGCGTTCCTTAGCGATTAAGCAAAACAGGATTCAAGCGAGATCGAAATTCGAATTTGGGCCCAAAGGCGGCAGGAGGCGAGAGAGAGACAGGGAGCTCTTCCTATTAGTCCTAGCAGTGACTTCCAAAGTGTTTCAGTGGCCCGAGATGAGTTTTGCACGCGTTCCTTAGGGAGTAATCAAAAGAGGACTCAGGCGAGACCCAAATTGGAATTTGGGCCCATAGGCGGCAGGAGCGAAGAGAGAGACAGGGAACTGTTCCTATTAGTCCTAGCTGTCACTTCCAAGGTTTTCAGTGGACTGAGATGAGTTTTGCATGCTTTTTTTAGCGACTAAACAAAAAAGGACCCAGGCGAGACCTAAATTGGAATTTCAGCGTAAATTAGCGACTAAGCAAAAGAGGACCCAGGCGAGACCCAAATTGGAATTTGGGCCCAAAGGCGCCAGGATGCGAGAGAGAGACAGGGAACTCTTCCTATTAATCCTACCAGTCACTTCTATGGTGTTTCGATGGCCCGTGATGAGTTTTGCACGCGTTCCTTAGCGACTAAGGAAAAGATGACCTAGGCGAGACCCAAATTGGAATTTGGGCCGAAAGCTGCTAGGAGGCGAGACAGAGACACTAAACTCTTCCTATTAGTCCAAGCAGTCACTGCGAAGGTGTTCCAGTGGCCCTAGATAAGTTTTGAACGCTTTCCTTAGCGACTAAGCAAAGGAGGACCTAGGCGAGACCCAAATATGAATTTGGGCCCAAAGGCGCCAGGATGCGAGAGAGAGACAGGGAACTCTTCATATTAGTCCTAGCAGCCATTTCCAAAGTGTTTTAGTGGCCCGAGATGAGTTTTGCACTCTTTCCTTAGCGACTAAGCAAAAGAGGACCCAGGCAAGACCCAAATTAGAATTTGGGCCTAAAGGCGCCAGGAGGCGAGAGAGAGTCAGGGAACTATTCCTATTAGTCCTAACAGTCACTTCCAAGGTGTTTTAGTGTTCTGAGATGAGTTTTGCACGCTTTCCTTAGCGACTAAGCAAAAGAGGACCAAGGCGAGACCCAAATTAGAATTTGGGCCCAAAGGCACCAGGAGGCGAGAGAGAGACAGGGAGCTCTTCCTATTAGTCCTAGCAGTCACTTCCAAGGTGTTTTAGTGGCCCAAGATGAGTTTTGCACGCGTTCCTGAGCAACTATGCAAAAGAGGACCCAGGCGAGACCCAAATTAGAATTTGGGCCTAAAGGCGCCAGGAGGCGAGAGAGAGTCAGGGAACTATTCCTATTGGTCCTAGCATTCACTTCCAAGGTGTTTCAGTGGCCCGAGATGAGTTTTCCATGCGTTCCTTAGCGACTAAGCAAAAGAGGACCCAAGTGAAACCTAAATTAGAATTTGGGCCCAAAGGCGCCAGGAGGCGAGAGAGAGACAGGGAACTGTTCCTATTAGTCCTAGCAGTCACTTCCAAGGTGTTTCAGTGCCCTGAGATGAGTTTTGCACGCTTTCCTTAGCGAATAAGCAAAAGAGGACCCAGGCGAGACCCAAATTAGAATTTTGGTCCAAAGACGGCAGTAGACGAGAAAGAGAGAGGGAACTGTTCCTATTAGTCCTACTAGTCACTTCCAAAGTGTTTCAGTCTTCCGAGGTGAGTTTTGCACGCGTTTCTTAGCGACTAAGCAAAAGAGGACCCAGGCGAGACCCAAATTGGAATTTGGGCCCAAAGGCGCCGGGAGGCCAGAGAGAGACAGAGAACTCTTTGTATTAGTCCTAATAGTCACTTCCAAGGTGTTTCAGTGGTCCGGGATGAGTTTTGCACCCATTCCTTACCGACTAAGGAAAATAGGACTCAGGCGAGACCCAATTTGGAAATTGGCCCAAAGGCGGCAGGAGGCGAGAGAGAGACAGGGAGCTCTTCCTATTAGTCCTACCAGTCACTTCCAAGGTGTTTTAGTGGCCCGCGATGAGTTTTGCACGCGTTCCTTAGCGACTAATCAAAAGAGGACCCAAGCGAGACCCAAATTGGAATTTAGGCCCAAAGGCGCTAGGAGGCGAGAGAGAGACACGAGACTCTTACTATTAGTCCTAGCAGTCACTTCCAAGGTGTTTCAGTGGTCCGGGATGAGTTTTGCACGCGTTCCTTAGCGATTAAGCAAAACAGGACTCAAGCGAGATCGAAATTCGAATTTGGGCCCAAAGGCGGCAGGAGGCGAGAGAGAGACAGGGAGCTCTTCCTATTAGTCCTAGCAGTGACTTCCAAAGTGTTTCAGTGGCCCGAGATGAGTTTTGCACGCGTTCCTTAGGGAGTAATCAAAAGAGGACTCAGGCGAGACCCAAATTGGAATTTGGGCCCATAGGCGGCAGGAGCGAAGAGAGAGACAGGGAACTGTTCCTATTAGTCCTAGCTGTCACTTCCAAGGTTTTCAGTGGACTGAGATGAGTTTTGCATGCTTTTTTTAGCGACTAAACAAAAAAGGACCCAGGCGAGACCTAAATTGGAATTTCAGCGTAAATTAGCGACTAAGCAAAAGAGGACCCAGGCGAGACCCAAATTGGAATTTGGGCCCAAAGGCGCCAGGATGCGAGAGAGAGACAGGGAACTCTTCCTATTAATCCTACCAGTCACTTCTATGGTGTTTCGATGGCCCGTGATGAGTTTTGCACGCGTTCCTTAGCGACTAAGGAAAAGATGACCTAGGCGAGACCCAAATTGGAATTTGGGCCGAAAGCTGCTAGGAGGCGAGACAGAGACACTAAACTCTTCCTATTAGTCCAAGCAGTCACTGCGAAGGTGTTCCAGTGGCCCTAGATAAGTTTTGAACGCTTTCCTTAGCGACTAAGCAAAGGAGGACCTAGGCGAGACCCAAATATGAATTTGGGCCCAAAGGCGCCAGGATGCGAGAGAGAGACAGGGAACTCTTCATATTAGTCCTAGCAGCCATTTCCAAAGTGTTTTAGTGGCCCGAGATGAGTTTTGCACTCTTTCCTTAGCGACTAAGCAAAAGAGGACCCAGGCAAGACCCAAATTAGAATTTGGGCCTAAAGGCGCCAGGAGGCGAGAGAGAGTCAGGGAACTATTCCTATTAGTCCTAACAGTCACTTCCAAGGTGTTTTAGTGTTCTGAGATGAGTTTTGCACGCTTTCCTTAGCGACTAAGCAAAAGAGGACCAAGGCGAGACCCAAATTAGAATTTGGGCCCAAAGGCACCAGGAGGCGAGAGAGAGACAGGGAGCTCTTCCTATTAGTCCTAGCAGTCACTTCCAAGGTGTTTTAGTGGCCCAAGATGAGTTTTGCACGCGTTCCTGAGCAACTATGCAAAAGAGGACCCAGGCGAGACCCAAATTAGAATTTGGGCCTAAAGGCGCCAGGATGCGAGAGAGAGACAGGGAACTCTTCCTATTAGTCCTACCAATCAATTCCAAGGTGTTTCGATGGTTCAAGATGAGTTTTGCACGTGTTTCTTAGTGACTAAGCAAAAGATGACCCAGGCGAGACTCAAATTGGAATTTGGACCTAAAGGCGCCAGGAGGCGAGAGAGAGGTAGGGAACTCTTCCTATTAGTCCTACCAGCCACTTCCAAGGTGTTTCGATGGCCTGAGATGAGTTTTGCATGCTTTCCTTACCGACTAAGCAAAGGAGGACCCAGGCGAGACCTAAATTGGAATTTGGGCCCAAAGGCGCCAGGAGGCGAGAGAGAGACAGGGAGCTCTTCCTATTAGTCCTAGCAGTTACTTCCATGGTGTTGCAGTGGCCCGAGATAAGTTTTGCACGCGTTCCTTAGCGACTGAGAAAAAGAGGATCAAGGCGAGACCCAAATTAGGATTTGGGCCCAAAGGCGGCAGGAGGCGAGAGAGAGACAGGGAGCTCTTCCTATTAGTCCTAGCGGTCACTTCCAAGGTGATTCAGTGGCCCAAGATGAGTTTTGCACGTGTTCCTTAGCGACTAAGCAAAAGAAGACCCAGGCAAGAGCCAAATTAGAATTTGGGCCCAAAGGCGGCAGGAGGCGAGAGAGAGACAGGGAGCTCTATTCCTATTAGTCCTAGTAGTCACTTCCTAGGTGTTTCAGTGGCCCGAGATGAGTTTTGCACGCGTTCCTTAGTGACTAAGCAAACGAGGACCTACGTAAGAACCAAATTGAAATTTGGAACCAAAGGCCCAGGAGGCGAAAGAGAGACATGGAACTATTCTTATTAGTCCTAGCCGTCACTGCCAAGGTCTTTCAGTGGTCCTAGATGAGTTTTGCACGCGTTCCTTAGCAACTAAGCAAAAGAGGACCCAGGCAAGACCCAAATTGGAATTTGGCCGCAAAGGTGCCCAGAGGCGAGAGAGAGACAGAGAACTCTTCCTATTAGTTCGAGCAGTCACTTCCAAGGTGTTACAATGGCCCGAGATGAGTTTTGCATGCGTTCCTTAGAGACTAAGCAAAAGAGGACCCAGGCGAGACCCAAATTGGAATATGGGCCCAAAGGCGCCAGGAGGCGAGAGAGAGATACGAAACTCTTCCTATTAGTCCTAGCAGTCACTTCGAAGGTGTTTCAGTGGCCCGAGATGTGTTTTGCATGCATTCCTTAGCGACTAAGCAAAAGAGGACCCAGGCTAGAGCCAAATTGGAATTTGGGCCCAAACGCACCAGGAGGCGAGAGAGAGACAGGGAACTCTTCCTATTAGTCCTAGCAGACACTTCCAAGGAGTTTCGGTGGCCACTTCCAAGGTTTTTCGGTGGCCCCAAATTAGTTTTGCACGCGTTCCTTAGCAACTAACCAAAAGAGGACTCTAGTGAGACCCAAATTGAAATTTGGGCCCAAAGGCGCTAGGTGGCGAGAGAGAGTCACGGAACTCTTCCTATTAGTCCTAGAAGCCACTTCCAAGGTGTTTCGATGGCCCGAGATGAGTTTTGCATGCGTTCCTTAGAGACTAAGCAAAAGAGGACCCAGTCGAGTCCCAAATTGGAATTTCGGCCCAAAGCCGCCAGAATGAGAGGGAGAGACAGGGAACTCTTCCTATTAGTCCTTGCAGTCACTTCCAAGGTGTTTCAGAGGCCCAAGATGAGTGTTGCACGCGTTCCTTAGCGACTAAGCAAAAGAGGACTCAGGCGAGACACAAATTGGAATTTGGGCCCCACGGCGCCAGGATGCGAGAGGGAGACAGGGAACTCTTCCTATTAGTCGGAGGAGTCACTTCCAAGGTGTTTCGGTGGCACGAGATGAGTTTTCGACGCGTTCCTCAGTGACTAAGCAAAGGAGTACCCAGGTGAGACCCAAATTGCAATTTGGGCCCAAAGGCGCCAAGAGGCGAGAGAGAGACAGGGAACTCTTCCTATTAGTCCTAGCAGTCACTTCCAAGGTGTTTCGATGGCCACTTCCAAGGTGTTTCGGTCGCCCAAGATGAGTTTTGCACGCGTTCCTTAGCTACTAAGCATAAGAGGACCCAGGCGAGATCCAAATTGGAATTTCGGCCCAAATACGCCAGGACGCGAGAGAGAGACAGGGAACTCTTGCCATTAGTCCTAGCAGTCACTTCCAAGGTGTTTCAGCGGCCCGGGATGAGTATTGCACGCGTTCCTTAGCGACTAAGCAAAAAAGGACCCAGGCGAGACCCAAATTGAAATTTTGGCCCAAAGGCGCAAGGAGGCGAGAGAGAGACACGAAACTCTTCCTATTAGTCCGAGCAGTAACTTCCAAGGTGTTTCGGTGGCCCAAGATGAGTTTTGCACGCGTTCCTTAGCGACTAAGCAAAAGAGGGCCCAGGCGAAACCCAAATTGGGATTTGGGCCCAAAGGCGCCAGGAGGCGAGAGAGAGAAAGGGAACTTTTCCTATTAGTCCTAGCAGTCACTTCCAATGTGTTTCAGTGGCCCGAGATTAGTTTTGCACGCATTCCTCAGCGACTAAGCAAAAAAGGACCCAGGTGAGACCCAAATTGCAATTTGGGCCCAAAGGCGCCAAGAGGCGAGAGAGAGACAGGGAACTCTTCCTATTAGTCCTAGCAGTCACTTCCAAGATGTTTCGATGGCCGGAGATTAGTTTTGGATGCGTTCCTTAGCAACAAAGCAAAAGAGGACCCAGGTGAGTCCCAAATTTGAATTTGGACCCAAAGGCGGCAGGAGGCAAGAGAGAGACAGGGACTCTACCTGTTAGTGCTAGCAGTCACTTCCAAGGTGTTTCGGTGGCCGACATGAGTTTTGCACCCGCTCCTAAGCGACTAAGCAAAAGAGGACCCAGCGAGACTCATATCAAAATTTGTGCCTAAAGGCGCTAGGAGGTGAGAGAGAGACAGGGAACTCTTCTTATTAGTCATCGAAGTCGCTTCCAAGGTTTTTCAGTGGCCCGGGATAAGTTTTGCAAGCGTTCCTTAGCGACTAAGCAAAAGAGGACCCAGGCGAGACCCAAATTGGAATTTGGGCCCAAAGGCACCTGAGGCAAGAGAGAGACATGGAACTCTTCCTATCAGTCCTAACAGTCACTTCCAAGGTGTTTCGGTGCCCCGAGATGAGTATTGTACGCTTTCCTTAGAGACTAAGCAAAAGAGGACCCAGGCGAGGCCAAAATTGGAATTTGAGCCCAAAGGCACCAAAAGTCGAGAGAGAGACAGGGAACTCTTCCTATTAGTCCGAGCAGTCACTTGAAAGGTGTTTCGCTGGCTCGAGATGTGTTTTGCACGCGTTCCTTAGCGACTAAGCAAAAGAGGACCCAAGTGAGACCCAAATTGAAATTTCGGCCCAACGGCGCCAGCAGGTGAGAGTGAGACAGGGAACTCTTTCTATTAGTCCCAGCAGTCACTTCCAAGGTATTTTGACGGCCCAAGATGAGTTTTGCACGCGTTCCTTAGCGACTAAGCAAAAGAGGACCCAGTTGAGACCTAAATTGGAATTTGGGCCCAAAGGCGACAGGTGCGAGAGAGACACAGGGAGCTCTTCCTATTAGTCCAAGCAGTCACTTCCAAGGTGTTTCAGTGGCCCGAGATGAGTTTTGCACGCGTTCCTTTGCGACTAAGCAATAGAAGACCGAGGTGAGACCTAAATTAGAATTTGCTCTGAAAGGCGCCATGAGGCGAGAGAGAGACAGAGAGCTCTTCCGATTAGTCCTAGCAGTCACTTCCAAGGTGTTTCAGTTGCCCGAGATGAGTTTTGCTGGCGTTCCTTAGAGACTAAGCAAAAGAGGACCCAGGCGAGACCCAAAAGGGAATTTGGCCCCAAAAGCGCCAGGAAGCGAGAGAGAGACAGAGAGCTCTTCTTATTAGTCCTAACAGTCACTTCCAAGGTGTTTCGGTGCCCCGAGATGAGTTTTGTACGCTTTCCTTAGAGACTAAGCAAAAGAGGACCTAGGCGAGGCCAAAATTGGAATTTGAGTCGAAAGGCGGCAGGAGGCGAGAGAGACATAGGGAGCACTTCCTATTAGTCCTAGCAGTCACTTCCAAGGTGTTTTAGTGGCCTGAGATGAGTTTTGCACGCATTCCTTATGGACAAAGCAAAAAAGGACCAAGGCGAGATTCAAATAAGAATCTGGGCCCAAAGGTGCCAGGAGGCGAGAGAGAGACAGGGAGCTCTACCTGTTAGTCCTAGCAGTCACTTCCAAGGTCTTTCGGTGGCCCGAAATTAGTTTTGGATGCGTTCCTTAGCGACAAAGCAAAAGAGGACCCAGGCGAGACCCAAATTTGAATTTGGACCCAAAAGCGGCAGGAGGCGAGAGAAAGATAGGGAGCTCTTCCTATTAGTCCTAGTAGTCATTTCCAATGTGTTTCACTAGCCAGAGATGAGTTTTGCACGCGTTCCTTAGCTACTAATCAAAAGAGGACCAAGGCGAGACCCAAATTAGAATTTGGGCTCAAAGGTGCCAAGAGGCGAGAGAGAGACAGGGAGCTCTACCTATTAGTCCTAGCAGTCACTTCTAAGGTATTTTAGTGGCTTGAGATGAGTTTTGCATGCGTTCCTTAGGGACAAAGCAAAAGAGGACCCAGGCGATATGCAAATTGGAATTTAGGCCGAAAGGCGGCAGTAGGCGAGGGTGTGACAGGGGACTCTTCCTATTTGTCCTTCGAGTCAATTCCAAGGTGTTTCAGTGGCCCGAGATGAGTTTTGCACGTGTTCCTAAGCGACTAAGCAAAAGAGGACCCAGGCGAGGCCAAAATTGGAATTTGAGCCCAAAGGCACCAAAAGTCGAGAGAGAGACAGGGAACTCTTCCTATTAGTCCGAGCAGTCACTTGCAAGGTGTTTCGCTGGCCCGAGATGAGTTTTGCACGCGTTCCTTAGCGATTAAGCGAAAGAGGACCCAAGTGAGACCCAAACTGGAATTTGGGCCCAAAGGCGCTAGGAGGTGAGAGAGAGACAGGGAACTCTTCCTATTAGTCCTAGCAGTCACTTCCGAGGTGTTTCGGTGGCCACTTCCAAGGTGTTTCGGTTGCCTGAGATGAGTTTTGCATGCATTTTTTAACGACCTAGCAAAGGAGGACCCAGTCGAGACCCATATTGGAATTTGGGCCCAAAGGCGCCAGGAGCGAGAGAGACACAGGGAGCTCTTCCTATTAGTCCAATCAGTCACTTCCAAGGTGTTTCAGTGGCCCGAGATGAGTTTTGCACGCGTTCCTTAGCGACTAAGCAATAGAAGACCTAGGTGAGACCTAAATTAGAATTTGCTCTGAAAGGCGCCAGGAGGCGAGAGAGAGACAGGGAGCTCTTCCGATGAGTCCTAGCAGTTACATCCAAGGTGTTTCAGTAGAATTTGCTCTGAAAGGCGCCAGGAGGCGAGAGAGAGACAGGGAGCTCTTCCGATTAGTCCTAGCAGTTACTTCCAAGGTGTTTCAGTGGCCTGAGATGAGTTTTGCTCGCGTTCCTTAGAGACTAAGCAAAAGAGGACCCAGGCGAGACCCAAAATGGAATTTGGCCCCAAATGCGCCAGGAAGTGAGAGAGAGACAGGGAGCTCTTCTTATTAGTCCTATCAGTCACATCGAAGGTGTTTCAGTGGCCCGAGATGAGTTTAGCACGTGTTCCTTAGCGATAAATAAAAAGAGGACACAAGCGAGACCCAAATTGGAATTTGGGCCCAAAGGCGGCAGGAGGCGAGAGAGACATAGGGAGCTCTTCCTATTAGTCCTAGCAGTCACTTCCAAGGTGTTTTAGTGGCCTGAGATGAGTTTTGCACGTATTCCTTAGGGACAAAGCAAA
Source organism: Abrus precatorius (assembly GCF_003935025.1). Classification (NCBI taxonomy): domain Eukaryota; kingdom Viridiplantae; phylum Streptophyta; class Magnoliopsida; order Fabales; family Fabaceae; genus Abrus; species Abrus precatorius. Next base: position 3,510,554 of record NW_020874290.1, on the reverse strand, counting down.
AAAGGACCAAGGCGAGACCCAAATTAGAATTTGGGCCCAAAGGTGCCAGGAGGCGAGAGAGAGACAGGGAGCTCTACCTGTTAGTCCTACCCGTCACTTCCAAGATGTTTCGATGGCCGGAGATTAGTGTTGGATGCGTTCCTTAGCGACAAAGCAAAAGAGGACCTAGGCGAGACCCAAATTTGAATTTGGACCCAAAGGCGACAGGAGGCGAGAGAAAGATAGGGAGCTCTTCCTATTAGTCCTTGTAGTCAATTCCAAGGTGTTTAAGAGCCCCGAGCTAAGTTTTCCACGCGTTTCTTAGCGATAAAGAAAAAGAGGACCCAGACGAGACCGAAATTGGAATCTGGGCCCAAAGGCGGCAGGAGCGAGAGAGACACAGGGAGCTCTACCTATTAGTCCTATCAGTCACTTCCAAGGTTTTTCGGTGGCCACTTCCAAGGTGTTTCGGTGGCCTAAGATGAATTTTGCACGCATTTTTTAGCGACCTAGCAAAAGAGGATCCAGGCGGGCCCCAAATTTATTTTTGGCCCAACGGCGCCAGCAGGTGAGATAGAGACAGGGAACTCTTTCTATTAGTCCCAGCAGTCACTTCCAAGGTATTTCGACGGCCCGAGATGAGTTTTGCACGCATTCCTTAGCGACTAAGCAAAAGTGGACATAGGCGAGACCCAAACAGGAATTTGGGCCCAAAGGAGCCAGGAGGCGAGAGAGAGACAGGGAGCTCTTCCTAATAGTCCTAGCAGTCACTTCCAAGGTGTTTCAGTGGCCCGAGATGAGTTTTACATGCGTTTCATAGCCACTAAGCAAAAGAGGACCCAGGCGAGACCCAAATTGGAATTTGGGTCCAAAGGCGCGAAAAGGCGAGAGAGAGACAGGGAGCTCTTCCTATTAGTGCTAGCAGGCACTTCCAAGGTGTTTCGATGGCACAAGATGAGTTTTGCACACGTTCCTGAGCGACTAAGCAAAAGAAGACCCAGGCGAGACCCAAATTGGAATTTGGGCCCAAAGGCGCTAGGAGGCGAGAAAGAGACAGGGATCTCTTTCAATTAGTCCTAGCAGTCACTTGCAAGGTGTTTCAGTTGCCCAGGATGAGTTTTCAACGCGTTCCTTAGCGACTAAGCAAAAAAGGACCCAGGCGAGACCCAAATTGGAATTTGGGTCCAAAGGCGCCAGGAGGCGAGAGAGAGACAGGGAACTCTTCCTATTAGTCCTAGTAGTGAATTTCAAGGGGTTTGAGTGGCCTGAGATGACTTTTGCACGTGTTCCTTAGCGACTAAGCAAAACAGAACCCAGGCGAGGCGCAAATTGAAATTTGGGCCTAAAGGCGCCAGAAGGCGAGAGAGAAACAGAGAACTCTTCCTATTAGTCCTAGAAGTCACTTCCAAGGGGTTTCAGTGGCCCGAGATGAGTTTTGTACGCGTTTCTTAGTCACTAAGCAAAAGAGGACCCAGGCGAGACCCAAATTGGAATTTGGGCCCAAAGGCGCAAGGAGGCGAGAGAGAAACAGGGAACTCTTCATATTAGTCCTAGCTGTCACTTCCAAGGTGTTTCGGTGGCTCGACATGAGTTTTACACGCGTTCCTAAGCGACTAAGCAAAAGAGCACCCATGCGAAACCCAAATTGGAAGTTGGACCCAAAGGCGGCAGGAGGTGAGAGAGAGATAAGGAACTCTTCCTATTAGTCCTAGCAGTCACTTCCAAGGTGTTTTAGTGGCCCAAGATGAGTTTTGCACGAGTTCCTTAGCCACTAAGCAAAAGAGGACCCATGCGAGACCCAAATTGGAAGTTGGGCCCAAAGGCAGCAGGAGGTGAGAGAGAGACAGGGAACTCTTCCTATTAGTCCTAACAGTCACTTCCAAGGTGTTTCAGTGGCCTGAGATGAGTTTTGCAAGCGTTCGTTACCGACTAAGCAAAAGAGGACCCAGGTGAGACCCAAATTTGAATTTGGGCCCAAAGGGGCCAAGAGGCGAGGAAGAGACAGGTAACTCTTCCTATTAGTTCTAGCAGTCACTTCGAAGGTGTTTCGGTGGCCCGATATAAGTTTTCCACACGTTCCTTAGCGACTAAGCAAAAGGGGACCCAAGCGAGGCCCAAATTGGAATTTAGGCCCAGCGACGCCAGAAGGTGAGAGAGAGAGACAGGGAACTCTTCCTATTAGTTCTAGCAGTCACTTCGAAGGTGTTTCGGTGGCCCGATATGAGTTTTCCACGCGTTCCTTAGAGACTAAGCAAAAGCTGACCCAAGCGAGGCCCAACTTGGAATTTAGGACCAGCGACGCCAGAAGGTGAGGGAGAGAGACAGGGAACTCTTCCTATTAGTCCTAGCAGTCACTTCCAAGGTGTTTCGATAGCCCGAGATGAGTTTTGCACGCGTTCCTTAGCGACTAAGCAAAAGAGGACCCAGGCGAGACCCAAATTGGAATTTGGGCCCAACGGCGCCAGAAGGCGAAAGAGGGACATGTATCTCTTCCTATTAGTCCTTGCAGTCACTTCCAAGGTGTTTCGATGGCCCAAGATGAGTTTTGCACGCGTTCCTTAGCGACTAAGCAAAAGAGGACCCAGGCGAGATCCAAATTGGAATTTGGGCCCAAAGGCACCAGGAGGCGAGAGAGAGACAGGGAACTCTTCCTATTAGTCCGAGCAGTAACTTCCAAGGTGTTTCGGTGCCCCAAGATTAGTTTTGGACGCGTTCCTTAGCGACTAAGCAAAAGAGGACCCAGGCGAGACCCAAATTGGAATTTGGGCCCAAAGGCGCTAGGAGCCGAGAAAGAGACAGATTAGTCCTAGCAGTCACTTCCAAGGTGTTTCAGTGGCCCAGGATGAGTTTTCAACGCGTTCCTTAGCGACTAAGCAAAAGAGGACCCAGGCGAGACCCAAATTGGAATTTGGGTCCAAAGGCGCCAGGAGGCGAGAAAGAGACAGGGAACTCTTCCTATTAGTCCTAGCAGTGAATTTCAAGGGGTTTCAGTGGCCTGAGATGACTTTTGCACGTGTTCCTTAGCGACTAAGCAAAACAGAACCCAGGCGAGCCGCAATTTGAAATTTGGGCTAAAAGGCGCCAGAAGGCGAGAGAGAAACAGAGAACTCTTCCTATTAGTCCTAGCAGTCACTTCCAAGGGGTTTTAGTGGCCCGAGATGAGTTTTGTACGCGTTTCTTAGCCACTAAGCAAAAGAGGACCCAGGCGAGACCCAAATTGGAATTTGGGCCAAAAGGAGCAAGGAGGCGAGAGAGAAACAGGGAACTCTTCCTATTAGTCCTAGCAGTCACTTCCAAGGTGTTTGGGTGGCTCGACATGAGTTTTACACGCGTTCCTAAGAGACTAAGCAAAGGAGCACCCATGCGAGACCCAAATTGGAAGTTAGGCCCAAAGGCGGCAGGAGGTGAGAGAGAGATAGGGAACTCTTCCTATTTGTCCTAGCAGTCACTTCCAAGGGGTTTCAGTGGCCCGAGAAGAGTTTTGTACGCGTTTCTTAGCCACTAAGCAAAAGAGGACCTATGCGAGACCCAAATTGGAAGTTGGGCCCAAAGGCAGCAGGAGGTGAGAGAGAGATAGGGAACTCTTCCTATTAGTCCTAGCAGTCACTTCCAAGGTGTTTTAGTGGCCCGAGATGAGTTTTGCACGCGTTCCTTAGCCACTAAGCAAAAGAGACCCATGCGAGACCCAAATTGGAAGTTGGGCCCAAAGGCACCAAGAGGCGAGAGAGAGACAGGGAACTCTTCCTATTAGTCCTAGCAGTCACGTCCAAGGTGTTTTGGTGGCCCAAGATGAGTTTTGCACACGTGCCTGAGCGACTAAGCAAAAGAGGACGCAGGCGACCCCCAAATTAGAGTTTGGGCCCAAAGGCGCTAGGAGGCGAGAAAGAGACAGGGATCTCTTTCAATTAGTCCTAGCAGTCACTTCCAAGGTGTTTCAGTGGCCCAGGATGAGTTTTGAACGCGTTTCTTAGCGACTAAGCAAAAGAGCGCCCATGCGAGACCCAAATTGGAAGTTAGGCCCAAAGGCGGCAGGAGGTGTGATATGAACCCCATTTGCACAAGGGCTGACTTAGGATCTTTAGGGTTAGAACCTTGTAGAAAAATTTGAAAATTTAGTGATGAATTTCTGGGCAAATTAGGTGTTGGTCCATGGTGTTAAAATAAGTGAAAAAGGAAGCAAAAACGCTGGTTTGGTGGTGGCTGGACAGAATTTTAGAAATGACGGTATCTCAAGTTATAGAACTCCAATTGAGGTGATTCCAAAACGAGGTGAAAGTTCTCGTTCTGAAATTCAATTTAGGCTCAAGAATCACTCAATTTGGCTGAGTAGAATGAGAGTTATGATAACGAGATAATTCTGGGCAGATTTGAGTTTTTTTTGGAACTTTGGTGAAGAATTGAATGGGGGAAGGAAAGAATCACTCTTTCCAAGGAAGGCAACACACAAAGGGATGTGAAAGCCCTTTGATACAGCCAAGGTGTTCTTGAATCACTCAAGAACTTAGGAGAATCACTCTCACTAAGATAAAAGAGATAAACTCTAATATTTCTGAATCAAACTTAACTTGTCTTATTGATAAGAATGGTTCAGCTTATATAGAAGCTTTACCATCAGAATTACAAAGGTTCCATAACGGAAAATGAAACTACTTGATGGCTGATTGTAACTGAAATTGTGGCAACCAAAAAGTCACCCAACAGCCACTATGCGCCTCTTGGTCTTCCAAAGGCTGATTGTAACTGAAATTGTGGCAACCAAAAAGTCACCCAACAGCCACTAGCTATGCACCTCTTGGTCTTCCAAAGGCTGATGCCTAAGTTGCCAATTGGGCCCTTATTACAACTTGAAATAAAACCAAACCAAAGCCCATTAGTTGATTAACCACAAAACATAATTTGGTCAGCCAACTTTACAAAGGATTGGGCCATTATTTAAAACAAACTAAAAGCTTAAAAACTGAAGCAAAGTGGCGCCCTAGTTCTCCTCCATTTGGGCCATGATGCAATTCACAACCTTGGTCTTTTCTCCTTGAAACTTGGGCTTGTATTCAATTAATATGGACAACACTTGTTGAAGAGCTTCTTTTGCTCTCCTTGCTCTAGCCCTTGTCATAGGTCCTCCAAGTCCTTCAAGAGGATCCTTGCCCTTGCTCATGGTCATGTCCTCATCATTCTCTCCCTCTTGAGAAGGATTTGTCCTCAAATCGGATTCTCCATCTACATCAAAAAGAGATAAGTCAGACACATTGAAGGTGGAACTAACATTATACTCACCCGGCAGCTCAATTTTGTAAGCATTGTCATTGATTCTTTCAAGCACTTGGAATGGACCATCTCCCCTTGGTTGAAGCTTTGACTTCCTTTGTTCCGGAAACCTTTCCTTTCTCATGTGCACCCAAACCCAATCTCCGGGTTCGAAGATAACCTTCTTTCTCCCTTTGTTGGCTTGTTTAGCATAGCTTTCATTTCTCCTCTCAATTTGATTTTTGACTCTCTCATGAAGCTTCTTCACATAGTCCGCCTTTGCATGACCTTCTTTATGCTTAAAAACTGAAACATTAGGCATAGGCAAAAGATCAAGAGGAGTTAGTGGGTTAAAACCATAAACAACCTCAAAAGGAGAACAATTAGTAGTGCTATGAACAGCCCTATTGTAAGCAAACTCAACATGGGGTAAACAAACTTCCCAAGTTTTTAAGTTCTTTCTTAAAACTGTCCTAAGCAATGTTCCCAACGTCCTATTAACAACTTCCGTTTGCCCATCGGTTTGTGGGTGACAAGTGGTTGAAAATAACAATTTAGTGCCCAACTTGCCCCACAAGGTCCTCCAAAAATGGCTTAGGAACTTAGAGTCCCTATCACTGACAATGCTCCTTAGCAAACCATGGAGTCTCACAATCTCCTTGAAAAACAAATCAGCCACATGAGAAGCATCATTCACCTTTTTACATGGAATAAAATGAGCCATTTTAGAAAACCTATCAACAACCACAAAAATTGAATCTTTGCCACTACTTGTGTTTGGCAGCCCCAAAACAAAATCCATGGATAAATCAATCCAAGGATACTCCGGAATTGGCAATGGAGTATACAATCCATGAGGCTTTACCTTTGACTTTGCCTTTTTACAAACAATGCAATGTTCACAAAATTTCTGCACATCCTTTTTCAAATGAGGCCAATAAAAATGTTCTTGTAATGTTTTTAGAGTCTTTTGGACCCCAAAATGCCCCATTAAACCTCCTTCATGTGCTTCACTAACAAGCAAGTTTCTTGTAGAACATTTAGGCACACACAATTTGTTTTCTTTGAAAAGAAAGCCTTCATGTCTAAAGAAACCATTTTCTGAAAATTTTTCACAATTTTTAAAAATTTCACCAAAAGTTTCATCACTTTCATACATGTTTTTCAAACATTCAAGACCAATCAATTTTGTTTCAAGCATAGAAAGCAAAGCATGACGCCGAGAAAGAGCATCAGCTACAATGTTACCTTTTCCTCTTTTATGTTTGATAACATAAGGGAATTGCTCTAGAAATTCCACCCACTTGGCATGCCTTTTGTTAAGCTTGCCTTGTCCCTTGATATATTTGAGGGACTCATGGTCACTATGAATGACAAATTCCTTGGGATAAAGGTAGTGTTGCCATGTTTTCAAAGCTCTCACTAAGGCATACAACTCTTTATCATAAGTTGAATAGTTAAGGGTAGGACCACTTAGCTTTTCACTAAAATAAGCAATTGGATGGCCTTCTTGCAACAACACAGCCCCAATCCCAACATTTGAAGCATCACACTCAATTTCAAAAGATTTTTGAAAGTTTGGCAAAGCAAGTATGGGGGCATTAGTTAGCTTTTGCTTAAGAGCTTTGAAAGCTTCTTCTTGTTTCTCTCCCCATTTGAAACCAACATTTTTCTTAAGCACTTCATTTAGAGGTGCTGCCAATGTGCTAAAATCCTTCACAAATCTCCTATAGAAACTTGCTAAACCATGGAAACTTCTCACTTCAGTCACGGACTTAGGTGTAGGCCATTCTTGAATAGCCCTAACCTTTTCCTCATCCACTTGTACTCCTTTTGAACTTACAACAAAACCAAGAAACACAACATGGTTAGTAAAAAAGATGCATTTTTCAAGATTGGCATACAATTGTTCTTCTCTAAGCACACACAAGACAGATTTTAAATGATCAACATGCAATTCAAGTGAAGTGCTATAGATAAGAATATCATCAAAGTACACCACAACAAATTTTCCTATGAATTTTCTCAAAACATGGTTCATTAATCTCATGAAAGTGCTAGGAGCATTAGTTAAGCCAAAAGGCATAACCAACCATTCATACAAACCATATTTTGTTTTGAAAGCAGTTTTCCATTCATCCCCTTCTCTAACCCTAATTTGATTGTATCCACTTTTTAAATCAATTTTAGAGAAGTAACATGCACCATGCAATTCATCAAGCAAATCATCAAGCCTAGGTATAGGATGCCTATATTTAATGGTGATGTTATTAAGGGCTCTACAATCAGAACACATGCGCCATGTCCCATCCTTTTTAGGAACCAAAATTACCGGGACAGCACAAGGACTCATGCTATCTCTTACCCATCCCTTACCAATGAGTTCATCCACTTGTCTTTGGATCTCCTTGGTCTCTTGAGGGTTGCTTCTATAGGCTGGCCTATTAGGCAAAGAAGCTCCTGGAATGAGATCAATTTGATGCTCAATACCTCTTAATGGTGGCAACCCACTTGGTACACTTGTTGGAAACACATCTCCAAATTCCTGCAAAAGAGACTTCACTCTAGAAGGCAAATCAAGGTTATCAAAAGTGTTAGTGGTCAAAACATAGTTTTTGCAAATTAACAAAAATAGGGGCTGTTTAGATAGAAACAACCTCTTGACCTCACTTTTTGTAGCTAAAAAGCTCTCCTTCACCTCAAGTGTTTCACTCTTCTTTTTCCTCTCATGTGTTTCTCTCTTTTTGTCCTCACTTTTTGAGCTCTCAAGTGTTTGGCTTTCTTTTTCTTTGTTTTCTTGGACAATCTTTTCTCTCATTTTTCTTTGATCCTCACACACCTCTTGCGGACTTAAAGGTTTGAGCACTATCTTCTTGTCTTGGTGCATGAATGAGATTTTGTTGGTGAAACCATCATGATTGGCTCTTTTATCAAATTGCCATGGTCTCCCCAAGAGTAAGTGTCTGGCCTCCATAGGAACAACATCACAAAGCACCTTATCATTGTATCTTCCAATGGAAATATCCAACTCTACTTGCTTCCTTACTTGCACCTCTCCATCCTCACTAAGCCATTGAAGCCTATATGGCCTAGGATGTGGCTTTGTAACTAAATTCAATTTAGACACAAGTCTTGCACTCGCCACATTGGTGCAACTCCCTCCATCAATGATCACCATGCAAAGTTTACCATTGATCAAACATCTAGTATGGAAGATGTTTTCTCTTTGGCTCTCCTCCAAAGGCTTCAATTGGCTACCAAGTAACCGCCTTATCATCAACAAGTCTCCCTCTGGTATTTTCTCCACCTCCTCCTCCACGTCCTCATTCTCCTCTCCCTCTTCAATTTCAGACTCACTTATATACTCTCCATCTCTAAGAATCATGGTTTTTTTGTTAGGGCACTCATATGCATAGTGTCCTAAGCCTTGGCACTTAAAGCACTTCACATCCTGACTCCTTTTAGAGGGTTGCTCTTGAGTTTTTAGAGGAGTTTTTGTTGGTGTAGGCGCTGCACTAGAAGTGGCAGCCCCTTTTCCCTTATCCTTCCAACTAGAAAAACCAAAATTAGTGAAGCTCCTTTTGGCCACACCTTTCCTTTTCAATTGTTACTCCACTTGGATTGCTTTGTGAAGCAAGTCCTCCATTTCAACAAATTCCTGCAGTTCAACAATATCACGAATATCATTATTCAAACCACTAAGAAATCTAGCCATAGTTACCTCCTCATCCTCTTCTATCTTGGCTTGAATCATGAGCACCTCCATTTCCTTGTAGTACTCCTCAACGCCTTTGCTACCTTGGGACAATTTTTGAAGTTTGAATTTTAAGTCCCTAGAATAGATTGCCGGCACATATCTCTTCCTCATGATTCTTTTCATTTCAACCCATGTATCCACCAATGGCTCCTCATTCCTAGCTCTCTCTTTTTGCAATTTGTTCCACCACACAAGAGCATAATCGAAAAACTCCATAGCTGCAAGCTTTACCTTTTGGGCCTCTTCATAGGTATTACAAGTGAAAATATGCTCTATTTTGATCTCCCACTCCAAATAAGCTTCCGGGTCACTTCTTCCTTTGAATGGAGGAATAGAAATTTTGACTCCATCAATTCGGTTTTGTCTAGGAGCACCGTCATTACCTCTTCTCCTCTTTTCTTCTTCATCATGACCTCTATTCTCCAATTGGTCCAATCTTTCATGGAGCTCATCATTTTGTTGCCTCATCAATCTCTCCAAATGTTGTGTCATGGCTTGCATTTGGAAAGGAGAAAGTCCTCCTCCTTGATTAGGATTTCCTTCAGCCATCACAAACAAACAAATTCAAACGTAACAAGCAAATAGAAAGTAGAATTTGAAACCTCACCACACTCAAGTGTATCACACAATTATGGCTTTTTCTCTAATGAAAACACTCTTGCCTTTTACCACTCAAATTCTCCTTGGGTTCTTAGGCAATTCAAGATATTATGGCCACAACAAAGAACAATCCACCAATATGTGCAAGGTAAGGCTAGGTAGACAAAGAAAAGGCTAACAAATCACAAAAACAAAGGGGTAAAGGAAAATTGGTAAACAAGAGAATTAGCAACAATCCTTTAAGAACACCAATATATTACCTTATAACAAATTGTTGAAAAGCATGAATCATTCAGCCCAAAATTTTCTTCTTTTTTTTTTTTTTTTGTTTTTTTATACGATTTTTTTTTTTTGAATTTTCACAAGGGCTTAACTTTTGCAATGATTCAGTACAATCACAAATAATATGAACAATAAGGTAATCAATTGGGAAAAAAAAGAATGAAGGAAGGATGTTACCAATTTGACGTTCAAACCCTTAAACCGGAGCTCTGATACCAAATGATATGAACCCCATTTGCACAAGGGCTGACTTAGGATCTTTAGGGTTAGAACCTTGTAGAAAAATTTGAAAATTTAGTGATGAATTTCTGGGCAAATTAGGTGTTGGTCCATGGTGTTAAAATAAGTGAAAAAGGAAGCAAAAATGCTGGTTTGGTGGTGGCTGGACAGAATTTTAGAAATGACGGTATCTCGAGTTATAGAACTCCAATTGAGGTGATTCCAAAACGAGGTGAAGTTCTCGTTCTGAAATTCAATTTAGGCTCAAGAATCACTCAATTTGGCTGAGTAGAATGAGAGTTATGATAACGAGATAATTCTGGGCAGATTTGAGTTTTTTTTGGAACTTTGGTGAAGAATTGAATGGGGGAAGGAAAGAATCACTCTTTCCAAGGAAGGCAACACACAAAGGGATGTGAAAGCCCTTTGATACAGCCAAGGTGTTCTTGAATCACTCAAGAACTTAGGAGAATCACTCTCACTAAGATAAAAGAGATAAACTCTAATATTTCTGAATCAAACTTAACTTGTCTTATTGATAAGAATGGTTCAGCTTATATAGAAGCTTTACCATCAGAATTACAAAGGTTCCATAACGGAAAATGAAACTACTTGATGGCTGATTGTAACTGAAATTGTGGCAACCAAAAAGTCACCCAACAGCCACTATGCGCCTCTTGGTCTTCCAAAGGCTGATTGTAACTGAAATTGTGGCAACCAAAAAGTCACCCAACAGCCACTAGCTATGCACCTCTTGGTCTTCCAAAGGCTGATGCCTAAGTTGCCAATTGGGCCCTTATTACAACTTGAAATAAAACCAAACCAAAGCCCATTAGTTGATTAACCACAAAACATAATTTGGTCAGCCAACTTTACAAAGGATTGGGCCATTATTTAAAACAAACTAAAAGCTTAAAAACTGAAGCAAAGTGGCGCCCTAGTTCTCCTCCATTTGGGCCATGATGCAATTCACAACCTTGGTCTTTTCTCCTTGAAACTTGGGCTTGTATTCAATTAATATGGACAACACTTGTTGAAGAGCTTCTTTTGCTCTCCTTGCTCTAGCCCTTGTCATAGGTCCTCCAAGTCCTTCAAGAGGATCCTTGCCCTTGCTCATGGTCATGTCCTCATCAAGGTGAGAGAGAGATAGGGAACTCTTCCTATTTGTCCTAGCAGTCACTTCCAAGGTGTTTTAGTGGCCCGAGATGAGTTTTGCACGCGTTCCTTAGCCACTAAGCAAAAGAGACCCATGCGAGACCCAAATTGGAAGTTGGGCCCAAAGGCGCCAAGAGGCGAGAGAGAAACAGAGAACTCTTCCTATTAGTCCTAGCAGTCACTTCCAAGGGGTTTTAGTGGCCCGAGATGAGTTTTGTACGCGTTTCTTAGCCACTAAGCAAAAGAGGACCCAGGCGAGACCCAAATTGGAATTTGGGCCAAAAGGAGCAAGGAGGCGAGAGAGAAACAGGGAACTCTTCCTATTAGTCCTAGCAGTCACTTCCAAGGTGTTTCGGTGGCTCGACATGAGTTTTACACGCGTTCCTAAGCGACTAAGCAAAGGAGCACCCATGCGAGACCCAAATTGGAAGTTAGGCTCAAAGGCGGCAGGAGGTGAGAGAGAGATAGGGAACTCTTCCTATTTGTCCTAGCAGTCACTTCCAAGGTGTTTTAGTGGCGCGAGATGAGTTTTGCACGCGTTCCTTAGCCACTAAGCAAAAGAGGACCTATGCGAGACCCAAATTGGAAGTTGGGCCCAAAGGCAGCAGGAGGTGAGAGAGAGATAGGGAACTCTTCCTATTAGTCCTAGCAGTCACTTCCAAGGTGTTTTAGTGGCCCGAGATGAGTTTTGCACGCGTTCCTTAGCCACTAAGCAAAAGAGACCCATGCGAGACCCAAATTGGAAGTTGGGCCCAAAGGCGCCAAGAGGCGAGAGAGAGACAGGGAACTCTTCCTATTAGTCCTAGCAGTCACGTCCAAGGTGTTTTGGTGGCCCAAGATGAGTTTTGCACACGTGCCTGAGCGACTAAGCAAAAGAGGACGCAGGCGACCCCCAAATTAGAGTTTGGGCCCAAAGGCGCTAGGAGGCGAGAAAGAGACAGGGATCTCTTTCAATTAGTCCTAGCAGTCACTTCCAAGGTGTTTCAGTGGCCCAGGATGAGTTTTGAACGCGTTTCTTAGCGACTAAGCAAAAGAGGACCTTGGCAAGACCCAAATTGGAATTTGGGGCAAGAGGCGCCTGGAGGCAAGAGAGAGAGGAAACTATTCCTATTAGTCCTAGCAGTCACTTCCAAGGGGTTTCAGTGGCCCGAAATGAGCTTTGTACGCGTTTCTTATAGACTAAGCAAAAGAGAACCCCAGGCGAGTCTCAAATTGGAATTTGGGCCCAAAAGCGCCAGGAGGCGAGAGAGAGACAACGAGCTCTTCCTATTAGTCCTAGCAGTCACTTCCAAGGTGTTTCAGTGGTCACAAAAGAGGATCCAAGCGAGACCCAAATTGGAATTTGGCCCCAAAGGCGCCAGGAGGCGAAAGAGAGACAAGGAGCTCTTCCTCTTAGTCCTAACAGTCACTTTCAAGGTGTTTTAGGGGCCCGAAAAGAGTTTTGCACGCGTTTCTTAGTGACTAAGCAAAAGAGGTCCCAGGTGAGACCTAAATTTGAATTTGGGCCCAAACGCGAGAGGAGGTGAGAGAGAGACAGGGAGCTCTTCCTATTAGTCCTAGCAGTCACTTCCAAGGTGTTTCAGTGGCCCGAGATGTGGTTTGCACGCGTTCCTTAGTGACTAAGCAAAAGAGATCCCCGGGCGAGACCCAAATTCTAATTTGTACCCAAAGGTGCCAGGAGGCGAGAGAGAGACAGGGAGCTCTTCCTATTAGTTCTAGCAGTCACTTCCAAGGTGTGTCAATGGCCCGAGATGAGTTTTGCATGCGTTCCTTAGCGACAATTCAAAAGACGACCGAGGCGAGACCCAAATTGGAATATTGGCCCAAAGGCGAGAGGAGGCGAGAGAGAGACAGGGACGTCTTCCTATTAGTCCTAGCAGGCACTTCTAAAAGGTGTTTCGATGGCCCAAAATGAGTTTTGCACACGTTCTTGAGCGACTAAGCAAAAGAGGACCCAGGCGAGACCCAAATTGGAATTTGGGCCCAAAGGCGCTAGGATGCGAGAGAGAGACAGGGAGCTCTTCCTATTAGCCCTAGCAGTCACTTCCAAGGTGTTTCAGTGGCCCGAGATGTGGTTTGCATGCGTTCGATAGCGACTAAGCAAAAGAGATCCCCGGGCGAGACCCAAATTCTAATTTGTACCCAAAGGTGCCAGGAGGCGAGAGAGAGACAGGGAGCTCTTCCTATTAGTCCTAGCAGTCACTTCCAAGGTGTGTCAGTGGCCCGAGATGAGTTTTGCACGCTTTCCTTAGCGACTAAGCAAAAGAGTGCCCAGGCGAGACCCAAATTGGAATTTGGTGCCACAGGCGCCAGGAGGCGAGAGAGAGACAGGGAGCTCTTCCTATTAGTCCTTACAGTTACTTCCAAGGTGTTTTAGTGGCCTGAGATGAGGTTTGCACACGTTTCTTAGTGACTAAGCAAAAGAGGAACCAGGCGAGACACAAATTGGAATTTGGGCCCAAAGGCGCCAGGAGGGGAGAGAGAGACAGGGAGCTCTTCCTATTAGTCCTAACAGTCACTTCCAAGGTGTTTCAGTGGCCCAAGATGAGTTTTCACGCGTTCTTTAGCGACTAAGCAAAAGAGGACCCAGGCGAGATCCAAATTGGAATTTGGTGCCACAGGCGCCAGGGGGCGAGAGAGAGACAGGGAGCTCTTCCTATTAGTCCTCACAGTCACTTCCAAGGTGTTTCAGTGGCCCGAGATGAGGTTTGCACGCGTTCCTTAGAGACTAAGCAAAAGAGAACCCCAAGCGAGTCCCAAATTAGAATTTGGGCCCAAAGGCGCAAGGAGGCGAGAGAGAGACAGGCAGCTCTTCCTATTAGTCCTAGCAGTCACTTCCAATGTGTTTTAGTGGTCACAAAGAGGATCCAGGTGAGACACAAATTCGAAATTGGCCCCAAAGGCACCAGGAGGCGAGAGAGAGAGAGGGAGCTCTTCCTATTAGTCCTAGAAGTCACTTCCAAGGTGTTTCAGTGTCCCGAGATGAGTTTTGAATGCGTTCCTTAGCCACTAAGCAAAAGAGAACCCAGGCGAGACCCAAATTGAAATATACGCCGAAAGGCGCCAGGAGGCCGAAGAGAGACAAGGAGCTCTTCCTATTAATCCTAGCAGTCACTTCCAAGGTGTTTCAGTGGCCCGAGATTTGTTTTGCAAGTGTTCCTTAGCGACTAAGCAAAAGAGGTCCTAGGCGAGACCCAAATTCGAATTTGGGCCCAAAGTCGGCAGGAGGCGAAAGAGAGACAGGGAGCTCTTCCTATTAGTCCTAGCACTCACTTCCAAGGTGTTTTAGTGGCCGGAGAAGAGTTTTGCACGCGTTTCTTAGTGACTAAGCAAAAGAGGAACCAGGCGACACCCAAATTGGAATTTGGGCCCAAAGGCGCCAGGAGGGGAGAGAGAGACAGGGAGCGCTTCCTATTAGTCCTTACAGTCACTTCCAAGGTGTTTTAGTGGACCGAGATGAGGTTTGAACGCGTTCCTTTGCGACTAAGCAAGAGAGGACCCAGGTGAGACCCAAATTGAAATTTGCGCCGAAAGGTGCCAGGAGGTGAAAGAGAGACAGGGAGCTCTTCCTATTAGTCCTAGCAGTCACTTCCAAGGTGTTTCAGTGGCCCGAGATGAGGTTTGCACGCGTTCCTTAGCGACTAAGCAAAAGAGAACGCCAGGCGAGACCCAAATTGGATTTTGTACCCAAAGGTGCCAGGAGGCGAGAGAGAGACAACCCTAGCAGTCACTTCCAAGGTGTGTCAGTGGCCCGAGATGAGTTTTGCATGCGTTCCTTAGCCACTAAGCAAAAGAGGACCCAGGTGAGACCCAAATTGGAATTTGGTGCCACAAGCGCCAGGAGGCGAGAGAGAGACAGGGAGCTCTTCCTATTAGTCCTGGCAGTCACTTCCATCGTGTTTTAGTGGCCCGAGGTGAGGTTTGCACGTGTTCCTTAGAAACTAAGAAAAAAAGAACCTTAGGCGATACCCAAATTGGACATTTGGCCCAAAGGCGCCAAGAGGCGAGAGAGAGACACAAAGCTCTTCCCATTAGTCGTAGCTGTCACTTGCAATGTGTTTCAGTGATCGCAAAAGAGGATACAGGCGAGACCCAAATTGGAAGTTGGCCCCAAAGGCGCTAGACGGCGAGAGAGAGAAAGGGAGCTCTTCTTATTAGTCCTAGCAGTCACTTCCAAGGTGTTTCAGTGGCCCGAGATTAGTTTTGCAAGCGTTCCTTAGTGACTAAGCAAAAGAGGACCTAGGCGAGACCCAAATTGGAATTTGGTGCCACAGGGAGCTCTTCCTATTAGTTGTTACAGTCACTTCCAAGGTGTTTTAGTGGCCCCAGATGAGGTGTGCACGCGTTCTTTAGCGACTAAGCAAAAGAGGACCTAGGCGAGACCCAAATTGAAATTTGCGTCGAAAGGCGCCAGGAGGCGAAAGAAAGACAGGGAGCTCTTTCTATTATTCCTAGCAGTCACTTCCAAGGTGTTTTTGTGGCCCGAGATGAGTTTTGCACGAGTTCCTTAGCCACTAAGCAAAAGAGGACCCAGGTGAGACCCAAATTGGAATATGGGCCCACATGCGCCAGGAGGTGAGAGAGAGACGGGAAACTCTTCTTATTAGTCCTAGCAGTCACTTCAAAGGTGTTTCGGTGGCCCGAGATGAGTTTTTCACGCGTTCCTTAGCCATTAAGCAAAAGAGAACCCAGGCGAGACCCAAATTGGAATTTAGGCCGAAATGCGCCACGAGGCGAGAGAGAGACAAGGAACTCTTCCTATTAGTCCTAGCAGTCACTTCGAAGGTGTTTCGGTAGCCCGAGATGAGTTTTGCACACGTTCCTTAGCGACTAAGCAAAAGGGGACCCAGGCGAGACCCAAATTTGAACTTGGGCCCAACGTCGCCAGGAGGCGAGATAGAGACAGGGAACTTTTCCTATTAGTCCTAGCAGTCCATTCCAACGTGTTTCGGGGGCCCAAGATGAGTTTAGCGCACGTTTCTTAGCGACTAAGGAAAAGAAGACCCAGGCGAGACCCAAATTGGAATTTGGGCCCAAAGGCGCCAGGAGGCGAGAGACAGACAGTGAACTCTTCCTATTAGTCCTACCAGTCACTTTTAAGGTGTTCCGGTGGCCACTTCCAAGGTGTTTCGGTGGCCCAAGACGAGTTTTGCACGCGTTCCGTAGCGACTAAGCAATAGAGGGCCCAGGCGAGACCCAAATTTAAATTTGGGCCCAAAGGTGCCAGGAGGCGAGAGAGAGACAGGGAACTATTCCTATTAGTCCTAACAGTCACTTCCAAGGTTTTTCGATGGCCCGAGATGAGTTTTGCAAGCGTTCCTTAGCGACTAAGCAAAAAAGCACCAAGTCGAGACCCAAATTGGAATTTGGGCCCATAGGTGCCAGGAGGCGAGAGAGTGACGGGAAATCTTCGTATTAGTCCTTGCAGTCACTTCCAAGGGGTTTCATTTGCTCGAGAAAAGTTTTGCACACGTTCCTCAGCGACTGAGCAAAAGAGGACCTAGGCGAGACCCAAATTGGAATTTAGGCCTAAAGGCTCCAGGAGGCGAGAGAGAGACAGGAACTTTTCCTATTAGTCCTAGCAGTCACTTCCACGGTGTTTCGGTGGCCCGATAAGAGTTTTACACGCGTTCCTTAGCGACTAAGCAAAAGAATACCCAGGCGAGGCCTAATTTGGAATTTGGGCCGACAGGCGCCAGGAGCCGAGAGAAAGACAGGGAATTCTTCCTATTAGTCCTAGCAGTCACTTCCAAGAGGACCCAGGCGAGATCCAAATTGGAATTTAGGACCCAGAAGGTTAGAGAGAGACAGGGAGCTCTTCTTATTAGTCCTAGCAATCACTTCCAAGGTGTTTCAGTGGCTCGAGATCAGTTTTGCACGCGTTCCTTAGCGACTAAGCAAAAGAGGACTCAAGCGAGACCCAAATTGCAATTTGGGCCCAACGGCGGCAAGAGGCGAGAGAGAGACATGGAACTCTTCCTATTAGTCCTAGCACTCACTTCCAAGGTGTTTCAGTGGCCTGAGATGAGTTTTGCACGCGTTGCTTAGCGACTAAGCAAAAGAAGACCCAGGCGAGATTCAAATTGGAATTTGGGCCCAAGGGTGCTAGGAAGCGAGAGAGAGACAGGGAGCTCTTCCTATTAGTCCTAGAAGTCAATTTCAAGGTGTTTCAGTGACCCGACATGAGTTTTGCAGGCATTCCTTAGGGACTAAGCAAAAGACGACCCAGGCTAGACCAAAATTGGAATTCGGGCTAAAAAGCGCCAGGAGGCGAGAGAGATAGAGGAAGCTATTCCTATTAGTCGTAGCAGTCACTTCCAAGGTGTTTCAGTGGCCGGAGATGAGTTTTGCATGCATTTCTTAGCGACTAAGCAAAAGAGGACCCAAGTGAGACCTAAATTGGAATTTGGGCCCAAAGGCGCCAGGAGGCGAGAGAGAGACATGGAACTCTTCCTATGAGTCCTAGCAGTCACTTCCAAGGTGTTTCGGTGTCCCGAGATGAGTTTTGCACGGGTTCCTTAGCGAATAAGGTAAAAAGGACCCAGGCGAGACCCAAATTGGAATTTGGGCCCAAAGGCACCAGGAGGCGAGAGACAGATAGGGAACTCCTCCTATTAGTCCTAGTAGTCACTTCCAAGGTGTTTCAGTGGCCCGAGATGAGTTTTACAAGCGTTCCATAGCGACTAAGTAAAAGAGGACCAAGGCGACACCCAAATTAGAATTTGGGCCCAAAGGTGCCAGGAGGCGAGAGAAATACAGGGAACTCTTCCTATTAGTCCTACCAGTCAATTCTGAGGTGTTTTGGATGCCACTTCCAAGGTGTTTCGGTGGCCCGAGACGAGTTTTGCACGCGTTCCTTAGCGACTAAGCAATAGAAGACCTAGGTGAGACCTAAATTAGAATTTGGGCCGAAAGGCGACAGGAAGCGAGAGAGAGACAGGGAACTCTTTATATTAGTCCTAGCAGTCACTTCCAAGGTGTTTCGGTGGGCCGAGATGAGTTTTGCACGCGTTCCTAAGCGACTAAGCAAAAGAGGACCCAGGCGAGACCCAAATTGGAATTTCGGCCCAAAGGCACCAGGAAGCGAGAGAGAGACAGGGAACTCCTCCTATTAGTGCTAGCTGTCACATCCAAGTTGTTTCAGTGGCCCGAGATGAGTTTTGCAGGCGTTCCTTAGCAACTAAGAAAAAGAGGACCCAGGCGAGACCCAAATTGGAATTTGGGCCCAAAGCTGCCAGGAGGCGAGAGAGAGACTGGGAACTGTTCCTATTAGTCCTAACAGTCACTTCCAAGGTGTTTCAGTGGCCCGAGATGAGTTTTGCACGTGTTGCTTAGCGACTTAGCAAAAGAGGACCGAGGCGAGACCCAAATTGGAATTTGGGCCCAAAGCCGCCAGGAGGTGAGAGAGAGACAGGGAACTCTTCCTATTAGTCCAAGCAGTCACTTCCAATGTGTTTCGGTGTCCCGAGATGAGTTTTGCACGCGTTCCTTAGCGACTAAGCAAAAGAGGACCCAGGCGAGACCCAAATTGAAATTTGGGCCCACATGCGCAAGGATGCGAGAGAGAGATAGGGAACTCTTCCTACTAGTCCTAGCAGTCACTTCCAAGGTGTTTCATTAGCCCGAGACGAGTTTTGCACACGTTCCTCAGCGACTGAGCAAGAGAGGACCCATGCGTGACCCAAATTGGAATTTAGGCCCAAAGGCGCCAGGAGGAAAGAGAGAGACAGGTAACTCTTCCTATTAGTCCTAGCAGTCACTTCCACGGTGTTTCGGTGGCCCGATAAGAGTGTTCCACGCGTTCCTTAGCGACTTAGCAAAAGAGGACCCAGGCGAGACACAAATTGGAATTTGGGCCGAAAGGCGCCAGGAGGCGAGAGAGAGACATAGAACTTTTCCTATTAGTCCTAGCAGTCACTTCCAAGGTATTTCAGTGGCCTGAGATGAGTTTTGCACGCGTTGCTTAGCAACTAAGCAAAAGAAGACCCAGGCGAGACCCAAATTGGAATTTAGGCCCAAAGGCACTAGGAGGCGAGAGAGAGACGGGGAACTCTTCCTATTTTTCCTAGCAGTCCATTATGAGGTCTTTCGGTGGCCCAAGATGAGTTTTGCACATGTTCCTTACTGACTAAGCAAAAGAGGACCCAGGCGAGACCCAAATTGGAATTTGGGCCCAAAGCCGCTTGGAGGCGAGAGAGAGACAAGGAACTCTTCTTATTAGTCCTAACAGTCACTTCCAAGGTGTTTCAGTAGCCCGAGATGAGTTTTGCACGTGTTGCTTAGCGACTTAGCAAAAGAGGACCGAGGCAAGACCCAAATTGGAATTTGGGCCCAAAGCCGCCAGGAGGCGAGAGAGAGACAGGGAACTCTTCCTATTAGTCCAAGCAGTCACTTCCAATGTGTTTCGGTGTCCCGAGATGAGTTTTGCACACGTTCCTTAGCGACTAAGCAAAAGAGGACCAAGGCGAGACCCAAATTGAAATTTGGGCCCACATGCGCAAGGAGGCGAGAGAGAGACGGGGAACTCTTCCTATTAGTCCCAGCAGTCAATTCCAAGGTGTTTCATTAGCCCGAGACGAGTTTTGCACACGTTCCTCAGCGACTGAGCAAAAGAGGACCCAGGCGTGACCCAAATTGGAATTTAGGGCCAAAGACGCCAGGAGGCAAGAGAGAGACAGGTAACTCTTCCTATTAGTCCTAGCAGTCACTTCCACGGTGTTTCGGTGGCCCGATAAGAGTTTTCCACGCGTTCCTTAGCGACTAAGCAAAAGAGGACCCAGGCGAGACTTAAATTGGAATTTGGGCCGAAACGCGCCAGGAGGCGAGAGATAGACAGGGAACTTTTCCTATTACTCCTAGCAGTAACTTCCAAGGTATTTCAGTGGCCTGAGATGTGTTTTGCACGCGTTGCTTAGCGACTAAGCAAAAGAAGACATAGGCGAGACCCAAATTGGAATTTGGGCCCAAAGGCACTAGGAGGCGAGAGAGAGACAGGGAACTGTTCCTATTAGTCCTAACAGTCACTTCCAGGGTGTTTCAGTGGCTTGAGAAGAGTTCTGCATGGTTTCCTTAGCAACTAAGCAAAAGAGGACCCAAGCGGGAGCCAAATCAGAATTTGCGCCCAAAGGCGCTACGAGGCGAGAGAGAGACAGGGAACTGATCCTATTAGTCCTAGCAGTCACTTCCAAGGTGTTTCAGTGGCCCGAGATGAGTTTTACACGCATTCCTTAGCGTCTTAGCAAGAGAGGACCCAGGCGACACCCAAATTGGAGTTTGGGCCCAAAGGCGCCAGGAGGCGAGAGAGAGAAAGGGAACTGTTCCTATTAGTCCTAACAATCACTTCCAAGGTTTTTCAGTGGCCTCAGAAGAGTTTTGCATGCTTTCCTCAGCAACTAATCAAAAGAGGACCCAGGCGAGACCCAAATTAGAATTTGTGGCCAAAGGCGCTAGGAGGCGAGAGAGAGATAGGGAACTGTTCCTATTAGTCCTAACAGTCACTTCCAAGGTGTTTCAGTGGCCTGAGAAGAGTTTTGCATGCTTTCCTTTGCAACTAAGCAAAAGAAGACACAGGCGAGAACAAAATTAGAATTTGGGCCCAAAGTCGCCAGGAGGCGAGAGAGAGACAGGGAACTGATCCTATTAGTCCTAGCAGTCACTTCCAAGGTGTTTCAGTGGCCTGAGATGAATTTTACACGCATTCCTTAGCGTCTTAGCAAGAGAGGACCCAAGCGACACCCAAATTGGAGTTTGGGCCCAAAGGCGCCAGGAGGCGAGAGAGAGAAAGGGAACTGTTCCTATTAGTCCTAACAATCACTTCCAAGGTTTTTCAGTGGCCTCAGAAGAGTTTTGCATGCTTTCCTCAGCAACTAATCAAAAGAGGACCCAGGCGAGACCCAAATTAGAATTTGTGGCCAAAGGCGCTAGGAGGCGAGAGAGAGATAGGGAACTGTTCCTATTAGTCCTAACAGTCACTTCCAAGGTGTTTCAGTGGCCTGAGAAGAGTTTTGCATGCTTTCCTTTGCAACTAAGCAAAAGAAGACACAGGCGAGAACAAAATTAGAATTTGGGCCCAAAGTCGCCAGGAGGCGAGAGAGAGACAGGGAACTCTTCCTATTAGTCCTAACAGTCACTTCCTAGGTGTTTCAGTAGCCCGAGATGAGTTTTGCATGTGTTGCTTAGCGACTTAGCAAAAGAGGACCGAGGCAAGACCCAAATTGGAATTTGGGCCCAAAGTCGCCAGGAGGCGAGAGAGAAACAGGGAACTCTTCCTATTAGTCCTAGCAGTCACTTCCAAGGTGTTTCAGTGGCCTGGGATGAGTTTTGCACACGTTCCTTAGCGATTAAGCAAAAGGGGACTCAGGCGAGACCCAAATTGTAATTTGAGCCCAAAGGCACCAGGAAGAGAGAGAGAGACACGGAACTCTTCCTATTAGTCCTCGCAGTCACTTCCAAGGTATTTTAGTGGCCCGAGATGAGTTTTACAATCGTTCCTTAGCGACTAAGCAAAGGATGACCCTGGCGAGACCAAAATCGTAATTTGGGCTCCACGATGCCAGTAAGCGAGAGAGAGACAGGGAACTCTTTCTATTAGTCCTAGCAGTCACTTCGAAAGTGTTTCATTGGCCCGAAATGAGTTTTGCATGCGTTCCTTAGGGACTAAGCAAAAGAGGTCCTAGGCGAGACCAAAATTGGAATTTGGGCCCAAAGGCGGCAGTAGCCGAGAGAGAGACAGGGAGCTCTTCCTATTAGTCCTAGCAGTCACTTCCACGGTGTTTCACTGGCCCGAGATGAGTTTTGCAAGCGTTCCTTAGAGACTAAGCAAAAGAGGACCCAGGCGAGACCCTAATTGGAATTTGTGCCCAATGGCGCCGGAAGGCGAGAGAGAGACACAGAACTCTTCCTATTAGTCCCAGCAGTAACTTCCAAGGTGTTTTAGTGGCCCGAGATGAGTTTTGCACGTGTACCTTAGCGACTACGCAAAAGAGGACTCAGGCGATACCCAAATTGGAAGTTGGGCTTAAGGCGGCAGGAGGCGAGAGAGAGAGAGAGAGGGAACTCTTCCTATTAGTCCCAGCAGTCACTTCCAAGGTGTTTTAGTGGCCCGAGATGAGTTTTGCGTGCGTTCCTTAGGGACTAAGCAAAAGGGGACTCAGGCGAGACCCAAATTGTAATTTGAGCCCAAAGGCGCCAGGAAGCGAGAGAGAGACACGGAACTCTTCCTATTAGTCCTCGCAGTCACTTCCAAGGTATTTTAGTGGCCCGAGATGAGTTTTGCAATCGTTCCTTAGCGACTAAGCAAAGGATGACCCTTGCGAGACCAAAATCGTAATTTGGGCTCCACGACGCCAGTAAGCGAGAGAGAGACAGGGAACTCTTCCTATTAGTCCTAGCAGTCACTTCCAAGGTGTTTCAGTGGCCCGAGATGAGTTTTGCAAGCGTTCCTTAGCGACTAAGCAAAAGAGGACCCCGGCGAGACACAAATTGGAATTCGGGCCCAAAGGCGCCAGGAGGGGAGAGAGAGAGACAAAACTCTTCCTATTAGTCCTAGCAGTCACTTCCAAGCTGTTTCAGTGGCCCAAGATGAGTTTTGCAAGCGTTCCTTTGCGACTAAGAAAAAGAGGACCCACGCGAGACCCAAATCGTAATTTGGGCCCAAAGGCGCCAGCAGGCGAGAGAGAGACAGGGAACTGTTCCTATTAGTCCTCGCAGTCACTTCCAAGGTATTATAGTGGCCCGAGATGAGTTTTGCACGAGTTCCTCAGCGACTAAGCAAAAGAGGACCCATGCAAGACCAAAATTGTAAATTGGGCCCAGAGGCGCTAGTAGGCGAGAGAGACAGAAGGAACTCTTCCTATTAGTCCTAGCAGTCACTTCCAAGGTGTTTCAGTGGCCCGAGATGAGTTTCGCAAGCTTTCCTTAGCGACTAAGCAAAAGAGGACCCAGGCGAGACCCAAATCGTAATTCGGGCCTAAAGGCGCCAGTAAGAGAGAGAGAGACAGCGAACTCTTCGTATTAGTCCTAGCAGTCACTTCTGAGGTGTTTCAGTGGCCTGCGATGCGTTTTGCATACTTTCCTTAGCGACTAAGCAAAAGGGGACCCAGGCGAGACCCAAACTAGAATTTGAGCCCAAAGGCGCTAGTAGGCAAGAGAGAGACAGAGAACTCTTCCTATTAGTCCTAGCAGTCACTTCCAAGGTGTTTCAAGAGCTCGAGCTGAGTTTTGCAAGCGTTCCTTAGCGACTAAGCAAAAGAGGACTCAGGCGAGACCCAAATTGGAATTTGGGCCCAAAGTCGCCAGGAGGCGAGAGAGAAACAGGGAACTCTTCCTATTAGTCCCAGCAGTCATTTCCAAGGTGTTTTAGTGGCCCGAGATGAGTTTTGCACGCGTACCTTAGCGACTAAGCAAAAGAGGACTCAGGCGAGACCCAAATTGAAAGTTGGGCCTAAGGCGGCAGGAGGCGAGAGAGAGACAGGGAGCTCTTCCTATTAGTCCTAGAAGTCACCTCCAAGGTGCTTCAGTGGCCCGAGATGAGTTTTGCAAGCATTCCTTAGCGACTAAGCAAAAGAGGACCCATGCGAGACCCAAATTGAAATTTGGGCCCAAAGGCGCCAGGAGGCGAGAGAGAGATAGGGAACTCTTTCTATTGGTCCTAGAAGTCACTTCTAAGGTGTTTTAGTGGCCCGAGATGAGTTTTGCACGTGTACCTTAGCGACTACGCAAAAGAGGACTCAGGCGAGACCCAAATTGGAATTTGGGCCCAAAGGCGCTAGGAGGCGAGAGAGAGACAGGGAGCTCTTCCTATTAGTCCTTGAAGTCACTTCCAAGGTATTTTAGTGGCCCGAGATGAGTTTTGCAAGCGTTCCTTAGCGACTAAGCAAAAGAGGACCCCGGCGAGACACAAATTGGAATTCGGGCCCAAAGGCGCCAGGAGGGGAGAGAGAGAGACAAAACTCTTCCTATTAGTCCTAGCAGTCACTTCCAAGCTGTTTCAGTGGCCCAAGATGAGTTTTGCAAGCGTTCCTTTGCGACTAAGAAAAAGAGGACCCACGCGAGACCCAAATCGTAATTTGGGCCCAAAGGCGCTAGCAGGCGAGAGAGAGACAGGGAACTGTTCCTATTAGTCCTCGCAGTCACTTCCAAGGTATTATAGTGGCCCGAGATGAGTTTTGCACGAGTTCCTCAGCGACTAAGCAAAAGAGGACCCATGCAAGACCAAAATTGTAAATTGGGCCCAGAGGCGCTAGTAGGCGAGAGAGACAGAAGGAACTCTTCCTATTAGTCCTAGCAGTCACTTCCAAGGTGTTTCAGTGGCCCGAGATGAGTTTCGCAAGCTTTCCTTAGCGACTAAGCAAAAGAGGACCCAGGCGAGACCCAAATCGTAATTCAGGCCTAAAGGCGCCAGTAAGAGAGAGAGAGACAGCGAACTCTTCGTATTAGTCCTAGCAGTCACTTCTGAGGTGTTTCAGTGGCCTGCGATGCGTTTTGCATACTTTCCTTAGCGACTAAGCAAAAGGGGACCCAGGCGAGACCCAAACTAGAATTTGAGCCCAAAGGCGCTAGTAGGCAAGAGAGAGACAGAGAACTCTTCCTATTAGTCCTAGCAGTCACTTCCAAGGTGTTTCAAGAGCTCGAGCTGAGTTTTGCAAGCGTTCCTTAGCGACTAAGCAAAAGAGGACTCAGGCGAGACCCAAATTGGAATTTGGGCCCAAAGTCGCCAGGAGGCGAGAGAGAAACAGGGAACTCTTCCTATTAGTCCCAGCAGTCATTTCCAAGGTGTTTTAGTGGCCCGAGATGAGTTTTGCACGCGTACCTTAGCGACTAAGCAAAAGAGGACTCAGGCGAGACCCAAATTGAAAGTTGGGCCTAAGGCGGCAGGAGGCGAGAGAGAGACAGGGAGCTCTTCCTATTAGTCCTAGAAGTCACCTCCAAGGTGCTTCAGTGGCCCGAGATGAGTTTTGCAAGCATTCCTTAGCGACTAAGCAAAAGAGGACCCATGCGAGACCCAAATTGAAATTTGGGCCCAAAGGCGCCAGGAGGCGAGAGAGAGATAGGGAACTCTTTCTATTGGTCCTAGAAGTCACTTCTAAGGTGTTTTAGTGGCCCGAGATGAGTTTTGCACGTGTACCTTAGCGACTACGCAAAAGAGGACTCAGGCGAGACCCAAATTGGAATTTGGGCCCAAAGGCGCTAGGAGGCGAGAGAGAGACAGGGAGCTCTTCCTATTAGTCCTTGAAGTCACTTCCAAGGTATTTTAGTGGCCCGAGATGAGTTTTGCACGCGTACCTTAGCGACTAAGCAAAAGAGGACTCAGGCGAGACCCAAATTGGAAGTTGGGCCTAAGGCGGCAGGAGGCGAGAGAGAGACAGGGAGCTCTTCCTATTAGTCCCAGCAGTCACTTCCAAGGTGTTTTAGTGGCCCGAGATGAGTTTTGCACGTGTACCTTAGCGACTAAGCAAAAGAGGACTCAGGCGAGACCCAAATTGGAAGTTGGGCCTAAGGCGGCAGGAGGCGAGAGAGAGAGAGGGAGGGAACTCTTCCTATTAGTCCCAGCAGTCACTTCCAAGGTGTTTTAGTGGCCCGAGATGAGTTTTGCACGTGTACCTTAGCGACTACGCAAAAGAGGACTCAAGCGATACCCAAATTGGAAGTTGGGCCTAAGGCGGCAGGAGGCGAGAGAGAGAGAGAGAGGGAACTCTTCCTATTAGTCCCAGCAGTCACTTCCAAGGTGTTTTAGTGGCCCGAGATGAGTTTTGCACGTGTACCTTAGCGACTAAGCAAAAGAGGACTCAGGCGATACCCAAATTGGAATTTAGGCCCAAAGGCGCTAGGATGCGAGAGAGAGACAGGGAACTCTTTCTATTAGTCCTAGCAGTCACTTCGAAAGTGTTTCATTGGCCCGAAATGAGTTTTGCATGCGTTCCTTAGGGACTAAGCAAAAGAGGTCCTAGGCGAGACCAAAATTGGAATTTGGGCCCAAAGGCGGCAGTAGCCGAGAGAGAGACAGGGAGCTCTTCCTATTAGTCCTAGCAGTCACTTCCACGGTGTTTCACTGGCCCGAGATGAGTTTTGCAAGCGTTCCTTAGAGACTAAGCAAAAGAGGACCCAGGCGAGACCCTAATTGGAATTTGTGCCCAATGGCGCTGGAAGGCGAGAGAGAGACACAGAACTCTTCCTATTAGTCCCAGCAGTAACTTCCAAGGTGTTTTAGTGGCCCGAGATGAGTTTTGCACGTGTACCTTAGCGACTACGCAAAAGAGGACTCAGGCGATACCCAAATTGGAAGTTGGGCCTAAGGCGGCAGGAGGCGAGAGAGAGAGAGAGAGGGAACTCTTCCTATTAGTCCCAGCAGTCACTTCCAAGGTGTTTTAGTGGCCCGAGATGAGTTTTGCGTGCGTTCCTTAGGGACTAAGCAAAAGAAGTCCCAGGCGAGACCCAAATTGGAATTTGGGTCCAAAGGAGGCAGGAGGTGAGAAAAAGACAGGGAACTTTTCCTATTAGTCCTAGCAGTCACTGCCAAGGTGTTTCAGTGGCCCGAGATGAGTTTTGCAAGTGTTCCTTAGCGACTAAGGGAAAGAGGACCCAGGCGAGACCCAAATTGGAATTTGGGTGCAAAGGCACCACGAGACGAGAGAGAGACCGGGAACTGTTCCTATTAGTCCTAGTAGTCACTTTCAAGGTGTTTCAGTGTCTCGAGATGAGTTTTGCACGCTTTCCTTATCGACTAAGCAAAAGAGGACGTAGGCGAGACCCAAATTAGAATTTTGGCCCAAAGGCGCATGCAGGCGAGAGAGAGACAGGGAACTCATTCTATTAGTCCTAGCAGTCACTTCCAAGGTGTTTCAGTGGCCCGAGATTAGTTTTGCACGCTTTCCTTAGCGACTAAGCAAAGGAGGACCCATGCGAGACCCAAATTAGAATTTGGGCCCAAAGGCGCCAGGATGTGAGAGAGAGACACGAAACTCTTCCTATTAGTCCTAGCAGTCACTTCCAAGGTGTTTCAGTGGTTTGGGATGACTTTTCCACGCGTTCCTTAGCGACTAAGCAAAAGAGGACTCAGCGAGACCCAAACTGGAATTTGGGCCCAAAGGCGGCAGGAGGCGAGAGAGAGACAGAGAACTCTTCCTATTAGTCCTAGCAGTCACTTCCAAAGTGTTTCATTGGCCCGAGATGAGTTTTGCATGCGTTCCTTAGGGACTAAGCAAAAGAGGTCCCAGGCGAGACCAAAATTGGAATTTGGGCCCAAAGGCGGCAGTAGCCGAGAGAGAGACAGGGAGCTCTTCCTATTAGTCCTAGCAGTCACTTCCACGGTGTTTCACTGGCCCGAGATGAGTTTTGCAAGCGTTCCTTAGAGACTAAGCAAAAGAGGACCCAGGCGAGACCCAAATTGGAATTTGTGCCCAATGGCGCCGGAAGGCGAGAGAGAGACACGGAACTCTTCCTATTAGTCCTAGCAGTCACTTCCAAGGTGTTTCAGTGGTTTGGGATGACTTTTCCACGCGTTGCTTAGCGACTAAGCAAAAGAGGACTCGGGCGAGCCCCAAACTGGAATTTGGGCCCAAAGGCGGCAGTAGCCGAGAAAGAGACAGGGAGCTCTTCCTATTAGTCCTAGCAGTCACTTCCAAGGTGTTTCACTGGCCCGAGATGAGTTTTGCAAGCGTTCCTTAGAGATTAAGCAAAAGAGGACCCAGGCGAGACCAAAATTGTAATTCGGGCCCAAAGGCGCCAAGAGGCGAGAGAAAGACAGGGAACTCTTCCTATTAGTCCTTGCAGTCACTTCCAAAGTGTTTCAGTGGCCCAAGATGAGTTTTGCAGGTGTTCCTTAGCGACTAAGTAAAAGCGGACCTAGGCGAGACCCAAATTGTAATTTGGGTCCAAAGGCGCCAGGAGGCGAGAGAGAGAGAGGGTACTCTTCCTATTAGTCCTAACAGTCACTTCCAAAGTGTTTAAGTGGCCTGAGATAAGTTTTTCACGCGTTCTTTAGTGACTAAGCAAAAAAGGACCCAGGCGATACCCAAATTGGAATTTGGGCCCAAAGGCACCAGGAGGCGAGAGAGAGACAGAGAACTCTTCCTATTAGTCCTAGCAGTCACTTCCAAAGTGTTTCATTGGCCCGAGATGAGTTTTGCATGCATTCCTTAGGGACTAAGCAAAAGAGGTCCCAGGCGAGACCAAAATTGGAATTTGGGCCCAAAGGCGCCCAGAGGCGAGAGAAAGACAGGGAGCTTTTCCTATTAGTCCTAGAAGTCACTTCCAAGGTGCTTCAGTGGCCCAAGATGAGTTTTGCAGGTGTTCCTTAGCGACTAAGCAAAAGCGGACCTAGGCGAGACCCAAATTGTAATTTGGGTCCAAAGGCGCCAGGAGGCGAGAGAGATAGAGGGTACCATTCCTATTAGTCCCAGCAGTCACTTCAAAGGTGTTTCAGTGGCCCGAGATGAGTTTTGCACGCGTACCTTAGCGACTAAGCGAAAGAGGAATCAGGCGAGACCCAAATTAGAATTTGAGCCAAAGGTGGCAGGAGGCGAGAGAGAGAGAGGGAACTCTTGCTATTAGTCCCAGCAGTCATTTCTAATGGCCCGAGATAAGTTTTGCACGCGTACCTTAGCGACTAAGCAAAAGAGGACCCAGGCGAGACCCAAATTAGAATTTGGACCCAAAGGCAGCCGGAGGCGAGAGAGAGACAGGGAACTTTTCTTATTAGTCCTAGAAGTCACTTCCAAGGTGCTTCAGTGGCCCGAGATGAGTTTTGCAAGCGTTCCTTAGCGACTAAGCAAAAGCGGACCTAGGCGAGACCCAAATTGTAATTTGGGTCCAAAGGCGCCAAGAGGCGAGAGAGAGAGAGGGTACTCTTCCTATTAGTCCTAGCAGTCACATCCAAGGTGTTTTAGTGGCCCGAGATGAGCTTTGCACGTGTACCTTAGCGACTAAGCAAAAGAGGACTCACGCGAGACCCAAATTGGAAGTTGGGCCTAAGGCGGCAGGAGGCGAGAGAGAGAGAGGGAACCCTTCCTATTAGTCCCAGCAGTCACTTCAAAGGTGTTTCAGTGGCCCGAGATGAGTTTTGCACGCGTACCTTAGCGACTAAGCAAAAGAGGAATCCGGCGAGCCCCAAATTGGAATTTGAGCCAAAGGCGGCAGGAGGCGAGAGAGAGAGAGGGAACTCTTCCTATTAGTCCCAGCAGTCATTTCCAAGGTGTTTTAGTGGCCCGAGATGAGTTTTACACGCGTACCTTAGCGACTAAGCAAAAGAGGACTGAGGCCAGACCCAAATTGGAATTTGGGCCAAAGGCGGCAGGAGGCGAGAGAGAGACAGGGAGCTCTTCCTATTAGTCCTAGAAATCACTTCCAAGGTGTTTCAGTTGCCCGAGATGAGTTTTGCAAGCATTCCTTAGCGACTAAGCAAAAGTAGACCCAGGCGAGACCTAAATTAGAATTTGGGCCCAAAGGAGCCAGCAGGCGAGAGAGAGATAGGGAACTCTTCCTATTAGTCCCAACAGTCACTTCCAAGGTGTTTTAGTGGCCCGAGATGAGTTTTCCACGCGTACCTTAGCGACTAAGCAAAAGAGGACTCAGGCGAGACCCAAATCGGAATTTGGGCCCAAAGGCGCTAGAAGGCGAGAGAGAGACAAGGAACTCTTCCTATTTGTCCTAGCAGTCACTTCCAAGATGTTTCAGTGGCCCTAGATGAGTTTTGCACGCTTTCCTTAGCGACTAAGCAAAAGAGGACTCAGGCGAGACCCAAATTTGAATTTCAGCCAAAGGCGACACGAGGCGAGAGAGATAGACGGAACTCTTCCTATTAGTCCTAGAAGTCACTTCCAAGGTGTTTCAGTGGCCCGATATGAGTTTTGCAAGCATTCCTTAGCGACTAAGCAAAAGTTGACCCAGGCGAGACCCAAATTAGAATTTGGGCCAAAAGGCGCCAGAAGGCGAGAGAGAGAGAGGGAACTCTTCCTATTAGTCCCAGCAGTCACTTCCAAGGTGTTTTAGTGGCCCGAGATGAGTTTTGCACGCGTACCTTAGCGACTAAGCAAAACAGGACTCAGGCGAGACCTAAATTGGAATTTGGGCCCAAAGGCGCTAAGAGGCGAGAGAGAGACAGGGAACTCTTCCTATTTCTCCTAGCAGTCACTTCCAAGGTGTTTCGGTGGCCCGAGATGAGTTTTGCAAGCATTCCTTAGCGACTTAGCAAAAGTGGACCCAGGCGAAACCCAAATTAGAATTAGGGCCCAAAGGCGCCAGTAGGCGAGAGAGAGAGAGGGAACTCTTCCGATTAGTCCCAGAAGTCACTTCCAAGGTGTTTTAGTGGCCCGAGATGAGTTTTGCACGCGTACCTTAGTGACGAAGCAAAAGAGGACTCAGGCTAGACCCAAATTGGAATTTGGGCCCAAAGGCGCTAGGAGGCGAGAGAGAGACAGGGAACTCTTCCTATTTGTCCTAGCAGTCACTTCCAAGGTGTTTCAGTGGCTCTAGATGAGTTTTGCACGCTTTCCTTAGCGACTAAGCAAAGGAAGACTCAGGCGAGACCCAAATTGGAATTTGAGCCAAAGGCGGCACGAGGCGAGAGAGAGAGATGGAACTCTTCCTATTAGTCCTAGTAGTCACTTCCAAGGTGTTTCAGTGGTTCGGGATGAGCTTTGCACGCGTTCCTTAGCGAATATGCAGAAGAGGACCTAGGCGAGACCCAAATTGGAATTTGGGCCCAAAGGCGCCAGGAGCCGAGAGAGAGAGAGGGAAGTCTTCCTATTAGTCCTAGCAATCACTTCCAAAGTGTTTCAGTGGCCCGAGATAATTTTTGCATGCGTTCCTTAGGGACTAAGCAAAAGAGGGCCCAGGCGAGACACAAATCGGAATTTCGGCCAAAAGGCAGCAGGAGGTGAGAAAGAGACAAGGAACTCTTCTTATTAGTCCTAGCAGTCACTTCCAAGGTTTTTCAGTGGCCCAAGATGAGTTTTGCAAGCATTCCTTAGCGACTAAGCAAAAGTGGAACCAGGCGAGACCCAAATTGGTATTTGGGCCAAAAGGCGCCAGGAGGCGAGAGAGAGAGAGGGAACTCATCCTATTAGTCCTAGCGGTCACTTCCAAACTGTTTCAGTGGCCCTAGATAAGTTTTGCATGCGTACCTTAGGGTCTAAGCAAAAGAGGACTCAGGCGAGATCCAAATTGGAATTTGGGCCAAAAGGCAGCAGGAGGCGAGAGAGAGACAGGGAACTCTTCCTATTAGTCCTAGCAGTCACTTCCAAGGTGTCTCAGTGGCTCTAGATGAGTTTTGCACGCTTTCCTTAGCGACTAAGGAAAAGAGGACCCAGGCGAGACCCAAATTGGAATTTGGGCCCAAAGGCGCCGGGAGGCGAGGGAGAGACAGGGAACTCTTCCTATTAGTCCTAGCAGTCACTTCCAAGGTGTTTTAGTGGCCGGAGATGAGTTTTGCACGCGTACCTTAGCGACTAAGCAAAAGAGGACTCAGGCGAGACCCAAATTGGATGTTGGGCCAAAGGCGGCAGGAGGCGAGAGAGAGAGAGGGAACCCTTCCTATTAGTCCTAGCAGTAACTTCCAAGGTGTTTCAGTGGCCCGAGATGAGTTTTGCACGCGTACCTTAGCGACTAAGCAAAAGGGGACCCAGGCGAGACCCAAATTGGAATTTGAGCCAAAGGCGGCAAGAGGCGAGAAAGAGAGAGGGAACTCTTCCTATTAGTCCCAGCAGTCATTTCCAAGGTGTTTTAGTGGCCCGAGATGAGTTTTGCACTCGTACCTTAGCGACTAAGCAAAAGAGGACTCAGGTGAGACCCAAATTGAAATTTGGGCCAAAGGCGGCAGGAGGCGAGAGAGAGACAGGGAGCTCTTCCTATTAGTCCTAGAAGTCACTTCCAAGGTGTTTCAGTGGCCCGATATGAGTTTTGCAAGCATTCCTTAGCGACTAAGCAAAAGTGGACCCAGGCGAAACCCAAATTAGAATTTGGGCCCAAAGGCGCCAGTAGGCGAGAGAGAGAGAGGGAACTCTTCCGATTAGTCCCAGAAGTCACTTCCAAGGTGTTTTAGTCCCCCGAGATGAGTTTTGCACGCGTACCTTAGCGACTAAGCAAAAGGGGACCCAGGCGAGACCCAAATTGGAATTTGAGCCAAAGGCGGCAAGAGGCGAGAAAGAGAGAGGGAACTCTTCCTATTAGTCCCAGCAGTCATTTCCAAGGTGTTTTAGTGGCCCGAGATGAGTTTTGCACTCGTACCTTAGCGACTAAGCAAAAGAGGACTCAGGTGAGACCCAAATTGAAATTTGGGCCAAAGGCGGCAGGAGGCGAGAGAGAGACAGGGAGCTCTTCCTATTAGTCCTAGAAGTCACTTCCAAGGTGTTTCAGTGGCCCGATATGAGTTTTGCAAGCATTCCTTAGCGACTAAGCAAAAGTGGACCCAGGCGAAACCCAAATTAGAATTTGGGCCCAAAGGCGCCAGTAGGCGAGAGAGAGAGAGGGAACTCTTCCGATTAGTCCCAGAAGTCACTTCCAAGGTGTTTTAGTCCCCCGAGATGAGTTTTGCACGCGTACCTTAGTGACTAAGCAAAAGAGGACTCGGCGAGACCCAAATTGGAATTTGGGCCCAAAGGCGCTAGGAGGCGAGAGAGAGACAGGGAACTCTTCCTATTTGTCCTAGCAGTCACTTCCAAGGTGTTTAAGTGGCCCTAGATGAGTTTTGCACGCTTTCCTTAGCGACTAAGCAAAAGAAGACTCAGGCGAGACCCAAATTGGAATTTGAGCCAAAGGCGGCACGAGGCGAGAGAGAGAGACGGAACTCTTCCTATTAGTCCTAGTAGTCACTTCCAAGGTGTTTCAGTGGTTCGAGATGAGCTCTGCACGCTTTCCTTAGCGAATATGCAGAAGAGGACCCAGGCGAGACCCAAATTGGAATTTGGGCCCAAAGGCGCCATGAGGCGAGAGAGAGAGAGGGAACTCTTTCTATTAGTCCTAGCAATCACTTCCAAAGTGTTTCAGTGGCCCGAGATAAGTTTTTCATGCGTTCCTTAGGGACTAAGCAAAAGAGGGCCCAGGCGAGACACAAATCGGAATTTCGGCCAAAAGGCAGCAGGAGGTGAGAAAGAGACAAGGAACTCTTCTTATTAGTCCTAGCAGTCACTTCCAAGGTTTTTCAGTGGCCCGAGATGAGTTTTGCAAGCATTCCTTAGCGACTAAGCAAAAGTGGACCCAGGCGAGACCCAAATTGGTATTTGGGCCCAAAGGCGCCAGGAGACGAGAGAGAGAGAGGGAACTCTTCCTATTAGTCCTAGCAGTCACTTCCAAACTGTTTCAGTGGCCCGAGATAAGTTTTACATGCGTACCTTAGGGTCTAAGCAAAAGAGGACTCAGGCGAGACCCAAATTGGAATTTGGGCCAAAAGGCAGCAGGAGACGAGAGAGAGACAGGGAACTCTTCCTATTAGTCCTAGCAGTCACTTCCAAGGTGTCTCAGTGGCTCTAGATGAGTTTTGCACGCTTTCCTTAGCGACTAAGGAAAAGAGGACCCAGACGAGACCCAAATTGGAATTTGGGCCCAAAGGCGCCGGGAGGCGAGGGAGAGACAGGGAACTCTTCCTATTAGTCCTAGCAGTCACTTCCAAGGTGTTTTAGTGGCCCGAGATGAGTTTTGCACGCGTACCTTAGCGAGTAAGCAAAAGAGGACTTAGGCGAGACCCAAATTGGATGTTGGGCCAAAGGCGGCAGGAGGCGAGAGAGAGAGAGGGAACCCTTCCTATTAGTCCCAGCAGTCACTTCCAAGGTGTTTCAGTGGCCCGAGATGAGTTTTGCACGCGTACCTTAGCGACTAAGCAAAAGTGAACCGAGGCGAGACCCAAATTGGAATTTGAGCCAAAGGCAGCAAGAGGCGAGAGAGAGAGAGGGAACTCTTCCTATTAGTCCCAGCAGTCATTTCCAAGGTGTTTTAGTGGCCCGAGATGAGTTTTGCACGCGTACCTTAGCGACTAAGCAAAAGAGGACTCAGGCGAGACCCAAATTGAAATTTGGGCCAAAGGCGGCAGGAGGCGAGAGAGAGACAGGGAGCTCTTCCTATTAGTCCTAGAAGTCACTTCCAAGGTGTTTCAGTGGCCCGATATGAGTTTTGCAAGCATTCCTTAGCGACTAAGCAAAAGTGGACCCAGGCGAGACCCAAATTAGAATTTGGGCCAAAAGGCGCCAGAAGGCGAGAGAGAGAGAGGGAACTCTTCCTATTAGTCCCAACAGTCACTTCCAAGGTGTTTTAGTGGCCCGAGATGAGTTTTGCACGCGTACCTTAGCGACTAAGCAAAACAGGACTCAGGCGAGACCCAAATTGGAATTTGGGCCCAAAGGCGCTAGGAGGCGAGAGAGAGACAGGAAACTCTTCCTATTTCTCCTAGCAGTCACTTCCAAGGTGTTTCAGTGGCCCGAGATGAGTTTTGCAAGCATTCCTTAGCGACTAAGCAAAAGTGGACCCAGGCGAAACCCAAATTATAATTTCGGCCCAAAGGCGCCAGTAGGCGAGAGAGAGAGAGGGAACTCTTCCGATTAGTCCCAGAAGTCACTTCCAAGGTGTTTTAGTAGCCCAAGATGAGTTTTGCACGCGTACCTTAGTGACTAAGCAAAAGAGGACTCAGGCGAGACTCAAATTGGAATTTGGGCCCAAAGGCGCTAGGAGGCGAGAGAGAGACAGGGAACTCTTCCTATTTGTCCTAGCAGTCACTTCCAAGGTGTTTCAGTGGCCCTAGATGAGTTTTGCACGCTTTCCTTAGCGACTAAGCAAAAGAAGACTCAGGCGAGACCCAAATTGGAATTTGAGCCAAAGGCGGCATGAGGCGAGAGAGAGAGATGGAACTCTTCCTATTAGTCCTAGTAGTCACTTCCAAGGTGTTTCAGTGGTTCGGGATGAGCTTTGCACGCGTTCCTTAGCGAATATGCAGAAGAGGACCCAGGCGAGACCCAAATTGGAATTTGGGCCCAAAGGCGCCAGGAGGCGAGAGAGAGAGAGGGAACTCTTCCTATAAGTCCTAGCAATCACTTCCAAGGTGTTTCAGTGGCCCGAGTTAAGTTTTGCATGCGTTCCTTAGGGACTAAGCAAAAGAGGGCCCAGGCGAGACACATATCAGAATTTCGGCCAAAAGGCAGCAGGAGGTGAGAAAGAGACAAGGAACTCATCTTATTAGTCCTAGCAGTCACTTCCAAGGTTTTTCAGTGGCCCGAGATGAGTTTTGCAAGCATTCCTTAGCGACTAAGCAAAAGTGGACCCAGGCGAGACCCAAATTGGTATTTGGGCCCAAAGGCGCCAGGAGGCGAGAGAGAGAGAGGGAACTCTTCCTATTAGTCCTAAAAGTCACTTCCAAACTGTTTCAGTGGCCCGAGATGAGTTTTGCACGCGTACCTTAGCGACTAAGCAAAAGAGGACTCAGGCGAGACCCAAATTAGAATTTGGGCCAAAAGGCGCCAGCAGGCGAGAGAGAGAGAGGGAACTCTTCCTATTAGTCCCAGCAGTCACTTCCAAGGTGTTTTACTGGCCCGAGATGAGTTTTGTACGCGTACCTTAGCGACTAAGCAAAACAGGACTCAGGCGAGACCTAAATTGGAATTTGGGCCCAAAGGCGGCAGGAGGCGAGAGAGAGACAGGGAACTCTTCCTATTAGTCCTAGCAGTCACTTCCAAGGTGTCTCAGTGGCTCTAGATGAGTTTTGCACGATTTCCTTAGCGACTAAGCAAAAGAGGACCCAGGCGAGACCCAAATTGGAATTTGGGCCCAAAGGCGCCGGGAGGCGAGGGAGAGACAGGGAACTCTTCCTATTAGTCCTAGCAGTCACTTCCAAGGTGTTTCAGTGGTTCGGGATGAGCTTTGCACGCGTTCCTTAGCGACTAAGCAAAAGAGGACCCAGGCGAGACCCAAATTGGAATTTGGGCCCAAAGGCGCCGGGAGGCGAGGGAGAGGCAGGGAACTCTACCTATTAGTCCTAGCAGTCACTTGTTAGGTGTTTCAGTGGCCCGAGATGAGTTTTGCAAGCATTCCTTAGCGACTAAGCAAAAGCGGACCCAGGCGAGACCCAAATTGGAATTTGGGCCCAAAGGCGCCAGGAGGCGAGAGAGAGAGAGAGGGAACTCTTCCTATTCGTCCCAGCAGTCACTTCCAAGGTGTTTTAGTGGCCCGAGATGAGTTTTGTACGCGTACCTTAGCGACTAGGCAAAAGAGGACTCAGTCGAGACCCTAATTGGAATTTGGACCCAAAGGCCGCATGAAACGAAAAAGAGACAGGGAACTTTTCCTATTAGTCCCAGCAGTCACTTGCAAGGTGTTTCAGTGGCCCGAGATGAGTTTTGCAAGCATTCCTTAGCGACTAAGCAAAAGAGCACCAAGGCGAGACCCAAATTGGAATTTGGGCCCAAAGGCGCCAGGAGGCGAGAGAGAGACCGAGAACTCTCCCTATTAGTCCTTGCAGTCACTTCCAAGGTGTTTCAGTGGCCCGAGATGAATTTTGCATGCGTTTCTTATGGACTAAGCAAAAAAGGTGCCAGGCGAGACCCAAATTGGAAATTGGGCCCAATGGCGCCCGGAGGCGGGAGAGTGACAGGGAACTTTACCTATTAGACGTAGGAGTCACTTCCAACGTGTTTCAGTGCCCGAGATAAGTTTTGCACGCGTTCCTTAGCGACTAAGCAAAAGAGGACTCAGGCTAGACCAAAAATGGAATTTGGGCCCAAAGGCGCCAGGAGGCGAGAGAGAGACAGGGAACTCTTCCTATTAGTCCTAGCAGTCACTTCCAAGGTGTTTCAGTGGCCTGAGATTAGTTTTGCACGCGTTCCTTATCGACTAAGCAAAAGAGGACCCAGGCGAGACAAAAATTGGAATTTGCGCCCAAAGGCGCCAGGAGGCCTGAGAGAGACCGGGAGCTCTTCCTATTAGTCCTAGGAGTCACTTCCAAGGTGTTTCAGTGGCTCGAGATGAGTTTTGCACGCGTTCCTTATCGACTAAGCAAAAGAGAACCCAGGCGAGACCCAAATTGAATAATAGGCCCGAAGACGCCAGGAGGTGATAGAGAGATAAGGAACTCTTCCTGTTAGTCCTAGTAGTCACTTCCAAGGTGTTTCAGTGCCCCAATATGAGTTTTGCATGCGTTCCTTAGCGACTAAGCAAAAGAGGACCCAGACGAGACGTAAATTGGAATTTGGGCCCACAGGCGCCAGGAGGCAAGAGAGAGACAGGGACATCTTCCTATTAGTCCTAGCAGTCACTTCGAAGGTGTTTCTGTGGCCCGAGATAAGTTTTGCACGCGTTTCTTAGCGACTAAGCAAAAGAGGACCCAGGCGAGACCCAAATTGGAATTTGGGCCCAAAGGAGCCAGGAGGCGAGAAAGAGACGGGGAACTGTTCCTATAACTCTTGGCAGTCACTTCCAAGGTGTTTCAGTGGCCCGG
The DNA here is from genome assembly GCF_003935025.1 of Abrus precatorius. Taxonomy (NCBI): domain Eukaryota; kingdom Viridiplantae; phylum Streptophyta; class Magnoliopsida; order Fabales; family Fabaceae; genus Abrus; species Abrus precatorius. The sequence goes on along the minus strand of NW_020874290.1, from coordinate 3,472,908 downwards.
GATGAGTTTTGCACAAGTTCCATAGCGACTACACAAACGAGGACGCAGGCGAGACCCAATTTGAAATTTGGGCCCAAAGGCGCCAGGAGGCGAGAGACAGATACGGAACTCTTCCTATTAGTCCTAGCAGTCACTTCCAAGGTGTTTCAGTGGCGCGAGATGAGTTTTGCACGCGTTCCTTATCGACTAAGCAAAACAGGACCCAGGCGAGACCCAAATTGAAATTTGGGCCCAAAGGAGATAGGAGGCGAGAGAGAGAAAGGGAACTCTTCCTATTAGTCCTAGCAGTCACTTCCAAAGTGTTTCAGTGGCCCAAGATGAGCTTTGCACACGTTCCTTAGCGACTAAGCAAAAGATGACCCAGGCGAGACCAAAATTGGAATTTGGGTCCAAAGGAGCCAGGAGGCGAGAGATTGACAGGGACTTCATCCTACTAGTCCTATCAGTCACCTCCAAGGTGTTTCAGTGGCCCGAGATGAGTTTTGCACGCGTTCCTTAGGGACTAAGCAAAAGAGGACCCAGGCGACACCTAAATTGGAATTTGGACCCAAAGGCGAGAAAAAGACAGGGAGCTCTTCCTATTAGTCCAAACAGTCACTTCCAAGGTGTTTCAGTGGCCCGAGATGAGTTTTGCACGCGTTCCTTATCAACTAAGCAAAAGAGGACCTAGGGGAGACCCAAATTGGAATTTGCGCCCAAGGGCGCAAGGCGACGACAGAGAGATAGGGAACTCTTCCTATGAGTCCTCACGGTCACTTCCAAGGTGTTTCAGTGGCCCGAGATAAGTTTTGCACGCGTTCCTTAGCGACTAAGCAAAAGAGGACCCAGGCGAGACCCAAATTGGAAATTTGGCCCAAAGGCGCCAGGAGGCGAGAGATTGACAGGGACTTCATCCTACTAGTCCTAGCAGTCACTTCCAAGGTGTTTCAGGGGCCCGAGATGAGTTTTACACGCGTTCCTTAGGGACTAAGCAAAAGAGGACCCAGGCGAGACCCAAATTGGAATTTTGGCCCAAAGACGCCAGGAGGCGAGAGAGAGACACAAAACTCTTGCTATTAGTCCTAGGAGACACTTCCAAGGTCTTTCAGTGGCCCGAGATGAGTTTTACATGCGTTCCTTAGCGACTAAGCAAAAGAGTAAACAGGCGAGACCCAAATTAGAATTTGGGCCCAAAGGCGCCAGGAGGCAAGAGAGAGACAGGGAACTCTTCCTATTAGTCCTAGCAGTCACTCCCAAGGTGTTTCAGTGGCCCGAAATGAGTTTTGCACGTGTTCCTTAGCAGCTAAGCAAAAGAGGACCCCGGCGAGACCAAAATTGGAATTTTAGCCCAAAGGCGCGAGGAGGCAAGAGAGAGACAAAGAACTCTTCCTATTAGTTCTAGCAGTCACTTCCAAGGTGTTTCGGTGGCCCGATATGAGTTTTGCACGCATTCCTTAGCAACTAAGCAAAAGAGGACCCAGGCGAGACCCAAATTGGAATTTTGGCCCAAAGGCGCCTGGAAGCGAGAGATAGACAGGGAACTCTTCCTATGAGTCCTAGAAGTAACTTCCAAGGTGTTTCGGTGGCCCAAGATGAGTTTTACACGCGTTCCTTAGTGACTACGCACAAGAGGACCCAGGCAAGACCAACATTGAAATTTGGGACCATAGGCGCCAGGAGGCGAGAGAAAGACAGGGAACTCTTCCTATTAGTCCTAGCAGTCACTCCCAAGGTGTTTCAGTAGCTCGAGATGAGTTTTGCACGCGTGTCTTAGCAACTAAGAAAAAGAGGACCCAGGCGAGACCAAAATTGGAATTTGGGCCCAAAGGCTCCAGGAGGTGAGAGAGAGACAGGGAACTCTTCCTATGAGTCCTAGCAGTCACTTCCAAGGTGTTTCAGTGGCCCTAGATGAGTTTTACACGCGTTCCTTAGCAACTACGCAAAGGAGGACCCAGGCAAGACCCACATTGAAATTTGAGCCCAAAGGCGCCAGAAGGCGAGAGAGAGACGGGGAACTCTTCCTATTAGTCCTAGCAGTCACTCCCAAGGTGTTTCAGTGGCCCGTGATGAGTTTTGCACGCGTTCCTTAGCAACTAAGAAAAAGAGGACCCAAGCGAGACCCAAATTGGAATTTTGGCCGAAAGGAGCCAGGAGGCGAGAGAGACTCAGGGAAATCTTCCTATTAGTCCTAGCAGTCACTTCCAAGGTGTTTCGGTGGCCCGATATGAGTTTTGCATGCGTTCCTTAGCAACTAAGCAAAAGAGGACCCAGGCGAGACCCAAATTGGAGTTTTGGCCCAAAGGCGCCAGGAGGCGAGAGAGAGACAGAGAACTCTTCCTATTATTCCTAGTAGTCACTTCCAAGGTGTTTCAGTGGCCCGATATGAGTTTTGCACGCGTTCCTTAGTAACTAAGCAAAAGCGGGCCCAGGCAACACCCACAATTAAATTTGGGCGCAAAGGCGCCAAAAGGCGAGAGAGAGACAGGGAACTCTTCCTATTAGTCCTAGCAGTTACTCCCAAGGAGTTTCACTGGCCCGAAATGAGTTTTGCACGTGTTCCTTAGTAACTAAGCAAAAGAGGACCCCGGCGAGACCGAAATTGGAATTTGGGCCCAAAGGCTCCAGGAGGTGAGAGAGAGACAGGGAACTCTTCTTATTAGTCCTAGCAGTCAGTTCCAAGGTGTTTCGGTGGCCCGATATGAGTTTTGCACGCGTTTCTTAGAACTAAGAAAAAGAGGACCCAAGCGAGACCCAAATTGCAATTTTGGCCGAAAGGAGCCAGGAGGCGAGAGAGACTCAGGGAAATCTTCCTATTAGTCCTAGCAGTCACTTCCAAGGTGTTTGGGTGGCCACTTCCAAGGTGTTTCGGTGGCCCAACATGAGTTTTGCACGCGTTCCTTAGCGACTAAGCAAAAGAAGACCCAGGCGAGACACAAATTGGAATTGGGGCCTAAAGGCGCTAGGAGGCGAGAGAGAGACAGAGAACTCGTCCTATTAGTCCTAGCAGTCACTTCCAAGTTGTTTCGGTGGCCCGATATGAGTTTTGCACGCGTTCCTTAGTAACTAAGCAAAAGAGGACCGAGGCGAAACCAAAATTGGAATTTGGGCCCAAAGGCGCCAGGAGGCGAGAGAGAGACAGGGAACTCTTCCTATGAGTCCTAGCAGTCACTTCCAAGGTGTTTCGGTGGCCCTAGATGAGTTTTGCACGCGTTGCTTAGCGATTAAGCAAAAGAGGACCCAGGCGAGACCCAAATTGGAATTTGGGCCCAAAAGCGCCAGGAGGCGAGAGAGAGACAGAGAACTCTTCCTATTAGTCCTAGTAGTCACTTCGAAGGTGTTTCGATGGCCCGATATGAGTTTTGCACGCGTTCCTTAGTAACTAAACAAAAGAGGGCCCAGGCAACACATACATTGAAATTTGGGCCCAAAGGCGCCAAAAGGCGAGAGAGAGACACGGAACTCTTCCTATTAGTCCTAGCAGTCACTCCCAAGGTGTTTCAGCGGCCCAAAATGAGTTTTGCACGTGTTCCTTAGCAACTAAGCAAAAGAGGACCCCTGCGAGACCGAAATTGGAATTTTGGCCCAAAGGCGCGAGGAGGCGAGAGAGAGACAAAGAACCCTTCCTATTAGTTCTAGCAGTCACTTCCAAGGTGTTTCGGTGGCCCGATATGAGTTTTGCACGCGTTCCTTAGCAACTAAGCAAAAGAGGACCCAGGCGAGACCCAAATTGGAATTTTGGCCCATAGGCGCCAGGAGGCGAGAGAGAGACAGGGAACTCTTCCTATGAGTCCTAGAAGTAACTTCCAAGGTGTTTCGGTGGCCCAAGATGAGTTTTACACGCGTTCCTTAGTGACTACGCACAAGAGGACCCAGGCAAGACCAACATTGAAATTTGTGACCAAAGGCGCCAGGAGGCGAGAGAGAGACAGGGAACTCTTCCTATTAGTCCTAGCAGTCACTCCCAAGGTGTTTCAGTAGCCCGAGATGAGTTTTGCACGCGTTCCTTAGCCACTAAGAAAAAGAGGACCCACGCGAGGCCCAATTTGGAATTTGGGCCCAAAGGCGCCAGGAGGCGAGAGAGAGACAGGGAACTCTTCTTATTAGTCCTAGCAGTCAGTTCCAAGGTGTTTCGGTGGCCCGATATGAGTTTTGCACGCGTTCCTTAGAACTAAGAAAAAGAGGACCCAAGCGAGACCCAAATTGGAATTTTGGCCGAAAGGAGCCAGGAGGCGAGAGAGACTCAGGGAAATCTTCGTATTAGTCCTAGCAGTCACTTCCAAGGTGTTTGGGTGGCCACTTCCAAAGTGTTTCGGTGGCCCAATATGAGTTTTGCACGCGTTCCTTAGCGACTAAGCAAAAGAGGACCCAGGCGAGACCCAAATTGGAATTGGGGCCCAAAGGCGCCAGGAGGCGAGAGAGAGACAGAGAACTCTTCCTTTTAGTCCTAGCAGTCACTTCCATGTTGTTTCGGTGGCCCAATATGAGTTTTACAGGCGTTCCTTAGCGACTACGCAAAGGAGGACCCAGGCAAGACCCACATTGAAATTTGGGCCCAAAGGCGCCAGAAGGCGAGAGAGAGACAGGGAACTCTTCCTATTAGTCCTAGCAGTCACTTCCAAGGTGTTTCGGTGGCCCGATATGAGTTTTGCACGCGTTCCTTAGCAACTAAGCAAAAGAGGACCCAGGCGAGACCCAAATTTGAGTTTTGGCCCAAAGGCGCCAGGAGGCGAGAGAAAGATAGAGAACTCTTCCTATTAGTCCTAGTAGTCACTTCCAAGGTGTTTCGGTGGCCCGATATGAGTTTTGCACGCGTTCCTTAGTAACTAAGCAAAAGAGGGCCCAGGCAACACCCACATTGAAATTTGGGCCCAAAGGCGCCAAAAGGCGAGAGAGAGACAGGGAACTCTTCCTATTAGTCCTAGCAGTTACTCCCAAGGTGTTTCAGTGGCCCGAAATGAGTTTTGCACGTGTTCCTTAGCAACTAAGCAAAAGAGGACCCCGGCGAGACCAAAATTGGAATTTTAGCCCAAAGGCGCGAGGAGGCGAGAGAGAGACAAAGAACTCTTCCTATTAGTTCTAGCAGTCACTTCCAAGGTGTTTCGGTGGCCCGATATGAGTTTTGCACGCATTCCTTAGCAACTAAGCAAAAGAGGACCCAGGCGAGACCAAAATTGGAATTTGGGCCTAAAGGCGCCAGGAGGCGAGAGAGAGACAGGGAACTCTTCCTATGAGTCCTAGCAGTCACTTCCAAGGTGTTTCAGTGGCCCTAGATGAGTTTTACACGCGTTCCTTAGCGACTAAGAAAAAGACGACCCAAGCGAGACCAAAATTGGAATTTGGGCCGAAAGGCGCCAGGAGGCGAGAGAGAGACAGGGAACTCTTCCTATGAGTCCTAACAGTCACTTCCAAGGTGTTTCGGTGACCCAAGATGAGTTTTACACACGTTCCTTAGTCACTACGCACAAGAGGACCCAGGCAAGACCAACATTGAAATTTGGGACCAAAGGCGCCAGGAGGCGAGAGAGAGACAGGGAACTCTTCCTATTAGTCCTAGCAGTCACTCCCAAGGTGTTTCAGTAGCCCGAGATGAGTTTTGCACGCGTTTCTTAGCAACTAAGAAAAGGAGGACCCAAGCAAGACCCACATTGAAATTTGGGCCCAAAGGCGCCAGAAGGCGAGAGAGAGACAGGGAACTCTTCCTATTAGTTCTAGCAGTCACTTCCAAGGTGTTTCGGTGGCCCGATATGAGTTTTGCACGCGTTCCTTAGAACTAAGAAAAAGAGGACCCAACGAGACCCAAATTAGAATTTTGGCCGAAAGTAGCCAGGAGGCGAGAGAGACTCAGGGAAATCTTCCTATTAGTCCTAGCAGTCACTTCCAAGGTGTTTCGGTGGCCCGATATGAGTTTTGCACGCGTTCCTTAGCAACTAAGCAAAAGAGGACCCAGGCGACACCCAAATTGGAGTTTTGGCCCAAAGGCGCCAGGAGGCGAGAGAGAGACAGAGAACTCTTCCTATTATTCCTAGTAGTCACTTCCAAGGTGTTTCAGTGGCCCGATATGAGTTTTGCACGCGTTCCTTAGTAACTAAGCAAAAGAGGGCCCAGGCAACACCCACAATTAAATTTGGGCGCAAAGGCGCCAAAAGGCGAGAGAGAGTCAGGGAACTCTTCCTATTAGTCCTAGCAGTTACTCCCAAGGTGTTTCACTGGCCCGAAATGAGTTTTGCACGTGTTCCTTAGTAACTAAGCAAAAGATGACCCCGGCGAGACCGAAATTGGAATTTGGGCCCAAAGGCTCCAGGAGGTGAGAGAGAGACAGGGAACTCTTCTTATTAGTCCTAGCAGTCAGTTCCAAGGTGTTTCGGTAGCCCGATATGAGTTTTGCACGCGTTTCTTAGAACTAAGAAAAAGACGACCCAAGCGAGACCCAAATTGGAATTTTGGCCGAAAGGAGCCAGGAGGCGAGAGAGACTCAGGGAAATCTTCCTATTAGTCCTAGCAGTCACTTCCAAGGTGTTTGGGTGGCCACTTCCAAGGTGTTTCGGTGGCCCAACATGAGTTTTGCACGCGTTCCTTAGTAACTAAGCAAAAGAGGACCGAGGCGAAACCAAAATTGGAATTTGGGCCAAAAGGCGCCAGGAGGCGAGAGAGAGACAGGGAACTCTTCCTATGAGTCCTAGCAGTCACTTCCAAGGTGTTTCGGTGGCTCTAGATGAGTTTTGCACGCGTTGCTTAGCGATTAAGCAAAAGAGGACCCAGGCGAGACCCAAATTGGAATTTGGGCCCAAAAGCGCCAGGAGGCGAGAGAGAGACAGAGAACTCTTCCTATTAGTCCTAGTAGTCACTTCGAAGGTGTTTCGGTGGCCCGATATGAGTTTTGCACGCGTTCCTTAGTAACTAAACAAAAGAGGGCCCAGGCAACACATACATTGAAATTTGGGCCCAAAGGCGCCAAAAGGCGAGAGAGAGACAGGGAACTCTTCCTATTAGTCCTAGCAGTCACTCCCAAGGTGTTTCAGCGGCCCGAAATGAGTTTTGCACGTGTTCCTTAGCAACTAAGCAAAAGAGGACCCCGGCGAGACCGAAATTGGAATTTTGGCCCAAAGGCGCGAGGAGGCGAGAGAGAGACAAAGAACCCTTCCTATTAGTTCTAGCAGTCACTTCCAAGGTGTTTCGGTGGCCCGATATGAGTTTTGCACGCGTTCCTTAGCAACTAAGCAAAAGAGGACCCAGGCGAGACCCAAATTGGAATTTTGGCCCATAGGCGCCAAGAGTCGAGAGAGAGACAGGGAACTCTTCCTATGAGTCCTAGAAGTAACTTCCAAGGTGTTTCGGTGGCCCAAGATTAATTTTACACGCGTTCCTTAGTGACTACGCACAAGAGGACCCAGGCAAGACCAACATTGAAATTTGTGACCAAAGGCGCCAGGAGGCGAGAGAGAGACAGGGAACTCTTCCTATTAATCCTAGCAGTCACTCCCAAGGTGTTTCAGTAGCCCGAGATGAGTTTTGCACGCGTTCCTTAGCAACTAAGAAAAAGAGGACCCACGCGAGGCCCAATTTGGAATTTGGGCCCAAAGGCGCCAGGAGGCGAGAGAGAGACAGGGAACTCTTCTTATTAGTCCTAGCAGTCAGTTCCAAGGTGTTTCGGTGGCCCGATATGAGTTTTGCACGCGTTCCTTAGAACTAAGAAAAAGAGGACCCAAGCGAGACCCAAATTGGAATTTTGGCCGAAAGGAGCCAGGAGGCGAGAGAGACTCAGGGAAATCTTCGTATTAGTCCTAGCAGTCACTTCCAAGGTGTTTAGGTGGCCACTTCCAAAGTGTTTCGGTGGCCCAATATGAGTTTTGCACGCGTTCCTTAGCGACTAAGCAAAAGAGGACCCAGGCGAGACCCAAATTGGAATTTGGGCCCAAAGGCGCCAGGAGGGGATAGAGAGACAGGGAACTCTTCCTATTAGTCCTAGCAGTCACTTCCATGTTGTTTCGGTGGCCCAATATGAGTTTTACAGGCCTTCCTTAGCGACTACGCAAAGGAGGACCCAGGCAAGACCCACATTGAAATTTGGGCCCAAAGGCGCCAGAAGGCGAGAGAGAGACAGGGAACTCTTCCTATTAGTCCTAGCAGTCACTTCCAAGGTGTTTGGGTGGCCACTTCCAAGGTGTTTCGGTGGCCCGATATAAGTTTTGCACGCGTTGCTTAGCGACTAAGCAAAAGAGGACCCAGGCGAGACCCAAATTGGAATTTGGGCCCAAAGGCGCCAGGAGGGGATAGAGAGACAGGGAACTCTTCCTATTAGTCCTAGCAGTCACTTCCAAGGTTTTTCGGTGGCCCTAGATGAGTTTTACACGCGTTCCTTAGCGACTAAGAAAAAAAGGATCCAAGCGAGACCAAAATTGGAATTTGGGCCGAAAGGCGCCAGGAGGCGAGAGAGAGACAGGGAACTCTTTCTATGAGTCCTAGCAGTCACTTCCAAGGTGTTTCGGTGGCCTAAGATGAGTTTTACACGCGTTCCTTAGCGACTACGCAAAGGAGGACCCAGGCAAGACCCACATTGAAATTTGGGCCCAAAGGCGCCAGAAGGCGAGAGAGAGACAGGGAACTCTTCCTATTAGTCCTAGCAGTCACACCCAAGGTGTTTCAGTGGCCCGAGATGAGTTTTGTACGCGTTCCTTAGCAACTAAGAAAAAGAGGACCCACGCGAGGTCCAATTTGGAATTTGGGCCCAAAGGCGCCAAGAGGGGAGAGAGAGACAGGGAACTCTTCCTATTAGTCCTAGTAGTCACTTCCAAGGTGTTTCAGTGGCTCGGGATGAGTTTTCCACCCGTTCCTTAGCGACTAAGGAAAAGAGAACCCAGGCGAGACCCAAATTGAAATTCAGGCCCAAAGGCGCCAGGAAGAGAGAGAGAGACAGGGAACTCTTCCAATTAGTCCTAGCAGTCACTTCCAAGGGGTTTCAGTGGCCTGAGATGAGTTTTGCACGCATTCCTTAGCGACTAAGCAAAAGAGGACCCAGGCGAGACCTAAATTTAAATTTGGGCCCAAAGGCGCGAGGAGGGGAGAGAGAGACAGGGAACTCTTCCTATTAGTCCTAGAAGTCACTTCGAAGGTGTTTCAGTGGTTCGGGATGAGCTTTGCACGCGTTCCTTAGCGACTAAGCAAAAAAGGACTCAGGCGAGACCCAAATTGGAATTTGCGCCCAAAGGTGGCAGGAGGGGAGAGAGAGACAGGGAGCTCTTCCTATTAGTCCTAGAAGTCACTTCCAAGGTGCTTCAGTGGCCCGAGATGAGTTTTGCAAGCGTTCCTTAGCGACTAAGCAAAAGCGGACCTAGGCGAGACCTAAATTTTATTTTGGGCCCAAAGGCGCCAGGAGGCGAGAGAGAGAGAGAGGGAACTCTTCCTATTAGTCCTAGCAGTCACTTCCAAGGTGCTTCAGTGGCCCGAGATGAGTTTTGCACGCATTCCTTAGCGACTAAGCAAAAGAGGACCCAGGCGAGACCTAAATTGAAATTTGGGCCCAAAGGCGCGAGGAGGGGAGAGAGAGACAGGGAACTCTTCCTATTAGTCCTAGAAGTCACTTCGAAGGTGTTTCAGTGGTTCGCGATGAGCTTTGCACGCGTTCCTTAGCGACTAAGCAAAAGAGGACCCAGGCGAGACCCAAATTGGTATTTGCGCCCAAAGGCGCCAAGACGCGAGAGAGAGAGAGAGAGGGAACACTTCCTATTAGTCCCAGCAGTCACTTCCAAGGTGTTTAAGTGGCCCGAGATGAGTTTTGCACGCATTCCTTAGCGACTAAGCAAAAGCGGACCTAGGCGAGACCTAAATTTTATTTTGGGCCCAAAGGCGCCAGGAGGCGAGAGAGAGAGAGAGGGAACTCTTCCTATTAGTCCTAGCAGTCACTTCCAAGGTGCTTCAGTGGCCCGAGATGCGTTTTGCACACGTACCTTAACGACTAAGCAAAAGAGCAGTCAGGCGAGACCCAAATTGGGCCCAAAGGCAGCAGGAGGCGAGACAGAGACAGGGAGCTCTTCCTATTAGTCCTAGAAGTCACTTCCAAGGTGTTTAGGTGGCCAGAGATGAGTATTAAAAGTGTTCCGTAGCGACTAAGCAAAAGATGACCCAGCCGAGACCCAAATTGTAATTTGGGCCCAAAGACGCCAGGAGGAGAGAGAGAGAGGGAACTCTTCCTATTAGTCCTAGCAGTCACTTCCAAGGTGTTTTAGTTGCCTGGATGAGTTTTCCACGCGTATCATAGCGACTAAGAAATAGAGGACTCACGCGAGACCCAAACTGGAATTTGGGCCCAAAGGCGGCAGGAGGCGAGAAAGAGACAGGGGGCTCTTCCTATTAGTCATAGAAGTCACTTCAAAGGGTTTCATTGGCCCGAGATGAGTTTTGCATGCGTTCCTTAGGGACTAAGCAAAAGAGGAGTCAGGCGATATCCAAATTGGAATTTGGGCCCAAAGGCACCGGGAGGCGAGAGAGAGACAGGGATCTCTTCCTATTAGTCCTCGAAGTAACTTCCAAGGTGTTTAAGTGGCCAGAGATGAGTATTAAAAGTGTTCCGTAGCGACTAAGCAAAAGATGACCCAGCCGAGACCCAAATTGTAATTTGGGCCCAAAGACGCCAGGAGGAGAGAGAGAGAGGGAACTCTTCCTATTAGTCCTAGCAGTCACTTCCAAGGTGTTTTAGTTGCCTGGATGAGTTTTCCACGCGTATCATAGCGACTAAGAAATAGAGGACTCACGCGAGACCCAAACTGGAATTTGGGCCCAAAGGCGGCAGGAGGCGAGAAAGAGACAGGGGGCTCTTCCTATTAGTCATAGAAGTCACTTCAAAGGGTTTCATTGGCCCGAGATGAGTTTTGCATGCGTTCCTTAGGGACTAAGCAAAAGACGTCCCAGGCGAGACCCAAAATGGAATTTGGGCCCAAAGGCGGCAGGAGGTGAGAAAGAGACAGGGAACTTTTCCTATTAGTCCTAGCAGTCACTGCCAAGGTGTTTCAGTGGCCCGAGATGAGTTTTGCAAGCGTTCCTTAGCGACTAACGAAAGAGGAACCAGGCGAGACCCAAATTGGAATTTGGGCCCAAAGGCACCGGGAGGCGAGAGAGAGACAGGGACCTCTTCCTATTAATCCTAGAAGTCACTTCCAAAGTGTTTCATTGGCCCGAGATGAGTCTTGCATGCGTTCCTTAGGGACTAAGCAAAAGAGGTCCCAGGCGAGATCCAAATTGGAATTTGGGCCCAAAGGCGGCAGGAGGTGAGAAAGAGACAGGGAACTCTTCTTATTAGTCCTAGAAGTCACTTCCAAGGTGCTTCAGTGGCCCGAGATGAGTTTTGCAAGCGTTCTTTAGGGACTAAGCAAAAGAGGTCCCAGGCGAGACCCAAATTGGAATTTGGGCCCAAAGGCGCCCGGAGGCGAGAGAGAGACAGAGAACTTTTCCTATTAGTCCTAGAAGTCACTTCCAAGGTGCTTCAGTGGCCCGAGATGAGTTTTGCAAGCGTTCCTTAGCAACTAAGCAAAAGCGGACCTAGGCGAGACTCAAATTGTAATTTGGGCCCAAAGGCGGCAGGAGGTGAGAGAGAGACAGGGAGCTCTTCCTATTAATCCTAGAAGTCACTTCCAAGGTGTTTCAGTGGCCCGAGATGAGTTTTGCAAGCGTTCCTTAGCGACTAAGCAAAGGAGGTCCTAGGCGAGATCCAAATTGGAATTTGGGCCCAAAAGCGGCAGGAGGTTAGAAAGAGACAGGGAACTCTTCTTATTAGTCCTAGAAGTCACTTCCACGGTGTTTCAGTGGCCCGAGATGAGTTTTGCATCCGTTTCTTAGGGACTAAGCAAAAGAGGTCCCAGGCGAGAACCAATTTGGAATTTGGGCCCAAAGGTGGCAGGAGGTAAGAGAGAGACAGGGAGCTTTTCCTATTAGTCCTAGAAGTCACTTTCAAAGTGTTTCACAGGCCCGAGATGAGTTTTGCATGCGTTCCTTAGGGACTAAGCAAAAGAGGTCTTAGGCGAGATCCAAACTGGAATTTGGGCTCAAAGGCAGCAGGAGGTGAGAAAGAGACAGGGAACTCTTCTTATTAGTCCTAGAAGTCACTTCCAAGGTGTTTCAGTGGGCCGAGATGAGTTTTGCATGCGTTCCTTAGGAACTAAGCAAAAGAGGACCCAGGCGAGACCCAAATTGGAATTTGGGCCCAAAGGCGGCAGGAGGTGAGAAAGAGACAGGGAACTCTTCTTATTAGTCCTAGAAGTCACTTCCAAGGTGTTTCAGTGGGCCGAGATGAGTTTTGCATGCGTTCCTTAGGGACTAAGCAAAAGAGGTCCCAGGCGAGATCCAATTTGGAATATGGGCCCAAAGGCGGCAGGAGGTGAGAGAGAGATAGGGAGCTCTTCCTATTAGTCCTAGAAGTCACTTCCAAAGTGTTTCAGAGGCCCGGGATAAGTTTTGCATGCGTTCCTTAGGGACTACACGAAAGAGGTCCCAGGCGAGATCCAAATTGGAATTTTGGCCCAAAGGCGGCAGAAAGTGAGTAGGAGACAGGGAACTCTTCTTATTAGTCCTAGAAGTCACTTCCACGGTGTTTCAGTGGCCCGAGATGAGTTTTGCATGCGTTCCTTAGGGACTAAGCAAAAGAGGTCCCAGGCGAGATCCAATTTGGAATTTGGGCCCAAAGGCGGCAGGAGGTGAGAGAGAGACAGGGAGCTCTTCCTATTAGTCCTAGAAGTCACTTCCAAAGTGTTTCAGAGGCCCGAGATAAGTTTTGCATGCGTTCCTTAGGGACTAAGCAAAAGAGGTCTTAGGCGAGATCCAAATGTGAATTTGGGCCCAAAGGCGGCAGGAGGTGAGAAAGAGACAGGGAACTCTTCTTATTAGTCCTAGAAGTCACTTCCAAAGTGTTTCAGAGGCCCGAGATGAGTTTTGCATGCGTTCCTTAGGGACTAAGCAAAAGAGGTCCCAGGAGAGATCCAATTTGGAATTTGGGCCCAAAGGCGGCAGGAGGTGTGAGAGAGATAGGGAGCTCTTCCTATTAGTCCTAGAAGTCACTTCCAAAGTGTTTCAGAGGCCCGGGATGAGTTTTGCATGCATTCCTTAGGGACTACGCAAAAGAGGTCCCAGGCGAGATCCAAATTGGAATTTTGGCCCAAAGGCGGTAGAAAGTGATTAGGAGACAGGGAACTCTTCTTATTAGTCCTAGAAGTCACTTCCACGGTGTTTCAGTGGCCCGAGATGAGTTTTGCATGCGTTCCTTAGGGACTAAGCAAAAGAGGTCCCAGGCGAGATCCAATTTGGAATTTGGGCCCAAAGGCGGCAGGAGGTGAGAGAGAGACAGGGAGCTCTTCCTATTAGTCCTAGAAGTCACTTCCAAAGTGTTTCAGAGGCCCGAGATAAGTTTTGCATGCGTTCCTTAGGGACTAAGCAAAAGAGGTCTTAGGCGAGATCCAAATTGAAATTTGGGCCCAAAGGCAGCAGAAGGTGAGAAAGAGACAGGGAACTCTTCTTATTAGTCCTAGAAGTCACTTCCAAGGTGTTTCAGTGGGCCGAGATGAGTTTTGCATGCGTTCCTTACGAACTAAGCAAAAGAGGACCCAGGCGAGACCCAAATTGGAATTTGGGCCCAAAGGCGGCAGGAGGTGAGAAAGAGACAGGGAACTCTTCTTATTAGTCCTAGAAAACACTTCCAAGGTGTTTCAGTGGGCCGAGATGAGTTTTGCATGCGTTCCTTAGGGACTAAGCAAAAGAGATTCCAGGCGAGACCCAAATTCGAATTGGGGCCCAAAGGCGCCCGGAGGCGAGAGGGAGACAGAGAACTTTTCCTATTACTCCTAGAAGTTACTTCCAAGGTGCTTCAGTGGCCCGAGATGAGTTTTGCATGCGTTCCTTAGCGACTAAGCAAAGGAGGTCCCAGGCGAGATCCAAATTGGAATTTGGGCCCAAAGGCGGCAGGAGGTGAGAAAGAGACAGGGAACTCTTCTTATTAGTCCTAGAAGTCACTTCCAAGGTGTTTCAGTGGGCCGAGATGAGTTTTGCATGCGTTCCTTAGGGACTAAGCAAAAGAGGTCCCAGGCGAGATCCAAATTGGAATTTGGGCCCAAAGGCGGCAGGAGGTGAGAAAGAGACAGGGAACTCTTCTTATTAGTCCTAGAAGTCACTTCCAAGGTGTTTCAGTGGCCCGAGATGAGTTTTGTAAGCGTTCCTTAGCGACTAAGCAAAGGAGGTCCCAGGCGAGATCCAAATTGGAATTTGGGCCCAAAGGCGGCAGGAGGTGAGAAAGAGACAGGGAACTCTTCTTATTAGTCCTAGAAGTCACTTCCAAGGTGTTTCAGTGGGCCGAGATGAGTTTTGCATGCGTTCCTTAAGGACTAAGCAAAAGAGGTCCCAGGCGAGATCCAAATTGGAATTTGGGCCCAAAGGCGGCAGGAGGTGAGAAAGAGACAGAGAACTTTTCCTATTAGTCCTAGAAGTCACTTCCAAGGTGCTCCAGTGGCCCGAGATGAGTTTTGCAAGCGTTCCTTAGTGACTAAGCAAAAGCGGACCTAGGCGAGACCCAAATTGTAATCTGGGCCCAAAGGCGCCAAGAGGCGAGTGAGAGAGACAGAACTCTTCCTATTAGTCCTAGCAGTCACTTCCAAGGTGTTTTAGTGGCCCAGATGAGTTTTGCACGCGTACCTTAGCGACTAAGAAATAGAGGACTCACTCGATACCCAAATTGGAATTTGGGCCCAAAGCCGGCAGGAGGCGAGATATAGACAGGGAGCTCTTCCTATTAGTCCTAGAAGTCACTTCCAAGGTGTTTCAGTGGCCCGAGATGAGTTTTGCAAGCGTTCCTTAGCGACTAAGCAAAGGAGGTCCTAGGCGAGATCCAAATTGGAATTTGGGCCCAAAGGCGGCAGGAGGTGAGAAAGAGACAGGGAACTCTTCTTATTAGTCATAGAAGTCACTTCCAAGGTGTTTCACTGGGCCGAGATGAGTTTTGCATGCGTTCCTTAGGGACTAAGCAAAAGAGGTCACAGGCGAGATCCAATTTGGAAAATGGGCCCAAAGGCGGCAGGAGGTGAGAGAGAGATAGGGAGCTCTTCCTATTAGTCCTAGAAGTCACTTCCAAAGTGTTTCAGAGACCCGGGATGAGTTTTGCATGCGTTCCTTAGGGACTACGCAAAAGAGGTCCCAGGCGAGATCCAAATTGGAATTTTGGCCCAAAGGCGGCAGAAGGTGAGTAGGAGACAGGGAACTCTTCTTATTAGTCCTAGAAGTCACTTCCACGGTGTTTCAGTGGCCCGAGATGAGTTTTGCATGCGTTCCTTAGGGACTAAGCAAAAGAGGTCCCAGACGAGATCCAATTTGGAATTTGGGCCCAAAGGTGGCAGGAGGTGAGAGAGAGACAGGGAGCTCTTCCTATTAGTCCTAGAAGTCACTTCCAAAGTGTTTCAGAGGCCCGAGATAAGTTTTGCATGCGTTCCTTAGGGACTAAGCAAAAGAGGTCTTAGGCGAGATCCAAATTGGAATTTGGGCCCAAAGGCAGCAGGAGGTGAGAAAGAAACTGGGAACTCTTCTTATTAGTCCTAGAAGTCACTTCCAAGGTGTTTCAGTGGGCCGAGATGAGTTTTGCATGCGTTCCTTAGGAACTAAGCAAAAGAGGACCCAGGCGAGACCCAAATTGGAATTTGGGCCCAAAGGCGGCAGGAGGTGAGAAAGAGACAGGGAACTCTTCTTATTAGTCCTAGAAGTCACTTCCAAGGTGTTTCAGTGGGCCGAGATGAGTTTTGCATGCGTTCCTTAGGGACTAAGCAAAAGAGATCACAGGCGAGACCCAAATTCGAATTTGGGCCCAAAGGCGCCCGGAGGCGAGAGGGAGACAGAGAACTTTTCCTATTACTCCTAGAAGTCACTTCCAAGGTGCTTCAGTGGCCCGAGATGAGTTTTGTAAGCGTTCCTTAGCGACTAAGCAAAGGAGGTCCCAGGCGAGATCCAAATTGGAATTTGGGCCCAAAGGCGGCAGGAGGTGTGAAAGAGACAGAGAACTTTTCCTATTAGTCCTAGAAGTCACTTCCAAGGTGCTCCAGTGGCCCGAGATGAGTTTTGCAAGCGTTCCTTAGTGACTAAGCAAAAGCGGACCGAGGTGAGACCCAAATTGTAATTTGGGCCCAAAGGCGCCAAGAGGCGAGTGAGAGAGACAGAACTCTTCCTATTAGTCCTAGCAGTCACTTCCAAGGTGTTTTAGTGGCCCGGATGAGTTTTGCACGCGTACCTTAGCGACTAAGAAATAGGGGACTCACTCGATACCCAAATTGGAATTTGGGCTCAAAGGCGGCAGGAGGCGAGATAGAGACAGGGAGCTCTTCCTATTAGTCATAGAAGTCACTTCCAAGGTGTTTAAGTGGCCCGAGATGAGTTTTGCAAGTGTTCCTTAGCGACTAAGCAAAGGAGGTCCTAGGCGAGATCCAAATTGGAATTTGGGCCCAAAGGCGGCAAGAGGTGAGAAAGAGACAGGGAACTCTTCTTATTAGTCCTAGAAGTCACTTCCAAGGTGTTTCAGTGGGCCGAGATTAGTTTTGCATGCGTTCCTTAGGGACTAAGCAAATGAGGACCCAGGCGAGACCCAAATTGGAATTTGGGCCCAAAGGCGCTCGGAGGCGAGAGAGAGACAGAGAACTTTTCCTATTAGTCCTAGAAGTCACTTCCAAGGTGCTTCAGTGGCCCGAGATGAGTTTTGCAAGCGTTCCTTAGCGACTAAGCAGAAGCGGACCTAGGTGAGACCCAAATTGTAATTTGGGCCCAAAGGCGGCAGGAGGTGAGAGAGAGACAGGGAGCTCTTCCTATTAGTCCTAGAAGTCACTTCCAAAGTGTTTCAGAGGCCCGAGATGAGTTTTGCATGCGTTCCTTAGGGACTAAGCAAAAGAGGTCCCAGGAGAGATCCAATTTGGAATTTGGGCCCAAAGGCGGCAGGAGGTGTGAGAGAGATAGGGAGCTCTTCCTATTAGTCCTAGAAGTCACTTCCAAAGTGTTTCAGAGGCCCGGGATGAGTTTTGCATGCATTCCTTAGGGACTACGCAAAAGAGGTCCCAGGCGAGATCCAAATTGGAATTTTGGCCCAAAGGCGGCAGAAAGTGAGTAGGAGACAGGGAACTCTTCTTATTAGTCCTAGAAGTCACTTCCACGGTGTTTCAGTGGCCCGAGATGAGTTTTGCATGCGTTCCTTAGGGACTAAGCAAAAGAGGTCCCAGGCGAGATCCAATTTGGAATTTGGGCCCAAAGGCGGCAGGAGGTGAGAGAGAGACAGGGAGCTCTTCCTATTAGTCCTAGAAGTCACTTCCAAAGTGTTTCAGAGGCCCGAGATAAGTTTTGCATGCGTTCCTTAGGGACTAAGCAAAAGAGGTCTTAGGCGAGATCCAAATTGAAATTTGGGCCCAAAGGCAGCAGAAGGTGAGAAAGAGACAGAGAACTCTTCTTATTAGTCCTAGAAGTCACTTCCAAGGTGTTTCAGTGGGCCGAGATGAGTTTTGCATGCGTTCCTTACGAACTAAGCAAAAGAGGACCCAGGCGAGACCCAAATTGGAATTTGGGCCCAAAGGCGGCAGGAGGTGAGAAAGAGACAGGGAACTCTTCTTATTAGTCCTAGAAAACACTTCCAAGGTGTTTCAGTGGGCCGAGATGAGTTTTGCATGCGTTCCTTAGGGACTAAGCAAAAGAGATTCCAGGCGAGACCCAAATTCGAATTGGGGCCCAAAGGCGCCCGGAGGCGAGAGGGAGACAGAGAACTTTTCCTATTACTCCTAGAAGTTACTTCCAAGGTGCTTCAGTGGCCCGAGATGAGTTTTGCATGCGTTCCTTAGCGACTAAGCAAAGGAGGTCCCAGGCGAGATCCAAATTGGAATTTGGGCCCAAAGGCGGCAGGAGGTGAGAAAGAGACAGGGAACTCTTCTTATTAGTCCTAGAAGTCACTTCCAAGGTGTTTCAGTGGGCCGAGATGAGTTTTGCATGCGTTCCTTAAGGACTAAGCAAAAGAGGTCCCAGGCGAGATCCAAATGTGAATTTGGGCCCAAAGGCGGCAGGAGGTGAGAAAGAGACAGGGAACTCTTCTTATTAGTCCTAGAAGTCACTTCCAAGGTGTTTCAGTGGCCCGAGATGAGTTTTGTAAGCGTTCCTTAGCGACTAAGCAAAGGAGGTCCCAGGCGAGATCCAAATTGGAATTTGGGCCCAAAGGCGGCAGGAGGTGAGAAAGAGACAGGGAACTCTTCTTATTAGTCCTAGAAGTCACTTCCAAGGTGTTTCAGTGGGCCGAGATGAGTTTTGCATGCGTTCCTTAAGGACTAAGCAAAAGAGGTCCCAGGCGAGATCCAAATTGGAATTTGGGCCCAAAGGCGGCAGGAGGTGAGAAAGAGACAGAGAACTTTTCCTATTAGTCCTAGAAGTCACTTCCAAGGTGCTCCAGTGGCCCGAGATGAGTTTTGCAAGCGTTCCTTAGTGACTAAGCAAAAGCGGACCTAGGCGAGACCCAAATTGTAATCTGGGCCCAAAGGCGCCAAGAGGCGAGTGAGAGAGACAGAACTCTTCCTATTAGTCCTAGCAGTCACTTCCAAGGTGTTTTAGTGGCCCAGATGAGTTTTGCACGCGTACCTTAGCGACTAAGAAATAGAGGACTCACTCGATACCCAAATTGGAATTTGGGCCCAAAGCCGGCAGGAGGCGAGATATAGACAGGGAGCTCTTCCTATTAGTCCTAGAAGTCACTTCCAAGGTGTTTCAGTGGCCCGAGATGAGTTTTGCAAGCGTTCCTTAGCGACTAAGCAAAGGAGGTCCTAGGCGAGATCCAAATTGGAATTTGGGCCCAAAGGCGGCAGGAGGTGAGAAAGAGACAGGGAACTCTTCTTATTAGTCATAGAAGTCACTTCCAAGGTGTTTCACTGGGCCGAGATGAGTTTTGCATGCGTTCCTTAGGGACTAAGCAAAAGAGGTCACAGGCGAGATCCAATTTGGAAAATGGGCCCAAAGGCGGCAGGAGGTGAGAGAGAGATAGGGAGCTCTTCCTATTAGTCCTAGAAGTCACTTCCAAAGTGTTTCAGAGACCCGGGATGAGTTTTGCATGCGTTCCTTAGGGACTACGCAAAAGAGGTCCCAGGCGAGATCCAAATTGGAATTTTGGCCCAAAGGCGGCAGAAGGTGAGTAGGAGACAGGGAACTCTTCTTATTAGTCCTAGAAGTCACTTCCACGGTGTTTCAGTGGCCCGAGATGAGTTTTGCATGCGTTCCTTAGGGACTAAGCAAAAGAGGTCCCAGACGAGATCCAATTTGGAATTTGGGCCCAAAGGTGGCAGGAGGTGAGAGAGAGACAGGGAGCTCTTCCTATTAGTCCTAGAAGTCACTTCCAAAGTGTTTCAGAGGCCCGAGATAAGTTTTGCATGCGTTCCTTAGGGACTAAGCAAAAGAGGTCTTAGGCGAGATCCAAATTGGAATTTGGGCCCAAAGGCAGCAGGAGGTGAGAAAGAAACTGGGAACTCTTCTTATTAGTCCTAGAAGTCACTTCCAAGGTGTTTCAGTGGGCCGAGATGAGTTTTGCATGCGTTCCTTAGGAACTAAGCAAAAGAGGACCCAGGCGAGACCCAAATTGGAATTTGGGCCCAAAGGCGGCAGGAGGTGAGAAAGAGACAGGGAACTCTTCTTATTAGTCCTAGAAGTCACTTCCAAGGTGTTTCAGTGGGCCGAGATGAGTTTTGCATGCGTTCCTTAGGGACTAAGCAAAAGAGATCACAGGCGAGACCCAAATTCGAATTTGGGCCCAAAGGCGCCCGGAGGCGAGAGGGAGACAGAGAACTTTTCCTATTACTCCTAGAAGTCACTTCCAAGGTGCTTCAGTGGCCCGAGATGAGTTTTGTAAGCGTTCCTTAGCGACTAAGCAAAGGAGGTCCCAGGCGAGATCCAAATTGGAATTTGGGCCCAAAGGCGGCAGGAGGTGTGAAAGAGACAGAGAACTTTTCCTATTAGTCCTAGAAGTCACTTCCAAGGTGCTCCAGTGGCCCGA
Source organism: Abrus precatorius (assembly GCF_003935025.1). Taxonomy (NCBI): domain Eukaryota; kingdom Viridiplantae; phylum Streptophyta; class Magnoliopsida; order Fabales; family Fabaceae; genus Abrus; species Abrus precatorius. The sequence continues at coordinate 3,452,912 of NW_020874290.1, read as the reverse complement.
GATGAGTTTTGCAAGCGTTCCTTAGTGACTAAGCAAAAGCGGACCGAGGTGAGACCCAAATTGTAATTTGGGCCCAAAGGCGCCAAGAGGCGAGTGAGAGAGACAGAACTCTTCCTATTAGTCCTAGCAGTCACTTCCAAGGTGTTTTAGTGGCCCGGATGAGTTTTGCACGCGTACCTTAGCGACTAAGAAATAGGGGACTCACTCGATACCCAAATTGGAATTTGGGCTCAAAGGCGGCAGGAGGCGAGATAGAGACAGGGAGCTCTTCCTATTAGTCATAGAAGTCACTTCCAAGGTGTTTAAGTGGCCCGAGATGAGTTTTGCAAGTGTTCCTTAGCGACTAAGCAAAGGAGGTCCTAGGCGAGATCCAAATTGGAATTTGGGCCCAAAGGCGGCAAGAGGTGAGAAAGAGACAGGGAACTCTTCTTATTAGTCCTAGAAGTCACTTCCAAGGTGTTTCAGTGGGCCGAGATTAGTTTTGCATGCGTTCCTTAGGGACTAAGCAAATGAGGACCCAGGCGAGACCCAAATTGGAATTTGGGCCCAAAGGCGCTCGGAGGCGAGAGAGAGACAGAGAACTTTTCCTATTAGTCCTAGAAGTCACTTCCAAGGTGCTTCAGTGGCCCGAGATGAGTTTTGCAAGCGTTCCTTAGCGACTAAGCAGAAGCGGACCTAGGTGAGACCCAAATTGTAATTTGGGCCCAAAGGCGGCAGGAGGTGAGAGAGAGACAGGGAGCTCTTCCTATTAGTCCTAGAAGTCACTTCCAAAGTGTTTCAGAGGCCCGAGATGAGTTTTGCATGCGTTCCTTAGGGACTAAGCAAAAGAGGTCCTAGGAGAGATCCAATTTGGAATTTGGGCCCAAAGGCGGCAGGAGGTGTGAGAGAGATAGGGAGCTCTTCCTATTAGTCCTAGAAGTCACTTCCAAAGTGTTTCAGAGGCCCGGGATGAGTTTTGCATGCATTCCTTAGGGACTACGCAAAAGAGGTCCCAGGCGAGATCCAAATTGGAATTTTGGCCCAAAGGCGGCAGGAGGTGAGAAGGAGACAGGGAACTCTTCTTATTAGTCCTAGAAGTCACTTCCAAGGTGTTTCAGTGGGCCGAGTTGAGTTTTGCATGCGTTCCTTAGGGACTAAGCAAAAGAGGTCCCAGGCGAGACCCAAATTGGAATTTGGGCCCAAAGGCGCCCGGAGGCGAGAGAGAGACAGAGAACTTTTCCTATTAGTGCTAGAAGTCACTTCCAAGGTGCTTCAGTGACCCTGGATCAGTTTTGCAAGCGTTCCTTAGCGACTAAGCAAAAGAAATCCCAGGCGAGATCTAAATTGGAATTTCGGCCCAAAGGCGGCAGGAGGTGAGAAATAGACAGGGAACTCTTCTTATTAGTCCTAGAAGTCACTTCCACGGTGTTTCAGTGGCCCTAGATGAGTTTTGCATGCGTTCCTTAGGGACTAAGCAAAAGAGGTCACAGGCGAGATCCAATTTGGAATTTGGGCCCAAAGGCGGCAGGAGGTGAGAGAGAGACAGGGAGCTCTTCCTATTAGTCCTAGAAGTCACTTCCAAAGTGTTTCAGAGGCCCGAGATGAGTTTTGCATGCGTTCCTTAGGGACTAAGCAAAAGAGGTCTTAGGCGAGATCCAAATTGGAATTTGGGCTCAAAGGCAGCAGGAGGTGAGAAAGAGACAGGGAACTCTTCTTATAAGTCCTAGAAGTCACTTCCAAGGTGTTTCAGTGGGCCGAGATGAGTTTTGCATGCGTTCCTTAGGAACTAAGCAAAAGAGGACACAGGCGAGACCCAAATTGGAATTTGGGCCCAAAGGTGGCAGGAGGTGAGAAAGAGACAGGAACTCTTCTTATTAGTCCTAGAAGTCACTTCCAAGGTGTTTCAGTGGGCCGAGATGAGTTTTGCATGCGTTCCTTAGTGACTAAGCAAAAGAGATCCCAGGCGTGACCCAAATTCGAATTTGGGCCCAAAGACGCCCTGAGGCGAGAGGGAGACAGAGAACTTTTCCTATTACTCCTAGAAGTCACTTCCAAGGTGCTTCAGTGGCCCGAGATGAGTTTTGCAAGCATTCCTTAGCGACTAACCAAAAAAGGAGTCAGGCGAGACCCAAATAGGAATTTGGGCCCAAAGGCGGCAGGAGGCGAGAGAGAGACAGAGAGCTCTTCCTATTAGTCCTAGAAATCACTTCCAAGGTGTTTCAGTGGCCCGAGATGAGTGTTGCAAGCATTCCTTAGCGACTAAGCAAAAGTGGACCCAGGCGAGACCCAAATTGGAATTTGGGCCCAAAGGCGCCAGGAGGCAAGAGAGAGACATGGAACTCTTCCTATTAGTCCTAGCAGTCACTTCCAAAGTGTTTCAGTGGCCTGAGACGTGTTTTTTACGCGTTCATTAGTGACTAAGGAAAAGAGGACCCAGGCGAGACCAAAATTGGAATTTGGGCCCAAAGGCGGCATGAGGTGAGAAAGAGACCAAGAACTCTTCTTATTAGTCCTAGAAGTCACTTCCAAGGTGTTTCAATGGCTCGAGATGAGTTTTGCAAGCATTCCTTAGAGACTAAGCAAAAGAGGAGTCAGGCGAGACCCAAATAGGAATTTGGGCCCAAAGGCGGCAGGAGGCGAGAAAGAGACAGGGAGCTCTTCCTATTAGTCCTAGAAGTCACTTCCAAGGTGTTTCAGTGGCCCGAGATGAGTTTTGCAAGTATTCCTTAGCGACTAAGCAAAAGTGGACCCAGGCAAGACCCAAATTGGAATTTGGGCCCAAAGGCGCCAGGAGGCGAGAGAGAGACAGGGAACTCTTCCTATTAGTCCTAGCAGTCACTTCCAAGGTGTTTTAGTGGCCCGAGATGAGTTTTGCACGCATACCTTAACGACTAAGCAAAGAGGAGTCAGGCGAGACCCAAATTGGAATTTGGGCCCAAAGGCGGCAGGAGGCGAGAGAGAGACAGGAAGCTCTTCCTATTAGTCCTAGAAGTCACTTCCAAGGTGTTTCAGTGGCCCGAGATGAGTTTTGCACGCATTCCTTAGCGACTAAGCAAAAGAGGACCCACGCGAGACCCAAATTGAAATTTGGGCCCAAAGGCGCGATGAGGGGAGAGAGAGACAGGGAACTCTTCCTATTAGTCCTAGAAGTCACTTCAAAGGTGTTTCAGTGGCCCGAGATGAGTTTTGCACGCTTTCCTTAGCTACTAAGCAAAACTGGACCCAAGCGAGACCCAAATTGGTATTTGCGCCCAAAGGCGCCAGGACGCGAAAGAGAGAGAGAGAGAGGGAACACTTCCTATTAGTCCCAGCAGTAACTTCCAATGTGTTTTAGTGGCCCGAGATGAGTTTTGCAAGCATTCCTTAGCGACTAAGCAAGAAAGGACTCAGGCGAGACCCAAATTGGAATTTGCACCCAAAGGTGGCCGGAGGGGAGAAAGAGACGGGGAGCTATTCCTATTAGCCCTAGCAGTCACTTCCAAGGTGTTTCAGTGGCCCGAGATGAGTTTTGTGCCCTTTCCTTAGCGACTAAGCAAAAGCAGACCCAGGCCAGACCCAAATTGGTATTTGCGCCCAAAAGCGCCAGGACGCGAGAGAGAGAGAGAGAGGGAACTCTTCAAATTCGTCCTAGCAGTCACTTCCAAGGTGTTTTAGTGGCCCGAGATGAGTTTTGCACGCATACCTTAACGACTAAGCAAAGAGGAGTCAGGCGAGACCCAAATTGGAATTTGGGCCCAAAGGCGGCAGGAGGCGAGAGAGAGACAGCGAGCTCTTCCTATTAGTCCTAGAAGTCACTTCCAAGGTGTTTCAGTGGCCCGAGATGAGTTTTGCAAGCATTCCTTAGCGACTAAGCAAAAGTGGACCCAGGCGAGACCCAAATTGGAATTGGGGCCCAAAGGCACTAGGAGGCAAGAGAGAGACAGGGAACTCTTCCTATTAGTCCTAGCAGTCACTTCCAAAGTGATTCAGTGGCCTGAGACGTGTTTTTCACGCGTTCCTTAGTGACTAAGGAAAAGAGGACCCACGCGAGACCAAAATTGGAATTTGGGCCCAAAGGCGCCAGGAGGCGAGAGAGAGACAGGGAACTCTTCCTATTAGTCCTAGCAGTCACTTCCAAAGTGTTTCATTGGCCCGAGATGAGTTTTGCATGCGTTGCTTAGGGACTAAGCAAAAGAGGTCCCAGGCGAGATCGAAATTGGAAATTGGGCCCAAAGGCGGCATAAGGTGAGAAAGAGACCGGGAACTCTTCCTATTAGTTCTAGCAGACACTTCCAAAGTGTTTCATTGGCCCGAGATGAGTTTTGCATGCGTTCCTTAGGGACTAAGCAAAATAGGTCCAAGGCGAGATCCAAATTGGAATTTGGGCTCAAAGGCGGCATCAGGTGAGAAAGAGACCGAGAACTCTTCTTATTAGTCCTAGAAGTCACTTCCAAGGTGTTTCAGTGGCCCGAGATGAGTTTTGCATGCGTTCCTTAGCGACTAAGCAAAAGAGGAGTCAGGCAAGACCCAAATTGGAATTTGGGCCCAAAGGCGGCAGGAGGCGAGAGAGAGACAGGGAGCTCTTCCTATTAGTTCTAGAAGTCACTTCCAAGGTGTTTCAGTGGCCTAAGATGAGTTTATAAGCATTCCTTAGCGACTAAGCAAAAGTGGACCCAGGCGAGACCCAAATTGTAATTTGCGCCCAAAGGCGCCAGGGGACGAGAGAGAGACAGGGAACTCTTCCTATTATTCCTAGCAGTCACTTCCAAAGTGTTTCAGTGGCCTGAGACGGGTTTTTCACGCGTTCCTTAGTGACTAAGGAAAAGAGGACCCAGGCGAGACCAAAATTGGAATTTGGGCCCAAAGGCGCCAGGAGGCGAGAGAGAGAGAGGGAACTCTTCCTATTAGTCCTAGCAGTCACTTCCAAAGTGTTTCATTGGCCCGAGATGAGTTTTGCATGCGTTGCTTAGGGACTAAGAAAAAGAGGTCTCAGGCGAGATCCAAATTGGAAATTGGGCCCAAAGGCGGCATGAGGTGAGAAAGAGACCGGGAACTCTTCCTATTCGTTCTAGCAGTCACTTCCAAAGTGTTTCATTGGCCCGAGATGAGTTTTGCATGCGTTCCTTAGGGACTAAGCAAAATAGGTCCCAGGCGAGATCCAAATTGGAATTTGGGCTCAACGGCGGCATGAGGTGAGAAAGAGACCGAGAACTCTTCTTATTAGTCCTCGAAGTCACTTCCAAGGTGTTTCAGTGGCCCGAGATGAGTTTTGCAGGCATTCCTTAGCGACTAAGCAAAAGTGGACCCAGGCGAGACCCGAATTGGAATTTGGGCCCAAAGACGCCAGGAGGCGAGAGATAGACAGGGAACTCTTCCTATTAGTCCTAGCAGTCACTTCCAAGGTGTTTCAGTGGCCCGAGATGAGTTTTGCATGCGTTCCTTAGGGACTAAGCAAAAGAGGTCCCAGGCGAGATCCAAATTAGAATTTGGGCCCAAAGGCGGCAGGAGGCGAGAGAGAGACAGGGAGCTCTTCCTATTAGTCCTAGAAGTCACTTCCAAAGTGTTTCAGAGGCCCGAGAAGAGTTTTGCATGCGTTCCTTAGGGACTAAGCAAAAGAGGTCCCAGGCGAGATCTAAATTGGAATTTGGGCCCAAAGGCGGCAGGAGGTGAGAAAGAGACAGGAAACTCTTTTTATTAGTCATAGAAGTCACTTCCAAGGTGTTTCAGTGGGCCGAGATGAGTTTGCATGCGTTCCTTAAAGACTAAGCAAAAGAGGTCCCAGGCGTGACCCAAATTGGAATTTGGGCCCAAAGGCGCTCGGAGGCGAGAGAGAGACAGAGAACTTTTCCTATTAGTCCTAGAAGTCACTTCCAAGGTGCTTCAGTGGCCCGAGATGAGTTTTTCAAGCGTTCCTTAGCGACTAAGCAAAAGCGGACCTAGGCGAGACCCAAATTGTAATTTGGGCCCAAAGGCGCCAGGAGGCGAGTGAGAGAGACGGAACTCTTCCTATTAGTCCTAGCAGTCATTTCCAAGGTGTTTTAGTGGCCCGGATGAGTTTTGCACGCATACCTTAGCGACTAAGAAATAGAGGACTCAGGCGATACCCAAATTGGAATTTGGGCCCAAAGGCGCCCGGAGGCGAGAGAGAGACAGAGATTTTTCTTATTAGTCCTAGAAGTCACTTCCAAGGTGCTTCAGTGGCCCGAGATGAGTTTTGCACGCTTTCCTTAGCGACTAAGCAAAAGCAGACCCCGGCGAGACCCAAATTGGTAATTTCGCCCAAAGGCGCCAGGACGCGAGAGAGAGAGAGAGAGAGGGAGCACCTCCTATTAGTCCCAGCAGTCACTTCCAAGGTGTTTTAGTGGCCCGAGATGAGTTTTGCAAGCATTCTTTAGCGACTAAGCAAAAAAGGACTCAGCGAGACCCAAATTGGAATTTGCACCCAAAGGTGGCAGGAGGGGAGAAAGAGACAGGAAGCTCTTCCTATTAGTCCTAGCAGTCACTTCCAAGGTGCTTCAGTGGCCCGAGATGAGTTTTCCAAGCGTTCCTTAGCGACTAAACAAAAGCGGACCTAGGCGAGACACAAATTGTAATTTGGGCCCAAAGGAGCCAGGAGGCGAGTGAGAGAGACGGAAGTCTTCCTATTAGTCCTAGCAGTCACTTCCAATGTGTTTTAGTGGCCCGGATGAGTTTTGCACGCGTACCTTAGCGACTAAGAAATAGAGGACCCAGGCGATACCCAAATTGGAATTTGGGCCCAAAGGCGGCAGGAGGCGAGAGAGAGACAGGGAGCTCTTCCTATTAGTCCTAGAAGTCACTTCAAAAGTGTTTCATTGGCCCGAGATGAGTTTTACATGCGTTCCTTAGGGACTAAGCAAAAGAGGTCCCAGGCGAGATCCAAATTGGAAATTGGGCTCAAAGGCGGCATGAGGTGAGAAAGAGACCGGGAACTCTTCCTATTAGTCCTAGCAGTCACTTCCAAAGTGTTTCATTGGCCCAAGATGAGTTTTGCATGCGTTCCTTAGGGACTAAGCAAAAGAGGTCCCAGGCGAGATCCAAATTGGAATTTGGGCCCAAAGGCGGCATGAGGTGAGAAAGAGACCGAGAACTCTTCTTATTAGTCCTAGAAGTCACTTCCAAGGTGTTTCAGTGGCCCGAGATGAGTTTTGCAAGCATTCCTTAGCGACTAAGCAAAAGAGGAGTCAGGCGAGACCTAAATAGGAATTTGGGCCCAAAGGCGGCAGGAGGCGAGAAAGAGACAGGGAGCTCTTCCTATTAGTCCTAGAAGTCACTTCCAAGGTGTTTCAGTGGCCCGAGATGAGTTTTGCAAGCATTCCTTAGCGACTAAGCAAAAGTGGACCCAGGCGAGACCCGAATTGGAATTTGGGCCCAAAGGCGCCAGGAGGCGAGAGAGAAACAAGGAACTCTTCCTATTAGTCCTAGCAGTCACTTCGAAGGTGTTTTAGTGGCCCGAGATGAGTTTTGCACCCATTCCTTAGTGACTAAGCAAAGAGGAGTCAGGCGAGACCCAAATTGGAATTTGGGCCCAAAGGCGGCAGGAGGCGAGAGAGAGACAGGAAGCTCTTCCTATTAGTCCTAGAAGTCACTTCCAAGGTGTTTCAGTGGCCCGAGATGAGTTTTGCACGCGTTCCTTAGCGACTAAGCAAAAGAGGACCCAGGCGAGACCCAAATTGAAATTTGGGCCCAAAGGCGCGAGGAGGGGAGAGAGAGACAGGGAACTCTTCCTATTAGTCCTAGAAGTCACTTCAAAGGTGTTTCAGTGGCCCAAGATGAGTTTTGCACGCTTTCCTTAGCGACTAAGCAAAAGCAGACCCAGGCGAGACCCAAATTGGTATTTGCGCCCAAAGGCGCCAGGACGCGAGAGAGAGAGAGAGAGAGGGAACACTTCCTATTAGTCCCAGCAGTCACTTCCAAGGTGTTTTAGTGGCCCGAGATGAGTTTTGCAACTCCTTAGCGACTAAGCAAGAAAGGACTCAGGCGAGACCCAAATTGGAATTTGCACCTAAAGGTGGCAGGTGGGGAGAAAGAGACAGGGAGCTCTTCCTATTAGTCCTAGCAGTCACTTCCAAGGTGTTTCAGTGGCCCGAGATGAGTTTTGCACCCTTTCCTTAGCGACTAAGCAAAAGCAGACCCAAGCGAGACCCAAATTGGTATTTGCGCCCAAAGGCGCCAGGACCCGAGAGAGAGAGAGAGAGGGAACTCTTCTTATTAGTCCTAGCAGTCACTTCCAAGGTGTTTTAGTGGCCCGAGATGAGTTTTGCAAGTGTTCCTTAGCGACTAAGCAAAAGCGGACCTAGGCTAGACCTAAATTTTAATTTGGGCCCAAAGGCGCTAGGAGGCGAGAGAGAGAGAGAGGGAACTCTTCCTATTAGTTTTAGCAGTCACTTCCAAGGTGTTTTAGTGGCCCGAGATGAGTTTTGTACGCGTACTTTAACGACTAAGCAAAGAGGAGTTAGGCGAGACCCAAATTGGAATTTGGGCCAAAGGCGGCAGGAGGCGAGAGAGAGACAGGAAGCTCTTCCTATTAGTCCTAGAAGTCACTTGCAAGGTGTTTCAGTGGCCCAAGATGCGTTTTGCAAGCATTCCTTAGCGACTAAGCAAAAAAGGAGTTAGGCGAGACCCAAATAGGAATTTGGGCCCAAAGGTGGCAGGAGGCGAGAGTGAGACAGGGAGCTCTTCCTATTAGTCCTAGAAGTCACTTCCAAGGTGTTTCAGTGGCCGGAGATGAGTTTTGCAAGCATTCCTTAGCGACTAAGCAAAAGTGGACCCAGGCGAGACCCAAATTGGAATTCGGGCCGAAAGGCGCCAGGAAGCAAGAGAGAGACAGGGAACTCTTCCTATTAGTCCTTGCAGTCACTTCCAAAGTGTTTCAGTAGACTAAGACGTGCTTTTCACGCGTTCCTTAGTGACTAAGGAAAAGAGGACCCAGGCGAGACCAAAATTGGAATTTGGGCCCAAAGGTGCCAGGAGGCGAGAGAGAGACAAGGAACTCTTCCTATTAGTCCTAGCAGTCACTTCCAAAGTGTTTCATTGGCCCAAGATGAGTTTTGCATGCGTTCCTTAGGGACTAAGCAAAAGAGGTCCCAGGCGAGATCGAAATTGGAAATTGGGCCCAAAGGCGGCATGAGGTGAGAAAGAGACCGGGAACTCTTCCTATTAGTCCTAGCAGTCACTTCCAAAGTGTTTCATTGGCCCGAGATGAGTTTTGCATGCGTTCCTTAGGGACTAAGCAAAAGAGGTCCCAGGCGAGATCCAAATTGGAATTTGGGTCCAAAGGCGGCATGAGGTGAGAAAGAGACCAAGAACTCTTCTTATTAGTCCTAGAAGTCACTTCCAAGGTGTTTCAGTGGCCCGAGATTAGTTTTGCAAGCATTCCTTAGCGACTAAGCAAAAGAGGAGTCAGGCGAGACCCAAATAGGAATTTGGGCCCAAAGGTGGCAGGAGGTGAGAAAGAGACAGGGAGCTCTTCCTATTAGTCCTAGAAGTCACTTCTAAGGTGTTTCAGTGGCCCGAGATGAGTTTTGCAAGCATTCCTTAGCGACTAAGCAAAAGTGGACCCAGGCGAGACCCAAATTGGAATTTCGGCCCAAAGGCGCCATGAGGCGAGAGAGAGACAGGGAACTCTTCCTATTAGTCCTAGCAGTCACTTTCAAGGTGTTTTAGTGGCCCCAGATGAGTTTTGCACGCGTACCTTAACGACTAAGCAAAGAGGAGTCAGGCGAGACCCAAATTGGAATTTGGGCCCAAAGGCGGCAGGAGGCGAGAGAGAGACAGGAAGCTCTTCCTATTAGTCCTAGAAGTCACTTCCAAGGTGTTTCAGTGGCCCGAGATGAGTTTTGCACGCTTTCCTTGGCGACTAAGCAAAAGCGGACCCAGGTGAGACCCAAATTGTTATTTGCGCCCAAAGGCACTAGGACGCGAGAGAGAGAGAGAGAGAGAGGGAACACTTCCTATTAGTCCCAACAGTCACTTCCAAGGTGTTTTAGTGGCCTGAGATGAGTTTTGCAAGCATTCCTTAGCGACTAAGCAAGAAAGGACTCAGGCGAGACCCAAATTGGAATTTGCACCCAAAGGTGGCAGGAGGGGAGAAAGAGATAGGGAGCTCTTCCTATTAGTCCTAGCAGTCACTTCCAAGGTGTTTCAGTGGCCCGAGATGAGTTTTGCACCCTTTCCTTAGCGACTAAGCAAAAGCAAACCCAGGCGAGACCCAAATTGGTATTTGCGCCCAAAGGCGCCAGGACGCGAGAGAGAGAGAGAGAGGGAACTCTTCTTATTAGTCCTAGCAGTCACTTCCAAGGTGTTTTAGTGGCCCGAGATGAGTTTTGCAAGCATTCCTTAGCGACTAAGCAAAAGAGGAGTCAGGCAAGACCCAAATTGGAATTTGGGCCAAAAGGCGGCAGGAGGCGAGAGAGAGACAGGGAGCTCTTCCTATTAGTCCTAGAAGTCACTTCCAAGGTGTTTCAGTGGCCCGAGATGAGTTTTACAAGCATTCCTTAGCGACTAAGCAAAAGTGGACCCAGGCGAGACACAAATTGTAATTTGCGCCCAAAGGCGCCAGGGGACGAGAGAGAGACAGGGAACTCTTCCTATTCGTCCTAGCTGTCACTTGCAAGGTGTTTTAGTGGTTTGAGATGACTTTTCGACGCGTTCCTTAGCGACTAAGCAAAAGAGGACCCAGGCGAGACCCAAATTAGAATTTAGGCCCAAAGGCGCCAGGAGGTGAGAGAGAGACAGGGAACTCATCCTATTAGTCCTAGCAGTCACTTCCAAGGTGTTTCAGTGGCCTGAGATGAGTTTTCACGCTTTCTTTAGTGACTAAGCAAAAGAGGACCCAGGCGAGACCCAAATTGGAATTTGGTCCCAAAGGCGCTCGGAGGCGACAGAGGGACAGGGAATTTTTCCTATTAGTCCTAGCAGTCACTTCCAAGGTGTTTCAGTGGTTTGGGATGAGTTTTCCATGCGTTCCTTAGCGACTAAGCAAAAGCGGACCCAGGCGAGACCCAAATTGGTATTTGAGCCCAAAGGCGCTAGGACGCGAGAGAGAGAGACAGAGAGAGGGAACTATTCCTATTAGTCCTAGCAGTCACTTCTAAGGTGTTTTAGTGGCCCGAGATGAGTTTTGCAAGCATTCCTTAGCGACTAAGAAAAAAAGGACTCAGGCGAGACCCAAATTGGAATTTGCGCCCAAAGGTGGCAGGAGGGGAGAAAAAGACAGGGAGCTCTTCCTATTAGTCCTAGCAGTCACTTCCAAGGTGTTTCAGTGGCCCGATATGAGTTTTGCACGCGTTTCTTAGCAACTAAGAAAAAGAGGACCCCGGCGAGACCAAAATTGGTATTTGTGCCCAAAGGCGCCAGGACGCGAGAGAGGGAGAGAGAGGGAACACTTCCTATTAGTCCCAGCAGTCACTTCCAAGGTGTTTTAGTGGCCCGAGATGAGTTTTGCAATCATTCCTTAGTGACTAAGGAAAAGAGGACCCAGGCGAGACCCAAGTTGGAATTTGGGCCCAAAGGCGGCCGGAGGCGAGAGAGAGACAGGGAACTTTTCCTATTAGTCCTAGAAGTCACTTCCAAGGTGCTTCAGTGGCCCGAGATGAGTTTTGCAAGCGTTCCTTAGCGACTAAGCAAAAGCGGACTTAGGCGAGACCTAAATTTTAATTTGGGCCCAAAGGCGCCAGGAGGCGAGAGAGAGAGAGAGGGAACTATTCCTATTAGTCCTAGCAGTCACTTCCAAGGTGTATTAGTGGACCGAGATGAGTTTTGCACGCGTACCTTAACGACTAAGCAAAAGAGGAGTTAGGCGAGACCCAAATTGAAATTTGGGCCTAAAGGCGGCAGGAGGCGAGATAGAGACAGGGAGCTCTTCCTATTAGTCCTAGAAGTCACTTCCAAGGTGTTTCAGTGGCTCGAGATGAGTTTTGCAAGCATTCCTTAGCGACTAAGCAAAGGAGGAGTCAGGCAAGACCCAAATTGGAATTTGGGCCCAAAGGCGGCAGGAGGCGAGAGAGAGACAGGGAGCTCTTCCTATTAGTCCTAGAAGTCACATCCAAGGTGTTTCAGTGGCCCGAGAAGAGTTTTGCACGCGTTCCTTAGCGACTAAGCAAAAGTGGACCTAGGCGAGACCCGAATTGGAATTTGGGCCCAAAGCACCGGGAGGCGAGAGAGAGACAGGGAACTCTTCTTATTAGTGCTCGCGGTCACTTCCAAGGTGTTTCAGTGGCCCGATATGAATTTTGCACGCGTTCCTTAGCGACTAAGCAAAAGAGGACCCACGCGAGACCCAAATTGGAATTTGGGCCCACAGGCGCCGAGAGGCGAGAGAGAGACAGGGAACTCTGCCTATTAGTCCTAGCAGTCACATCCAAGGGGTTTCAGTGGTTCGAGATCAGTTTTGTACGCGTTCCTGACGGACTAAGCAAAAGAGCACCCAAGCGAGACCCAAAGTGGAATTTGGGGCCAAAGGCGATAGGAGGCGAGAGAGAGATAGGGAACTCTTCCTATTAGTCCTAGCTGTCACTTCCAAGGTGTTTTAGTGGCTCGTGATTAGTTTTGCATATTTTCCTTAGCGACTAAGCAAAAGAGGACCCAGGCTAGACCCAAAGTGGAATTTGGGGCCAAAGGCGCCAAGAGGTGATAGAGACACAGGGAGTCTTCCTATTAGTCCTAGCAGTCACTTCCAAGGTGTTTCAGTGGTACGAGATGAGTTTTGCACGCGTTCCTTAGCGACTAAGCAAAAGAGGACCCAGGGGAGACCCATATTAGAATTTAGGCCCAAAGGCCCCAGGAGGCAAGAGAGAGACAGGGAACTCTTCCAATTAGTCCTAGCAGTTACTTGCAAGTGTTTCAGTGGTCCGAGATGAGTTTTGCACGCGTTCCTTAGCGACTAAGCAAAAGAGGACCCAGCCGAGACCAAAATTGGAATTCGGGTCCGAAGGCGGCAGAAGGCGAGAGAGAGACAGGGAACTCTTTCTATTAGTCCTAGCTATCACTTCCAAGGTGTTTCAGTGGCCAGAGATGAGTTTTGTTTGCGTTCCTTAGCGACTAAGCAAAAGAGGACACAAGGCAGACCCAAATTGCAATTTGGGCCCAAAGGCGCCAGGAGGCGAGAGAGAGACAGGGAGCTTTTCCTATTAGTGCTAGCAGTCACTTCAAAGGTGTTTCAGTGGCCCGAGATGAGTTTTGCACGCGTTCCTTAGTGACTAATCAAAAGAGGACCCAAGCGAGACCCAAATTGGAATTTGGGCCCAAAGGCGCCAGGAGGCGAGAGAGAGACAGGGAACTCGTCCTATTCGTCATAGCAGTCACTTCCAGGGTGTTTCAGTGGCCCGAGATGACTTTTGCACACTTTCCTTAGCGACTAAGCAAAAGGGGACCCAGGCGAGACCCAAATTGGAATTTGCACCAAAAGGTGCCAGGAGGTGAGAAAGAGACAGGGAACTGTTCCTATAACTTATAGCAGTCACCTCCAAGGTGTTTCAGTGGCCCAAGATGAGTTTTGGACTCGTTAATTAGCGACTAAGCAAAAGAGGACCCAGGCGAGACCCAAATTGAAATTCGGCCCCAAAGGCGCTAGGAGGCGAGAGAGAGACACTGAACTCCACCTTTAGTCCTAGCAATCACTTCCAAGGTGTTTCAGTGGCCCGACATGAGTTTTTCACGCGTTCCTTAGCGACTAAGCAAAAGAAGACCCAAGCGAGACCCAAATTGGAATTTGGGCCCAAAGGTGACATGAGACGACAGAGAGACAGGGAACTCTTCCTATTAGTCCTAGCAGTCACTTCCAAGGTGTTTTAGTGGCTCGAGATGAGTTTTGCATGCTTTCCTTAGCGATTAAGGAAAAAGGACCCAAGCGAGACCCAAATTGAAATTCGGGCCCAAAGGCGCCAGGAGGCGAGAGAGAGACAGGGAACTCTTCCTGTTAGTCCTAGCAGTCACTTCCAAGGGGTTTCAGTGGTCCGAGATAAGTTTGGCACGCGTTCCTTAGCGACTAAGCAAAAGAGGACCCAGGCGAGAGCAAAATTGGAATTTGGTCCTAAAGGCGCCAGGAGGTGAGAGAGAGACAGGGAACTCTTCCTGTTAGTCCTAGCAGTCACTGCCAAGGTGTTTCAGTCGCCCGGGATGAGTTTTGCCCGCTTTCCTTAGCGACTTAGCAAAAGAGGATCCAGGCGAGACCCAAATTGAAATTCGGCCCCAAAGGCGCCAGGAGGCGAGAGTAAGACACTGAACTCCACCTTTAGTCCTAGTAGTCACTTCCAAGGTGTTTCAGTGGCCCGAGATGAGTTTTTCACGCGTTCCTTAGCGACTAAGCAAAAGAGGATCAAGCGAGACCCAAATCGAAATTTGGTTCCAAAGGCACCAGGAGGCGAAAGAGAGACACTGAACTCCACCTTTAGTCCTAGCATTCACTTCCAAGGTGTTTCAGTGGCCTCGGATGAGTTTTGCACGCGTTCCTTAGCGACTAAGCAAAAGAGGACCCAAGAAAGACCAAAAATAGAATTTGGGTCCAAAGGCGGCAAAAGGCGAGTGAGAGACAAGGAACTCTTCCTATTAGTCCTAGCAGTCACTTCGATGGTGTTTTAGTGGCCCGAGATGAGTTTTGCACGCGTTCCTTATCGACTAAGCAAAAGAGGACCCAAGCGAGACCCAAATTGGAATTTGGTCCCAAAGGCGCCAGGAGGCGAGAGAGAGAAAGGGAGCTCTTCCTATTAGTCCTAGCAGTCACTTCCAAGGTGTTTCAGTGGCCCGAGATGAGTTTTGCCAGCATTCGTTAATGACTAAGCAAAAGAGGACCCAAGCGAGACCCAAATTGGAATTTGGGTCCAAAGGCGCCAGGTGGCGAGAGAGAGACAAGGAACTCTTCCTATTAGTCCTAGCAGTCACTTCGATGGTGTTTTAGTGGCCCGAGATGAGTTTTGCACGCGTTCCTTATCGACTAAGAAAAAGAGGACCCAAGCGAGACCCAAATTGGAATTTGGGCCCAAAGGCGCCAGGAGGCGAGAAAGAGACAGGGAACTGTTCCTATAACTCCTGGCAGTCACTTCCAAGGTGTTTCAATGGCCCGGGATGAGTTTTGCACGCGTTCCATAGCTACTACGCAAACTAGGACGCAGGCGAGACCCAAATTGGAATTTGGCCCCAAAGGCGCCAGGAGGCGAGAGAGAGATAGGGAACTTCTTCTATTAGTCCTAGTAGTCACTTCCAAGGGGTTTCAGTGGCCCGAGATGAGTTTTGCACGCGTTCCTTATCGACTAAGCAAAAGAGGACCCAGGCGACACTGAAATTGAAATATGGGCCCAAAGACGCCAGGAGGCGGGAGAGAGATAAGGAACTCTTCCTATTAGTCCTAGTAGTAACTTCCAAGGTGTTTCAGTGGCCCGAGATGAGTTTTCCATGCGTTCCTTAGAGCTTAACCAAAAGTTGACCCAGGCGAGACCCAAATTGGATTTTTGGCCCAAAGGTGCCAGGACGCGAGAGAGAGACACGGAACTCTTTCTATTAGTCCTACCAGTCACTTCCAAGGTGTTTAAGTGGTCCGAGATGAGTTTTTCACGCGTTCCTTAGCGACTAACAAAAGAGGACCCAGGCGAGATCCAAATTGAAATTCGTGCCCAAAGGCGCCAGGTGGCGAGAGAGAGACAGGGAACTTCTCCTATTAGTCCTAGCAGTCACTTCAAAGGGGTTTCAGTGGTCCGAGATGAATTTTGCACGCGTTCCTTAGCGATTAAGCAAAAGAGGACCCACGCGAGACCCAAATTGGAATCTGGGCCCAAAGGCGGCAGGAGACGACAGAGAGACGGGGAACTGTTCCTATTAAACCTAGCAGTCACTTCCAAGGTGTTTTAGTGGGTCAAAATGAGTTTTGCACGCGTTCCATAGCTACTACGCAAACGAGGACGCCGGTGAGACCCAAATTGGAATTTGGCCCCAAAGGCCCCAGGAGGCGAGAGAGAGATAGTGAACTTCTTCTATTAGTCCTAGTAGTCACTTCCAAGGTGTTTCAGTGGCCCGAGATGAGTTTTTCACGCGTTCCTTATCGACTAAGCAAAAGTGGACCCAAGCGAGACCAAAATTGAAATATGGGCCCAAAGACGCCAGGAGGCGAGAGAGAGATAAGGAAATCTTCCTATTAGTCCAAGCAGTCACCTCCAAGTTGTTTCAGTGGCCCGATATGAGTTTTGCACGTGTTCCTTAGCGACTAAGCAAAAGAGGACCCAGACGAGACCGAAATTGGAATTTGTGTCCAAAGGCGCCAGAAGACGAGAGAGTGACAGGGAGTTCTTCCTATTAGTCCTAGTAGTAACTTCCAAGGTGTTTCAGTGGCCCGAGATGAGTTTTCCATGCGTTCCTAAGAGCTTAAGCAAAAGTGGACCCAGGCGAGACCCAAATTGGATTTTTGGCCCAAAGGTGCCAGGACGCGAGAGAGAGGCACGGAACTCTTTCTATTAGTCCTAGCAGTCACTTCCAAGGTGTTTAAGTGGCCCGATATGAGTTTTGCACGCGTTCCTTAGCGACTAAGCAAAAAAGGACCCAAGCGAGACCAAAATTGAAATATGGGCCTAAAGACGCCCAGAGGCGAGAGAGAGACACGGAGCTCTTCCTGTTAGTCCTAGCTGTCACTTCCAAGGTGTTTAAGTGGCCCGAGATGCGTTTTGTACGCGTTCCTTAGCAACTAAGCAAAAGAGGACCCAGGCGAGACCCAAATTGAAATTTAGGCCCAAAGGCGATAGGAGGTGAGAGAGAGACAGGGAACTCTTCCTATTAGTCCTAGCAGTCACTTCCAAGGTGTTTCAGTGGCCCGAGATGAGTTTTGCACGCGTTCCTTAGCGACTAAGCAAAAGAGGACCCAGGCGAGACGCATATTGGAATTCGGCCCAAAAGGCGCTAGGAGGCGAGATAGAGACACTGAACTCCACCTTTAGTCCTAGCAGTCACTTCCAAGGTGTTTCAGTGGCCCGAGATGAGTTTTTCACGCGTTCCTTAGCGACTAAGCAAAAGAGGATCAGGCGAGACCCAAATCGAAATTTGGGTCCAAAAGCACCAGGAGGCGAAAGAGAGACACTGAACTCCACCTTTAGTCCTAGCATTCACTTCCAAGGTGTTTCAGTGGCCCGGGATGAGTTTTGCACGCGTTCCTTAGCGACTAAGCAAAAGAGGACCGAAGCGAGACCAAAAATAGAATTTGGGTCCAAAGGCGGCAAAAGGCGAGTGAGAGACAAGGAACTCTTCCTATTAGTCCTAGCTGTCACTTCACCAGTGGCCCGAGATGAGTTTTGTTTGCGTTCCTTAGCGACTAAGCAAAAGAGGACCCAGGCGAGACCCAAATTGAAATTTGGGCCCAAAGGCGATAGGAGGCGAGAGAGAGACAGGGAACTCTTCCTATTAGTACTAGCAGTCACTTCCAAGGTGTTTCAGTGGCCCGAGATGAGTTTTACACGCGTTACTTAGTGACTAAGCAAAAGAGGACCCAGGCGAGACGCATACTGGAATTTGGGCCCAAAGGCGCCAGGAGGCAAGAGAGAGACAGGGAACTCTTCCAATTAGTCCTAGCAGTCACTTCCAAGGTGTTTCAGTGGCCCGAGATGAGTTTTGCACGCGTTCTTTAGTGACTAATCAAAAGAGGACCCAGGCGAGACCCAAATTGGAATTTGGGCCCAAAGGCGCCAGGAGGCGAGAGAGAGACAGGGAACTCATCCTAGTTGTCCTAGCAGTCACTTCCAGGGTGTTTCAGTGGCCCAAGATGAGTTTTGGACTCGTTCCTTAGTGACTAAGGAAACGAGGACCCAGGCGAGACCCAATTTGAAATTTGGGCCCAAAGGCGTCAGGAGGCGGGAGAGAGATAGGGAACTCTTCCTATTAGTCCTAGCAGTCACTTTCAAGGTGTTTCAGTGGCCCGGAATGAGTTTTGCACGCGTTCCTTAGCGACTAAGCAAAAGAGGACCCAGACGAGACCCAAATTGAAATTCGGGCCCAAAGGCGCCAGGATGCGAGAGAGAGACACTGAACTCCACCATTAGTCCTAGCAATCACTTCCAAGGTGTTTCAGTGGCCCAAGATGAGTTTTGTTTGCGTTCCTTAGCGACTAAGCAAAAGAGGACACAGTTGAGACCCAAATTGGAATTTGGGCCCCAAAGGCGCCAGGAGGCGAGAGAGAGACAGGGAGCTTTTCCTATTATTCCTAGTAGTCACTTCCATGGTGTTTCAGTGGCCCGAGATGAGTTTTGCACGCGTTCCTTAGCGACTAAGCAAAAAAGGACCCAGGCGAGACGCATATTGGAATTCGGCCCAAAAGGCGCTAGGAGGCGAGAGAGAGACACTGAACTCCACCTTTAGTCCTAGCAGTCACTACCAAGGTGTTTCAGTGGCCCGAGATGAGTTTTTCACGCGTTCCTTAGCGACTAAGCAAAAGAGGATCAGGCGAGACCCAAATCGAAATTTGGGTCCAAAAGCACCAGGAGGCGAAAGAGAGACACTGAACTCCACCTTTAGTCCTAGCATTCACTTCCAAGGTGTTTCAGTGGCCCGGGATGAGTTTTGCACGCGTTCCTTAGCGACTAAGCAAAAGAGGACCCAAGCGAGACCAAAAATAGAATTTGGGTCCAAAGGCGGCAAAAGGCGTGTGAGAGACAAGGAACTCTTCCTATTAGTCCTAGCTGTCACTTCACCAGTGGCCCGAGATGAGTTTTGTTTGCGTTCCTTAGCGACTAAGCAAAAGAGGACCCAGGCGAGACCCAAATTGAAATTTGGGCCCAAAGGCGATAGGAGGCGAGAGAGAGACAGGGAACTCCACCATTAGTCCTAGCAATCACTTCCAAGGTGTTTCAGTGGCCCAAGATGAGTTTTGTTTGCGTTCCTTAGCGACTAAGCAAAAGAGGACACAGTTGAGACCCAAATTGGAATTTGGGCCCCAAAGGCGCCAGGAGGCGAGAGAGAGACAGGGAGCTTTTCCTATTATTCCTAGTAGTCACTTCCATGGTGTTTCAGTGGCCCGAGATAAGTTTTGCACGCGTTCCTTAGCGACTAAGCAAAAGAGGACCCAGGCGAGACGCATATTGGAATTCGGCCCAAAAGGCGCTAGGAGGCGAGAGAGAGACACTGAACTCCACCTTTAGTCCTAGCAGTCACTACCAAGGTGTTTCAGTGGCCCGAGATGAGTTTTTCACGCGTTCCTTAGCGACTAAGCAAAAGAGGATCAGGCGAGACCCAAATCGAAATTTGGGTCCAAAAGCACCAGGAGGCGAAAGAGAGACACTGAACTCCACCTTTAGTCCTAGCATTCACTTCCAAGGTGTTTCAGTGGCCCGGGATGAGTTTTGCACGCGTTCCTTAGCGACTAAGCAAAAGAGGACCCAAGCGAGACCAAAAATAGAATTTGGGTCCAAAGGCGGCAAAAGGCGTGTGAGAGACAAGGAACTCTTCCTATTAGTCCTAGCTGTCACTTCACCAGTGGCCCGAGATGAGTTTTGTTTGCGTTCCTTAGCGACTAAGCAAAAGAGGACCCAGGCGAGACCCAAATTGAAATTTGGGCCCAAAGGCGATAGGAGGCGAGAGAGAGACAGGGAACTCTTCCTATTAGTCCTAGCAGTCACTTCCAAGGTGTTTCAGTGGCCCGAGATGAGTTTTACACGCGTTCCTTAGCGACTAAGCAAAAGAGGACCCAGGCGAGACGCATATTGGAATTTGGGCCCAAAGGCGCCAGGAGGCAAGAGAGAGACAGGGAACTCTTCCAATTAGTCCTAGCAGTCACTTCCAAGGTGTTTCAGTGGTCCGAGATGAGTTTTGCTCGCGTTCCTTAGCGACTAAGCAAAAGAGGACCCAGGCGAGACCCATATTAGAATTTAGGCCAAAAGGCGCCAGGAGGCAAGAGAGAGACAGGGAACTCTTCCAATTAGACCTAGCAGTCACTTCCAAGGTGTTTCAGTGGTCCGAGATGAGTTTTGCACGCGTTCCTTAGCGACTAAGCAAAAGAGGACCCAGGTGAGACCAAAATTGGAATTTGGGTCCGAAGGCGGCAGAAGGCGAGAGAGAGACAGGGAACTCTTCCTATTAGTCCTAGCTGTCACTTCCAAGGTGTTTTAGTGGCCCGAGATGAGTTTTGTTTGCGTTCCTTAGCGACTAAGCAAAAGAGGACCCAGGTGAGACCAAAATTGGAATTTGGGTCCGAAGGCGGCAGAAGGCGAGAGAGAGACAGGGAACTCTTCCTATTAATCCTAGCAGTCACTTCCATGGTGTTTCAGTGGTCCGAGATGAGTTTTGCACGCGTTCCTTAGCGACTAAGCAAAAGAGGACCCAAATGAGACCAAAATTGGAATTTGGGTCCGAAGGCGAGAGAGAGACAGGGAACTCTTCCTATTAATCCTAGCTGTCACTTCCAAGGTGTTTTAGTGGCCCGAGATGAGTTTTGTTTGCGTTCCTTAGCGACTAAGCAAAAGAGTGCCCAGGCGCGACCCAATTTGAAATTTGGGCCCAAAGGCGTCAGAGGCGGGAGAGAGACAGGGAACTCTTCCTATTAGTCCTAGCAGTCACTTCCAAGGTGTTTCAGTGGCCCGAGATGAGTTTTACACGCGTTCCTTAGCGACTAAGCAAAAGAGGACACAGGGGAGACCCAAATTTGAATTTGGGCCCAAAGGCGCCAGGAGGCGAGAGAGAGACAGGGAGCTTTTCCTATTAGTCCTAGTAGTCACTTCCAAGGTGTTTCAGTGGCCCGAGATGAGTTTTGCACGCGTTCCTTAGCGACTAAGCAAAAGAGGACCCAGGCGAGACCCATATTAGAATTTAGGCCCAAAGGCGCCACGAGGCAAGAGAGAGACAGGGAACTCTTCCAATTAGTCCTAGCAGTCACTTCCAAGGTGTTTCAGTGGCCCGAGATGAGTTTTGCACGCGTTCTTTAGTGACTAATCAAAAGAGGACCCAGGCGAGACCCAAATTGGAATTTGGGCCCAAAGGCGCCAGGAGACGAGAGAGAGAAAGGGAACTCATCCTAGTTGTCCTAGCAGTCACTTCCAGGGTGTTTCAGTGGCCCAAGATGAGTTTTGGACTCGTTCCTTAGCGACTAAGGAAACGAGGACCCAGGCGAGACCCAATTTGAAATTTGGGCCCAAAGGCGTCACGAGGCGGTAGAGAGATAGGGAACTCTTCCTATTAGTCCTAGCAGTCACTTTCAAGGTGTTTCAGTGGCCCGGAATAAGTTTTGCACGCGTTCCTTAGCGACTAATCAAAAGAGGACCTAAGGGAGACCCAAATTGGAATTTGGGCCCAAAGGCGCTAGGAGGCGAGAGAGAGACAGGGAACTCGTCCTATTAGTCCTGGCAGTCACTTCCAGGGTGTTTCAGTGGCCCGAGATGAGTTTTGTACGCTTTCCTTATTGACTAAGCAAAAAAGGACCCAGGCGAGACCCAAATTGGAATTTGCGCCCAAAGGCGCCAGGAGGCGAGAGAGAGACAGGGAGGTCTTCCTATTAGTCCGAGCAGTCACTTCCAATGTGTTTCAGCGGCCTGAGATGAGTTTTGCACACGTTCCTTAGCGACTAAGCAATAGGAGACCCAGGCGACACCTAAATTAGAATTTGCTCCGAAAGGCGCCAGGAGGCGAGAGAGAGACAGGGAGCTCTTCCGATTAGTCTTAGCAGTCACTTCCAAGGTGTTTTAGTGGCCCGAGATGAGTTTTGCACGCGTTCCTTAGCCACCAGTCAAAAGGGAACCCAGGCGAGACCCAAATTGGAATTTGCGCGCGAAGGCCCCAGGAGGCGAGAGAGAGACAGAGAGGTCTTCCTGTTAGTCCGAGTAGTCACTTCCAAGGTGTGTCAGTGGCCCGAGATGATTTTGCACGCATTCCTTAGCGACTAAGCAAAAGAGGACCCAGGCGAGACCCAAATTGGAATTTGGGCCCAAAGGCGCAAGGAGGCGAGAGAGAGACAGGGAAATCGTCCTATTAGTCCTGGCAGTCACTTCCAGGGTGTTTCAGTGGCCCGAGATGAGTTTTGCACGCTTTCCTTAGCGACTAAGCAAAAAAGGACCCAGGCGAGACCCAAATTGGAATTTGTGCCCAAAGGCGCCAGGAGGCGAGAGAGAGACAGGGAGGTCTTCCTATTAGTCCGAGCAGTCACTTCCAATGTGTTTCAGCGGCCTGAAATGAGTTTTGCACACGTTCCTTAGCGACTAAGCAATAGGAGACCCAGGCGACACCTAAATTAGAATTTGCTCCGAAAGGCGCCAGTAGGCGAGAGAGAGACAGGGAGCTCTTCCGATTAGTCTTAGCAGTCACTTCCAAGGTGTTTTAGTGGCCCGAGATGAGTTTTGCACGCGTTCCTTAGCCACCAATCCAAAGGGAACCTAGGCGAGACCCAAATTGGAATTTGCGCGCCAAGGCCCCAGGAGGCGAGAGAGAGACAGAGAGCTCTTCCTGTTAGTCCGAGTAGTCACTTTCAAGGTGTGTTAGTGGCCCGAGATGATTTTGCACGCATTCCTTAGCGACTAAGCAAAAGAAAACCCAGGCGAGACCCAAATTGGAATTTGGGCCCAAAGGCGCAAGGAGGCGAGAGAGAGACAGGGAACTCGTCCTATTAGTCCTAGCAGTCACTTCCAGGGTGTTTCAGTGGCCCGAGATGAGTTTTGCACGCTTTCCTTAGCGACTAAGCAAAAAAGGACCCAGGCGAGACCCAAATTGGAATTTGCGCCCAAAGGCGCCAGGAGGCGAGAAAGAGACAGGGAACTGTTGCTATAACTTCTAGCAGTCACCTCCAAGGTGTTTCAGTGGCCCAAGATAAGTTTTGGACTCGTTCCTTAGCGACTAGGGAAATGAGGACCCAGGCGAGACCCAATTTGAAATTTGGGCCCAAAGGCGTCAGGAGGCGGGAGAGAGACAAGGAACTCTTCCTATTAGTCCTAGCAGTCACTTCCAAGGTGTTTCAGAGGCCCGGGATGAGTTGTGCACGCGTTCCTTAGCGACTAAGCAAAAGAGGACCCAGGCGAGACCCAAATTGAAATTCGGGCCCAAAGGCGCCAGGAGGCGAGAGAGAGGCACTGAACTCCACCTTTAGTCCTAGCAATCACTGCCAAGGTTTTTCAGTGGCCCGAGATGAGTTTTTCACGCGTTCGTTAGCGACTAAGCAAAAAAGGACCCAGGCGAGACCCATATTAGAATTTAGGCCCAAAGGCGCCACGAGGCAAGAGAGAGACAGGGAACTCTTCCAATTAGTCCTAGCTGTCACTTCCAAGGTGTTTCAGTGGCCCGAGATGAGTTTTGCACGCGTTCTTTAGTTACTAATCAAAAGAGGACCTAGGCGAGACTCAAATTGGAATTTGGGCCCAAAGGCGCCAGGAGGCGAGAGAGAGACAGGGAACTCATCCTAGTTGTCCTAGCAGTCACTTCCAGGGTGTTTAAGTGGCCCGAGATGAGTTTTGCACGCTTTCCTTAGCGACTAAGCAAAGGAGGACCCATGCGAGACCCAAATTGGAATTTGCGCCCAAAGGTGCCAGGAGGCGAGAAAGAGACAGGGAACTGTTCCTATAACTTCTAGCAGTCACCTCCAAGGTGTTTCAGTGGCCCAAGATGAGTTTTGGACTCGTTCCTTAGCGACTAAGGAAACGAGGACCCAGGCGAGACCCAATATGAAATTTGGCCCAAAGGCGTCAGGAGGCGGGAGAGAGATAGGGAACTCTTCCTATTAGTCCTAGCAGTCACTTTCAAGGTGTTTCAGTGGCCCAAAATGAGTTTTTCACGCGTTCCTTAGCGACTAAGCAAAAGAGGACCCAGGCGAGACCCAAATTGAAATTCGGGCCCAAAGGCGCCAGGAGGCGAGAGAGAGACACTGAACTCCACCTTTAGTCCTAGCAATCACTTCCAAGGTGTTTTATTGGCCCGAGATGAGTTTTGGACTCGTTCCTTAGCGACTAAGGAAACGAGGACCCAGGCGAGACCCAATTTGAAATTTGGGCCCAAAGGCATCAGGAGGCGGGAGAGAGACAGGGAACTCTTCCTATTAGTCCTAGTAGTCACTTCCAAGGTGTTTCAGTGGCCCGAGATGAGTTTTGTTTGCGTTCCTTAGCGACTAAGCAAAAGAGGACGCAGGCGAGACCAAAATTGAAATTTGGGTCCGAAGGCGGTAGAAGGCGAGAGAGAGATAGGGAACTCTTCCTATTAGTCCTAGCAGTCACTTATAAGGTGTTTCAGTGGCCTGAGATGAGTTTTTCACGCGTTCCTTAGCGACTAAGCAAAAGAGGACCCAGGCGAGAACCAAATTGAAATTCGGGCCTAAAGGCGCCAGGAGGTGAGAGAGAGACAGGGAAGTCTTCCAATTAGTCGTAGCAGTCATTTCCAAGGTGTTTCAGTGGCCCGAGATGAGTTTTGCACGCGTTCCTTAGCGACTAAGCAAAGGAGGACACAGGGGAGACCCAAATTGGAATTTGGGCCCAAAGGCGGCAGGAGGCGAGGGAGAGACAGGGAACTCTTCCTGTTAGTCCTAGCAGTCACTTCCAAGGGGTTTCAGTTGTCCGAGATGGGTTTTGCACGCGTTCCTTAGCGACTAAGCAAAAGAGGACCCAGGCGAGACCCATATTAGAATTTAGGCCCAAAGGCACCAGGAAGCAAGAGAGAGACAGGGAACTCTTCCAATTAGACCTAGCAGTCACTTCCAAGGTGTTTCAGTTGTCCGAGATGAGTTTTGCACGCGTTCCTTAGCGACTTGGCAAAAGAGGACCCAGGTAAGACCGAAAGTTAAATTCGGGCCCAACGGCGCCAAGAGGCGAGAGAGAGACAGGGAACTCTTCCTATTAGTCCTAACAGTCACTTCCAAAGTGTTTCAGTGGCCCTAGATGAGTTTGCACTTCTTAGTGACTAAGTAAAAGAGGACCCAGGCTAGACCCAAATTGGAATGTGGGCCCAAAAGGCGCCAGGAGGCGAGAGAGAGACAGCGAGCTCTTTCTATTAGTCCTAGCAGTCACTTCCAAGGTGTTTCAGTGGCCACTTCCAAGGTTTTTCGGTGGCCCCAAATGAGTTTTGCACGCGTTCCTTAGTGACTAAGCAAAAGAGGACCCAGGCGAGACCCAAATTTGAATTAGGAGCCAAAGGCGCTAGGAGGTGAGAGAGAGACTGGGAGCTCTTCTTATTAGTCCTACCAGTCAGTTCCAAGGTGTTTTGGTGGCCTAGGATGAGTTTTGGACGCGTTCCTTAGTGACTAAGCAAAGGAGGACCCAGGTGAGACCCAAATTGGAATGTGGGCCCAAAGGCGCCAAGAGGTGAGAGAGAGACAGGAAACTCTTCCTATTAGTCCTAGCAGTCACTTCCAAGGTGTTTCGGTAGCCCAAGATGAGTTTTGCACGCGTTCCTTAGCTACTAAGCAAATGAAGACCCAGGCGAGATCCAAATTGGAATTTGGGCCCAAAGGCGCCAGAAG
Source organism: Abrus precatorius (assembly GCF_003935025.1). NCBI lineage: Eukaryota > Viridiplantae > Streptophyta > Magnoliopsida > Fabales > Fabaceae > Abrus > Abrus precatorius. The sequence goes on along the minus strand of NW_020874290.1, from coordinate 3,427,546 downwards.
GCGAGAGAGAGACAGGGAACTCTTGCCATTAGTCCTAGCAGTCACTTCAAGGTGTTTCAGCGGCCCGGGATTAGTATTGCACGCGTTCCTTAGCGACTAAGCAAAAGAGGACCCAGGCGAGGCCCAAATTGGAATTTTGGCCGAAAGGCGGCAGAAGGCGAGAGAGAGACGGGGAACTCTTCCTATTAGTCCTAGCAGTCACTTCCAAGGTGTTTCGATGGCCCGAGATGAGTTTTGCACGCGTTCCATAGTGACTCAGCAAAAGAGGACCCATGCGAAATCCAAATTGGAATTTGGGCCCAAAGGCGCCAGAAGGCGAGAGAGAGACAGGGAACTCTTCCTATTAGTCCTAGCAGTCACTTCCAAGGTGTTTCACTGGTCTGAGATGAGTTTTGCACGCGTTCCTTAGGGACTAAGAAAAAGAGGACCAGGCGGGACCCAAATTGGAATTTGGGCCCAATGGCGCTAGAAGGCGAGAGAAAGACAGGGAACTCTTCTTATTAGTCCTAGTAGTCTTTTCCTAGGTGTTTCGATGGTCTTATAAGAGTGTTGCACGCGTTCCTTAGCGACTAAGCAAATGAGGACCCAGGAGAGACCCAAATTGGAATTTGAGTCCAAAGGCGACAAGGGGCGAGAGAGAGATATGGAACTCTTCCTATTAGTCCTAGCAGTCTCTTCCAAGGTGTTTCGGTGGCCCGATATGAGTTTTGCACGCGTTCCTTAACGAATAAGCAAAAAGGACCCACGCGAGACCCAAATTCAAATTTGGGTCCAATGGCGCCAGGAGGCGAGAGAGAGACAGGGAACTCTTCCTATTAGTACGAGCAGTCACTTCCAAGGTGTTTCAGTGCCTCAAAATGAGTTTTGCACGCGTTTCTTAGCAACTAAGCAAAAGTGGACGCAGGCGAGACCCAAACTGGAATTTGGGCCCAGCGGCGACAGGAGGCGAGAGAGAGACAGGGAACTCTTCCTATTAGTCCTAGCAGTCACTTCCAAGGTGTTTCAGTGGTTTGGGATGAGTTTTGGACGCGTTCCTTAGCGACTAAGGAAAAGATGACCCAGGCGAGACCCAAATTGGAATTTGGGCCCAAAGGTGCCAGCAGGCGACAGAGAGACAGGGAACTATTCCTATTAGTCCTAGCAGTCATTTCCAAGGTGTTTCGGTGGCCTGAGATGAGTTTTGCACGCGTTCCTTAATGACTAAGCAAAAGAGGACCCAGCCGAGACCCAAATTCGAATTTGGGTTCAGCGGCGCCAGGAGGCGAGAGAGAGACAGGGAACTCTTCCTATTAGTACGAGCAGTCACTTCCAAGGTGTTTCGGTGGCCCAATATGAGTTTTGCATGCGTTCCTTAGCGAGTAAGCAAAAGAGGACAAAGGCAAAAACCAAATTGGAATTTGGGCCCAAAGGCGCCAAGAGGCGAGAGAGAGACATGGAACTCTTCCTATTAGTCCTACCAGCCACTTCCAAGGTGTTTCGATGGCCCGAGATGAGTTTTGCTTGCTTTCCTTAGCGACTAAGCAAAAGATGACCCAGGCGAGACCCAAATTTGAATTTGGAGCCAAAGGCGCTGGGAGGTGAGAGAGAGACTGGGAACTCTTCTTATTAGTGCTAGCAGTCAGTTCCAAGGTGTTTCGGTGGCCTAGGATGAGTTTTGGACGCGTTCCTTAGTGACTAAGCAAAGGAGGACCCAGGTGAGACCGAAATTAGAATGTGGGCCCAAAGGCGCCAAGAAGCGAGAGAGAGACAGGGAACTCTTCCTATTAGTCCTAGCAGTCATTTCCAAGGTGTTTCGGTCGCCCAAGATGAGTTTTGCACGCGTTCCTTAGCTACTAAGCAAAAGAAGACCCAGGCGAGATCCAAATTGGAATTTGGGCCCAAAGGCGCCAGAAGGCGAGAGAGAGACAGGGAACTCTTGCCATTAGTCCTAGCAGTCACTTCAAGGTGTTTCAGTGGCCCATGATGAGTTTTGCACGCGTTCCTTAGCGACTAAGCAAAAGAAGACCCAGGCAAGACCCAAATTAGAATTTGGGCCCAAAGGCGGCAGGAGGCGAGAGAGAGACAGGAAGCTCTATTCCTATTAGTCCTAGTAGTCACTTCCAAGGTGTTTCAGTGGCCCGATATGAGTTTTGCACGCGTTCCTTGGCGACTAAGCAAAAAAAGACCCAGGCGTAACCAAAATTGGAATTTGGGCCTAAAGGCGCCAGGAGGCGAGAGAGAGACAGGGAACTATTCCTATTAGTCCTAGCAGACACTTCCAAGGTGTTTCGGTGCCCACTTCCAAGGTGTTTCGATGGCCCGAGATTAGTTTTGCATGCGTTCCTTAGCGACCAAGCAAAAGAGGACCCAGTCGAGACCCAAACTGGAATTTGGGCCGAAAGGCACTAGGAGGTGAGAGAGAGATAGGGAACTCTTCCTATTAGTCCTTGCAGTCACTTCCAAGATGTTTCAGAGGCCCGAGATGAATTTTACATGCGTTCCCTAGCGACCAAGCAAAAGAGGACCCAGTTGAGACCCAAATTGGAATTTGGGCCCAAAGGCGCCAAGAGGCGAGAGAGAGACAGGGAACTCTTCCTATTAGTGCTAGCAGTCACTTCCAACGTGTTTCAATAGCCACTTCCAAGGTCTTTCGGTCGCCCAAGATGAGTTTTGCACGCGTTCCTTAGCTACTAAGCATAAGAGGACCCAGGCGAGATCCAAATTGTAATTTGGGCCCAAAGGCGCGAGGAGGCGAGAGAGAGACAGGGAACTCTTCCTATTAGTCCTAGCAGTCACATCCAAGGTGTTTCACTGGCCCGAGATGAGTTTTGCAATTTGGGGTCAAAGGCGCCAGGAGGTTAGAGAGAGACAGGGAATTCTTCCTATTAGTCCTAGCAATCACTTCCAAGGTGTTTCAGTGGCCCGACATGAGTTTTGCACGCGTTTCTTAGCAACTAAGCAAATGAGGACCCAGGCGAGACCCAAATTAGAATATGGGCCTAAAGGCGGCAGGACCCGAGAGAGAGACAGGGAGGTCTTCTTATTAGTTCTAGCAGTCACTTCCAAGGTGTTTCAGTGCCCCGACATGAGTTTTGCACCCGTTTCTTAGCGACTAAGCAAAAGAGGACCTAGGCGAGACCCAAATTGCAATTTGAGGCCAAAGGCGCCAGGAGATGAGAGAGAGACAGGGAGTTCTTTCTATTAGTCCTAGCAATCACTTCCAAGGTGTTTCAGTGGCCCGACATGAATTTTGCACGCGTTCCTTAGCGACTAAGCAAATGAGGACCAAGGCGAGACCCAAATTAGAATTTGGGCCCAAAGGCGGCAGGAGTCGAGAGAGAGACAGGGAGCTCTTCCTATTAATTCTAGCAATAACTTCCAAGGTGTTTTAGTGCCCCGACATGAGTTTTGCACGCGTTCCTTGGCGACTAAGCAGAAAAAGACCCAGGCGAGACCCAAATTGGAATTTGGACCTAAAGGCGCCAGGAGGCGAGAGAGAGACAGCGAGCTATTCCTATTAGTCCTAGCAGTCACTTCCAAGGTGTTTCAGTGGACCGAGGTTGGTTTTGCATGCGTTCCTTAGCGACTAAGCAAAAGAGGACCCAGGCGAGACCCAAATTGGAATTTGACCCCAAAGGCGAAAAGAGGCAAGAGAGAGACGGGGAGCTCTTCGTATTAGTCCTAGCAGTCAGTTCCAAGGTGTTTCAGTGGCCCGAGATGAGTTTTGCACGCGTTCCTTGGCGACTAAGCAAAAGAGGACCCAAGCGAGACCCAAATTGGAATTTGGGCCTAAAAGCGCCAGGAGGCGAGAGAGAGACAGCGAGCTATTCCTATTAGTCCTAGTAGTCACTTCCAAGGTGTTTCAGTGGCCCGAGATGAGTTTTACAAACGTTCCTTAACGAGTAAGCAAAAGAGGACCCAGGGGAGACCCTAATTGGAATTTGGGCCTTAAGGTGGCAGGAGGCGAGAGAGAGACAGGGAGCGCTTCCTATTAGTCCTAGCAGTCACTTCCAAGGTGTTTCAGTGGCCAGAGATGAGTTTTGCACGCGTTCCTTAGCGAATAAGCAAAAGAGGACCCAAGCAAGACCCAAATTGTAATTTAGGCCCAAAGGCGGCAGCAGGCGAGAGAGAGACAGGGAGCGCTTCCTATTAGTCCTAGCAGTCACTTCCAAGGTGTTTCAGTGGCCCGACATGAGTTTTACACGCGTTCCTTGGCGATTAAGCAAAAAAGGACCAGGCGAGACCCAAATTGGAATTTGAGCCTAAAGACGCCAGGAGGCGAGAGAGAGACAGCGAGCTATTCCTATTAGTCCTAGCAGTCACTTCCAAGGTGTTTCAGTGGACCGAGGTGGGTTTTGCACGCGTTCCTTAGCGACTAAGCAAAAGAGGACCCAGGCGAGACCTAAATTGGAATTTGACCCCAAAGGCGAAAGGAGGCAAGAGAGAGACAGAGAGCTCTTCCTATTAGTCCTAGCAGTCAGTTCCAAGGTGTTTCAGTGGCATTCCTTGGCGACTAAGCAAAAGAGGACCTAGGCGAGACCCAAATTGGAATTTGGGCCTAAAAGCGCCAGGTGGCGAGAGAGAGACAGCAAGCTATTCCTATTAGTCCTAGGAGTCACTTCCAAGGTGTTTCAATGGCCCGAGATGACTTTTGCACACGTTCCTTAACGACTAAGCAAAAGAGAACCCAAGCGAGACCCAAATTAGAATTTAGGCCCAAAGGTGCTAGGAGGCGAGAGGGAGACAGGGAACTCTTCCTATTAGCCCTAGCAGTCACTTCCAAGGTGTTTCGATGGCCCGAGATAAGTTTTGCACGCGTTCCTTAGCGACTAAGCAAAAGAGGACCCAGACGAGAGCAAAACTGGAATTTGGGCCCAAAGGCGCCAGGAGGCGAGGGAGAGATAGGGAACTCTTCCTATTAGTCCTAGCAGTCACTTCAAAGGTGTTTCAGTGGCCCAAGACGAGTTTTACACGCATTCTTTAGCCAATAAGCAAAAGAGGACCCAAGCGAGACCCAAATAGGAATTTGGTCCCAAAGGCGCCAAGAGGCAAGTGAGCGACAGGGAACTCTTCCTATTAGTCCTAGCAGTCACTTCCAAGGTTTTCCAGTGGCCCAAGATGAGTTTTGCAAGCGTTCCTTAGTGACTAAGCAAAAGAGGACCCAGGCGAGACCCAAATTGGAATTTGGGCCCAAAGGCGTTAGGAGGCGAGAGAGAGACGGGGAACTCTTCCTATTATTCCTAGCAGTCACATCCAAGGTGTTTCAGTGGTCTGAGTTGAGTTTTGCACGTGTTCCTTAGCGACTAAGCAAAAGAGGACCCAGGCAAGACCCAAATTGGAATTCGGGCCCATAAGTGCCAGGAGGCGAGAGAGAAACAGGGAACTCTTCCTATTAGTCCTAGCAGTAACTTCCAAGGTGTTTCAGTGGCCCAAGATGAGTTTTGCACGCGTTCCTTAGCGACTAAGCAAAAGAGGACTCCGGCGAGAACCAAATTGGAATTTGGGCCCAAAGGCGCTAGGAGGCGAGAGAGAGCTGGGGAATCCTTCCTTTGAGTCGTAAAGTCACTTCCAAGGTGTTTAGTGGCCCAAGACGAGTTTTGCACGCGTTCCTTAGCCAATAAGCAAAAGAGGACCCAAGCGAGACCTAAATTACAATTTGGGGCCAAAGGCGCCAGGAGGCGAGAGACAAACAGGGAACTCTTCCTATTAGTCCTAGCAGTCACTTCCAAGGTGTTTCAGTGGCCCGAGATGAGTTTTGCACGGGTTCCTTAGCGACTAAGCAAAAGAGGACTCAGGCGAGCCCCAAATTGGAATTTGGGCCCAAAGGCGCCAGGAGGCGAGGGAGAGACAGGGAACTCTTCCTATTACTCCTAGCAGTCACTTCAAAGGTGTTTCAAAGGCCCAAGACGAGTTTTGCACGCGTTCCTTAGCCAATAAGCAAAAGAGGACCCAAGCGAGACCCAAATTACAATTTGGGGCCAAAGGCGCCAGGAGGTGAGAGAGAGACAGGGAGTTCTTCCTATTAGTCCTAGCAATCACTTCCAAGGTGTTTCAATGGCCCGACATGAGTTTTGCACGCATTCCTTAGCGACTAAGCAAATGAGGACCCAAGCGAGACCCAAATTAGAATTTGGGCCCAAAGGCGGTAGGAGCCGAGAGAGAGACAGTGAGCTCTTCCTATTAGTTCTAGCAGTCACTTCCAAGGTGTTTCAGTGCCCCGACATGAGTTTTGCGCGCGTTCCTTAGCGACTAAGCAAAAGAGGACCCAGGCAAGACCCAAATTGGAATTTGGGCCCAAAGGCGGAAGGAGGCAAGAGAGAGACAGGGAGCTCTTCCTATTAGTCCTAGCAGTCACTTCCAAGGTGTTTCAGTGGCCCGAGATGAGTTTTGCACACGTTCCTTGGCGACTAAGCAAAAGAGGACCCAGGCGAGACCCAAATTGGAATTTGGGCCTATAGGCGCCAGGAGGCGAGAGAGAGACAGGGAGCTATTCCTATTAGTCGTAGCAGTCACTTCCAAGGTGTTCAGTGGCCCGAGATGAGTTTTGCACACGTTCCTTGGCGACTAAGCAAAAGAGGACCCAGGCGAGACCCAAATTGGAATTTGGGCCCAAAGGCGCCAGGAGGCGAGAGAGAGACAGGGAACTCTTCCTATTAGTCCTAGCAGTCACTTCCAATGTGTTTCAGTGGCGCGAGATGAGTTTTGCACGGGTTCTTTAGCGACTAAGCAAAAGAGGACCTAGGCGAGACCTAAATTGGAAATTGGTCCCAAAGGCGCCAGGAGGCGAGAGGAGACAGGGAACTCTTCCTATTAGTCCTAGCAGTCACTTCAAAGGTGTTTCAGTGGCCCAAGACGAGTTTTGCACGCGTTCCTTAGCCAATAAGCAAAAGAGGACCTAGGCGAGACCCAAATTGGAATTTGGGCCCAAAGCCGCTACGAGGTGAGAGGGAGACAGGGAACTCTTCCTATTAGTCCTAGCAATAACTTCCAAGGTGTTTCAGTGGCCACACTTACCCTATCAACTAAGCAAAAGACGACCCAGGTGAGACCTAAATTGGAATTTGGGCCCAAAGGCGCCAGGAGGCGAGAGAGAGACAGGGAACTCTTTCTATTAGTCCTAGCAGTCACGTCCAAGGTGTTTCAGTGGCCCGAGACGAGTTTTGCACGCTGATGAATCCATATTTTTACTGATATTTTAGCATAATTCTAGCTCATTTAATAAGGAAAATATATGAAGAAAGCAGAAAAACTCAGAAAAAGAGAATGATTGAAAGTTTTATTTCAATTTGTAGTTATTTTCACATTTGTAGATTTTATGCTTAGTTCTTAAGGAATTTATCTTGTTTTTGAAGGAATAATCTGAGCAAAAGTCATGGAAATGGATTATCAATGGAAAGGAAGAGGAAGATTGGCAATGTTGGACTCCAAAATATAAGAATTATGGGATGCAGCCTGGGCGTGATCACTGTTGTTAGCGAAAGTGATCATTCTAGTGCCTAAAGGAGAAGAAGAGCCTGTGCGTAATCACTTTTATTTACAAGAGTGAGTGTTGCCAGTGTGCGTTATCACTTTCGCCAACAAAAGTGAGCATTCCAGAGAAGACTCCATTCCTGATGAACTGCGCGTTGTCACTTTCGCCAACGAAAGTGAGCGTTCTAGAGGCACTTGTATCAGGACAGCTTGCGCGTGGTTACTATTACTCATGAAAGTGATCACGCGCAGCCCTTAACCTCCTGCGTTGCCACTATTATGAATAAAAGTGAATGTTCCAGAGAAGCCTTCAACTCTGCAAGTTGCGTGTGGTTACTCTTGCTCTTGAAAGTGAACACGCGCACTACATAAAGCTTCTGCGTGGTTACTCTTGTGAAGAAAAATGACAACGCGCAGAACTGGGGTTTCTATATATACCTGATTGAAGCGCGAAAACTGGGGTCTTTTGCTCATTTTCTGTTTTGTTAGTTAGATTCTCGTTGAGAGAGAGTGGAGAGAAGATTGGGGTCGAAGCTTGAAGCTCCAAGAAGAGGGATCGGATTGGAGCTCGTGGCCATGGCTGCTCTGCATTCTTCTTCATCTTCTTCTTCTTCTTTCTCTGTTTTTGTTGCAATGTGTGCTTAATTTCCCATAGTTAGGGGTCTATGGAACTCGAATTGATGTATTGATTCGACTTTATCTTCTGAACTTTAAGTTCTTGGATTAATTGAGTTGTTAATTCTGCTTTCCATGCAATCTTTGAATGGAAATTCATTTGATTAATCAAGAGGAATCTTTACCAATGGGAATTGGATTGTTTGCTCCGATCTGAATTGGCAACCAGAGTTTAGGGATTTCTTAGGGATAAGGAGACCTAATTCTGCAATCTTATAGTTCTAATTCTTAATGCAACCTGAAATTGAATCTCACCTAAGGGATTAGGGAGGTTTAGTGGATTGTTAGGGTTAATGAGTTAAGGAATTAACCTTTGGCTAGGTATATGTGAAACTGATTGTCAATTATTCAATTGCTTGAATGTTCAGAGGATTTAATTGGATTGATATTGATATTCTTGTGAAGTAAATTCCTAACTATCCTTCATTGCTATTTCATTTCATCACAAATCTTATACTCTGTTTTTCTGCAAGTTCTTTACTTTTTATTGCTCTGATTATTGCTTTTATATGATACAACTCTCTTCCCAAATTTGTATGGCTCAAATGGTTATTTTTCTGTGAAGTGATAATTGAGTTCCTAATTCCCTGTGGAGACGATACTCGGATCTTAAATTTACTCATTACTTGCAGCAATCCTAGTGCACTTGCTAGTGTTTAGATTGCAAACAACACACGCGTTCCTTAGCGACTAAGCAAAAGAGAACCCAAGCGAGACCCAAATTGGAATTTGGGCCCAATGGCGCCAGGAGGCGAGAGAGAGAGAGAGGGAACTCTTCCAATTAGTCCTAGCAGTCACTTCCAAGATGTTTCAGTGGTCTCAGATGAGTTTTGCACGTGTTCCTTAGCGACTAAGCAAAAGAGGACCAGGCGAGACCCAAATTGGAATTTTGGCCCAAAGGCGCTAGGAGGCGAGAGAGAGAGAGGCAACTCTCCCTATTAGTCCTAGCACTCACTTCCAAGGTGTTCTAGTGGCCCGAGATGAGTTTTGCACGCGTTCCTTAGTGGCTAAGCAAAAGAGGACCCAGGCGAGACCCAAATTGGAATTTGGGACCAAAGGCACTAGGAGGCGGGAAAGAGACAGGGAACTCTTCCTATTAGTCCTAACAGTCACTTCCAAGGTGTTTTAGTGGCACAAGACGAGTTTTGCACGTGTTCCTTAGCCAATAAGCAAAAGAGGACCAAAGCGAGACCAAAATTGGAACTTGGGCCTAAAGACGCCAGGAGGCGCGAGAGCGCTGGGGAATCCTTCCTTTGAGTGCTAGAGTCACTTCAAAAGTGTTTCAGTGGGCCAAGACAAGTTTTGCACGCGTTCCTTAACCAATAAGCAAAAGAGGACCCAAGCGAGACCCAAATTGGAATTTGGACTCAAAGGCGCCGGGAGGCGAGAGACAGACAGAGAACTCTTCCTATTAGCCCTAGCAGTCACTTCCAAGGTGTTTCGATGGCCCGAGATGAGTTTTGTACGCGTTTCTTAGTGATTAAGCAAAAGAGGACCCAAGCGAGACCCAAATTGGAATTTGGGCCCAAAGGCGCCGGGAGGCGAGAGATAGACAGAGAACTCTTCCTATTAGCCCTAGTAGTCACTTTCAAGGTGTTTCGATGGCCCGAGATGAGTTTTGAACGCATTCCTTAGCGACAAAGTAAAAGAGGACTCAGTCGAGACCCAATTTGGAATCTGGGCGCAAAGGGGCTAGGAGGCGAGAGAGCGCTGGGGAATCCTTCCTTTGAGTCCTAAAGTCACTTCAAAAGTGTTTCAGGGGCCCAAGACGAGTTTTGCACGCATTTCTTAGCCAATAAGCAAAAGAGGACCCAAGCGAGACCAAAAGTGGAATTTGGGGCCAAAGGCGCCAGAAGGCGAGAGAGAAACAGGGAACTCTTCCTATTAGTCCTAGCAGTCACTTGCAAGGTGTTTCAGTGGCCCGAGTTGAGTTTTGCACGCGTTCCTTAGCCAATAAGCAAAAGAGGACCAAAGTGAGACCCAAATTGGAACTTGGGCGTAATGAAGCGAGGAGGCGAGAGATTGGGGGACAACTCTTCCTATTAGTCCAAGCAGTCACTTCCAAGGTGTTTCAGTAGCCCAAGATGAGTTTTGCATGCGTTCCTTAGCGACTAAGCAAAAGAAGACCCAGGCGAGACCCAAATTGGAATTTGAGCCCAAAGGCGCCAGGAGGTGAGAGAGCGGTCGGGAATCCTTCCTTTGAGTCCTAGAGTTACTTCAAAGGAGTTTTAGTGGCCCAAGACAAGTTTTGCTCGCGTTCCTTAGCCAATAAGCAAAAGAGAACCTAAGCGAGACGCAAATTGGAATTTTGGCCCAAAGGCGCCAAGGGGCGAGAGAGAGGCAGTGAACTCTTCCTATTAGTCCTAGAGTCACTTCAAAGGAGTTTCAGTGGCCTGAGATGAGTTTTGCACGCGTTCCTTAGCCAATAAGCAAAAGACGACCCAGGCGAGACCCTAATTGGAATTTGGGCCCAAAGGCGTTAAGAGGCGAGAGAGAGACAGGGAACTCTTCCTATTAGTCCTAGCAGTCACTTCAAAGGTGTTTCAGTGGCCCAAGACGAGTTTTGCACGAGTTCCTTAACCAATAAGCAAAAGAGGACCGAAGCGAGACCCAAATTGGAATTTGGTCCCGAGGCGTTTTGCATGCGTTCCTTAGCGACTAAGAAAAAGATGACGCATGCGAGACCCAAATTGGAATTTGGTCCCGAGGCGCAAGGATGCGAGAGAGAGACAAGGAACTCTTCCTATTAGTCCTAGCAGTGACTTCCAAGGTGTTTCAGTGGCCCGGGATGAGTTTTGCACGCGTTCCTTAACGACTAAGAAAAAGAGGACATAGGCGAGACCTAAATTGGAAATTGGTCTCAAAGGCGCCAGCAGGCGTGAGAGGGACAGGGAACTCTTTCTATTAGTCCTAGCAGTCACGTCCAAGGTGTTTCAGTGGCCCGAGATGAGTTTTGCACGACTTCCTTAGCCAATAAACAAAAGACGACCTAAGCGAGACCCAAATTGGAATTTGGGTCCAATGGCGCCAGGAGGCGACAGAGAGAGAGGGAGCTCTTCCTATTAGTCCTAGCAGTCAATTCCAAGGTGTTTCATAGGCCCAAGACAAGTTTTGCACGCGTTCCTTAGCCAATAAGCTAAAGAGGACCCACGCGATACCCAAATTGGAATTTGGGCCCCAAGGCGCTAGGAGGCGAGAGGGAGACAGAGAAGTCTACCTATTAGTCCTCGCAGTCACTTCAAAGGTGTTTCAGTGGCCGAAGACGAGTTTTACACGCATTCCTTAGCGATTAAGCAAAAGAGGACCCAGTCGAGACCCAAATTGGAATTTGGGCCCAAAGGCGCCAGGAGGGGAGCACTTCCTATTAGTCCTGGCACTCACTTCAAGGTGTTTCAGTGGCCCAAGACAAGTTTTGCACGCGTTCCTTAGCCAATAAACAAAAGAGGATGCTGCGAGACCCAAGTTGGAATTTGGGCCGAAAGGCGCCAGGAGGCGAGAGAGAGATAGGGAACTCTTCCTATTAGCCCTAGCAGTCACTTCCAAGGTGTTTTAGTGGCCCGAGATGAGTTTTGCACGCGTTCCTTAACTAATAAGTAAAAGAGGACCCAGGCGAGACCCAAATTGGAATTTGGGCCCAAAGGCGCTAGGAGGCGAGAGAGCGGTGGGGAATCCTTCCTTTGATTCCTAGAGTCACTTCAAAGGACTTTCAACGGCCCCAGGCAAGTTTTGCACGCGTTCCTTAGCTTATAAGCAAAAGAGCACCCAAACGAGACCTAAATTGGAATTTGGGCCCAAAGGTGCCGGGAGGCGAGAGAGACAGGGAACTCTTCCTATTTGTCCTAGCAGTCAATTCCAAGGTGTTTCAGTGGCCCGAGATGAGTTTTGCACGCGTTCCTTAGCCAATAAGCAAGAGAGGATCCAGGCGAGATCTAAATTGGAATTTGGGCCCAAAGGTGCCAGGAGGCGACAGAGAGACAGGGAACTCTTCCTATTAGTCCTAGCAGTCACTTCCCGGGTGTTTCAGTGGCCTGAGATGAGTTTTGCATGCGTTCCTTAGCGACTAAGCAAAAGAGGACCCAAGCGAGACCCTAATTGGAATTTGACCCCAAAGGCGCCAGAAGGCGAGAGAGAGACAGGGAACTCTTCCTATTATTCCTAGCAGTCACTTCCAAGGTGTTTCAGTGGCCCGAGATGAGTTTTGCACGCGTTCCTTAGCGACTAAGCAAAAGAAGACCCAGGCGAGACCCAAATTGGAATTTGAGCCCAAAGGCGCCAGGAGGTGAGAGAGCGGTCGGGAATCCTTCCTTTGAGTCCTAGAGTTACTTCAAAGGAGTTTTAGTGGCCCAAGACAAGTTTTGCTCGCGTTCCTTAGCCAATAAGCAAAAGAGAACCTAAGCGAGACGCAAATTGGAATTTGGGCCCAAAGGCGCCAAGGGGCGAGAGAGAGGCAGTGAACTCTTCCTATTAGTCCTAGAGTCACTTCAAAGGAGTTTCAGTGGCCTGAGATGAGTTTTGCACGCGTTCCTTAGCCAATAAGCAAAAGACGACCCAGGCGAGACCCTAATTGGAATTTGGGCCCAAAGGCGCCACGAGGCGAGCAAGGGACAGGGAACTCTTCCTCTTAGTCCTAGGAGTCACTTCCAAGGTGTTTCAATGGCCCAGAATAAGTTTTGCACTCGTTCCTTAGCCAATAAGCAAAAGCGGACCCAGGTGAGACGCAAATTGGAATTTGGGTCCAAAGGCGCCAAGAGGCAAGAGAGGGACAGAGAACTCTTCCTATTAGTCCTAGTAGTCACTTCCAACGTGTTTCAGTGGTCCATGATGAGTTTTCCACACGTTCCTAAGCCAACAAGCAAAAGAGGACAACAGCGAGACCCAAATTGGAACTTGGGTCCAAAGGTGCCAGGAGGCGAGAGAACGGTGGGGAATCCTTCCTTTGAGTCCTAGAGTCACTTCAAAGGAGTTTCAGTGGCCTAAGACAAGCTGTGCACGCGTTCCTTAGTTTATAAACAAAAGAGGACCCAAGCGAGACCCAAATTGGAAATTGGGGCAAAAGGCGCCAGGAGGCGAGAGAGAGACAGGGAACTCTTCCTATTAGTCCTACCAGTAACTTCTAATGTGTTTTAGTGGCCCGAGATGAGTTTTGACCGTGTTCCTTAGCCAATAAGCAAAAGAGGACCCAAGCGAGACCCAAATTGGAATTTAGGCCCATAGGTGCTAGAAGGCGAGAGAGAGAGAGGGAACTCTTCCTATTAGTCCTAGCAGTCACTTCCAAGGTGTTTCAGTGGCCCGAGATGAGTTTTGCAAGTGTTCCTTAGCCAATAAGCAAAAGAGGACCCAAGCGAGACCCAAATTGGAATTTGAGCCCAAAGGCGCCAGGAGGCGAGAGAGCGGTGGGGAATCCTTCCTTTGAGTCCTAGAGTGACTTCAAAAGAGTTTCAGTGGCCAAGACAAGTTTTGCACACGTTCCTTAGCTAATAAGCAAAAGAGGGCCCAAGCGAGACCAAATTGGAATTTGGGCCCAATAGTGCCAGGAGGCGAGAGAGAGACAGGGAACTCTTCCTATTAGTCCTAGCAGTCACTTCCAAGGTGTTTCAGTGGCCCGAGATACGTTTTGCAAGCGTTGTTTAGCAAAAAAGCAAAAGAGGACCAAGGTGAGACCCAAATTGGAATTTGGACCCAAAGGCGCCAGGAGGCGAGAGAGCGGTGGGGAATCCTTCCGTTGAGTCCTAGAGTCACTTCAAAGAAGTTTCAGTGGCCTAAGACAAGTTGTGCACGCGTTCCTTAGTTTATAAGCAAAAGAGGACCCAAGCGAGACCCAAAATGGAATTTGGGCCCAAAGGCGCTAGGAGGCTAGAAAGAGACAGGGAACTCTTCCTATTAGTCCTAGCAGTAACTTCCAATGTGTTTTAGTGGCCCGAGATGAGTTTTGCACCTGTTCCTTAGCCAATAAGCAAAAGAGGACCAAAGCGAGACCCAAATTGGAATTTAGGTCCAAAGGCGCCAGGAGGCGAGAGAGAGATAGGGAACTCTTCCTATTAGTCCTAGCAGTAACTTCCAAGGTATTTCAGTGGCCCAAGATGAGTTTTACACGTGTTCCTTAGCCAATAAGCAGAAGAGAACCCCATCGAGACCCAAATTGGAATTTGGGCCGAAAGGCGCCAGCAGGCGAGAGAGCGGTGGAGAATCCTTCCTTTGAGTCCTAGAGTCACTTCAAAGGAGTTTCAGTGGCCCAAGACGAGTTTTGCACACGTTCCTTTGCCAATAAGCAAAAGAGGACCCAAGCGACACCTAATTGGAATTTGGGCCCAATAGCCCCAGGAGGCGAGAGAGAGATAGGGAACTCTTCCTATTAGTCCTAGCAGTCACTTCCAAGGTGTTTCAGTGGCCCGAGATGAGTTTTCACGCGTTCCTTAGCCAATAAGCAAAAAGGACCAAAGCGAGACCCAAATTGGAATTTGGGCTGAAAGGCGCCAGGAGGCGAGAGAGAGACAGGGAACTCTTCCTATTAGTCTTAGCAAACACTTCCAAGGTGTTTCATTGGCCCGAGATTAGTTTTGGACGCGTTCCATAGCCAATAAGCAAAAGAGGACCAAAGTGAGACATAAATTGGAACTTCGGCCCAAAAACACCAGGAGGCGAGAGAGCGGTGGGGAATCCTTCCTTTGAGTTCTAGAGACACTTGAAAGGAGTTTCAGTGGCCTGAGATGATTTTTGAACGTCTTCGTTTGCCACAAAGCAAAAGGGGACCAAAAGAGATCAAAACTAGAGCTTGGGTCCAAAGGTGCCAGACAGAACCAGAAGGGGAGAAGGTGGTGAGAAAGCCATCCTTTGAGTCCTAAGAGTGATATTCAAGGAATTGGAATGGCCTGAGATGAGTTTCGCACGACTTCCTTTGCTGGTAAGCAAAAGGGGACCAAAAAAGACTAAAATTGGAACTTGGGTCCAAAGGCGCTAGAAAGTTGCAAAAAGTGGAGAAGGTGGTGAGAAAGCCTTGCTTTGAGTCCTAGGAGTGATATTCAAGGAGTTTCAGTGGCTTGAGACGAGTTTCGCACGTCCTCCTTTGCCGGTAAGCAAAAGGGGACGAAAAGAGACCAAAATTGGAACTTGGGTCCAAAGGCGCCACAAAGCGGCAGAAGAGGAGAAGGTGGGGAGAAAGCCTTCCTTTGAGTCCTAGGAGTGATATTCAAGGAGTTTCAGTGCCCTGAGACGAGTTTCGCACATCTTCCTTTGCCAGTAAGCAAAAGGGGACCAAAAGAATCCAAAACAAGAACTTGTTTCCAAAGGCGGCAGAAAGTGCCAAATGGGGAAAAGGTGGTGATAAAGCCTTCCTTTAATTCCTAGGAGTGGTATTCAAGTAGTTTCAGTGGCCTGAGACAAGTTTCGCACGTCTTGCTTTGCCGGTAAGCAGAGGGGGACCAAAAGAGAACAAAACTCGAACTTAGGTCCAAAGGCGCCAAAAAGTGCCAGGAAGGGGAGAAGGTAGTGAGAAAGCCTTCCTTTGAGTTCTTAGAGTGATATTCAAGGAGTTTCACTGGCCTGAGATGAGTTTCGCACGGCTTCCTTTGACGATAAGCAAAAGAGGACCAAAAGATACCACAACTAGAAGTTAGGTCCAAAGGCGCCAGAAAGTGCCAGAAGGGTGAAGGTAGTGAGAAGCCTTCCTTTGAGTCCTAGGAGTGATATTTAAGGAGTTTCAGTGGCCTGAGACGAGTTTCGCACGTCTTCCTTTGCCGGTAAGCAATAGGGGACCAAAAGAGACCAAAACTGGAACTTGGGTCCAAAGGCGCCAGAAAGTGCCAGAAGAGGAGATGGTGGTGAGAAAGCCTTCCTTTGAGTCCTAGAAGTGGTATTCAAGGAGTTTCAGTTGCCTGAGACGAGTTTCACAGGACTACCTTTGTTGGTAAACAAAAGGGGACCAAAAGAGATCAAACTAGTACCTGGGTCCAAAGGCGCCAGAAAGTCCCAGAAGGGGAGAAGGTGGTGAGAAAGCCTTCCTTTGAGTCCTAGGAGTGATATACAAGGTGTTTCACTGGCCTGAGACGAGTTTCGCACGTCTTTCTCTGCCGGTAAGCAAAAAAAGTCTAAAGGAGACCAAAACTGGAACTTGGGTCCAAAGGTGCCAGAAAGTGCCACAAGGGGAGAAGGTGGTAAGAAAGCCTTCCTTTGAGTCCTAGGAGTGATATACAAGGTGTTTTAGTGGCGTGAGATGAGTTTCGCACGTCTTTCTTTGCCGGTAAGCAAAAAAGGACCAAAAGAGTCCAAAACTGGAACTTTGGTCCAAAGGCGCCAAAAGGTGCCAGAAGGGGAGAAAGGGGTGAGAAAGCCTTCCTTTGAGTCCTAGAAGTGATATTCAGGGAGTTTCAGTGGCCTAAGACGAGTTTCGCACGACTTCCTTTGCCGGTAAGCAGAAGGGGACGAAAAGACACCAAAACTGGAACTTGGTTCCAAAGGCGCCAGAAAGCGGCAGAAGAGGAGAAGGTGGTAAGAAAGCCTTCCTTTGAGTCCTAGGAGTGATATACAAGGTGTTTTAGTGGCGTGAGATGAGTTTTGCACGTTTTTCTTTGCCGGTAAGCAAAAGGGGACCGAAAGACACCAAAACTTGAACCTGGGTCCAAAGGCGCAAGAAAGTGCTTGAAAAGGAGAAGCTGGTAAGTAAGCCTTCCTTTGAGTCCTAGGAGTGATATACAAGGAGTTTCAGTGGCCTAAGACGAGTTTCGCACGTCTTTCTTTGCCGGTAAGCAAAAAAGGACCAAAAGAGACCAAAACTGGAACTTGGGTCCAAAGGCGCCAAAAATAGCCAGAAGGGGAGAAGGTGGTGAGAAAGCCTTCCTTTGAGTCCTAGAACTGATATTCAAGGAGTTTTAGTGGCCCTAGACGAGTTTCGCACGACTTCCTTTGCCGGTAAGCAAAAGGGGACCAAACGAGACCAAAACTTGAACCTGGGCCCAAAAACGCCTGAAAGTGCCAGAAAGGGAGAAGGTGGTGAGAAAGCCTTCCTTTAAGTCCTTGGAGTGATATTCAAGGAGTTCCAGTAGCCTGAGACGAGTTTGGCACGTCTTCCTTTGCCGGTAAGCAAAAGGGGACAAAAAGAGACCCAAATTGGAACTTGGGTCTAAAGCTGCCAGAAAGTCCCAGAAGGGGAGAAGGTGCTGAGAAAGCCTTCATTTGAGTCCTAGAAGTGATCTACAAGGAGTTTCAGTGGCATAGGTCGAGTTTCGCATGTTTTTCTTTCCCGGTAAGCAAAAGGGGACCAAAAGAGACCAAAACTTGAACCTGGGTCCAAAGGCGCAAGAAAGTGCTTGAAAGGGAGAAGCTGGTAAGTAAGCCTTCCTTTGAGTCCTTGGAGTGATATTCAAGGTGTTTCAGTGGCCTGAGACGAGTTTTGCACGTCTTCCTTTGCCGAAAAGCAAAAGGCGACCAAAAGAGACCAAAACTGGAACTTGGGTCCAAAGGCGCCAGAAAGTGCCTGATGGGGAGAAGGTGGTGAGAAAGCCTTCCGTTGAGTTCTTGGAGTGATATTCATGGTGTTTCAGTGGCCTGAGTCGAGTTTCGCACATCTACCTTTGCCGATAAGCAAAAGGGGACCAAAAGAGACCAAAACTGGAACTTGGGTCGAAAGGCGCTAGAAAGTGCCAGAAGGGGAGAAGGTTATGTTAAAGCCTTCCTTTGAGTCCTAGGAGTGATATTCAAGGAGTTTCAGTGGCCTGAGGTGAGTTTCGCACGACTTCCTTTGCCAGTAAGCAGACGGGGACGAAAAGACACCAAAACTAGAACCTGGTTCCAAAGGTCCCAGAAAGTGCCTGAAGGGGAGAAGGTGGTGAGAAAGCCTTCCTTTGAGTCCTAGTTGTGATATTCAAGGAGTTTCAGCGGCCTAAGATGAGTTTCGCACGTCTTCCTTTGCCGGTAAGCAAAAGGGGACCAAAAGAGACAAAAACTGGAACTTGGGTCGAAAGGCGCCAGAAAGTGCTAGAAGGGGAGAAGTTGGTGAGATAGCCTTCCTTTCAATCCTAGTAGTGATATTCAATGAGTTTTAGTGGCCTGAGAAATGTTTCGCACGTCTTCCTTTGTCGATAAGCAAAAGGAGACCAAAACAGACCAAAACTAGACCTTAGGTCTAAGAGCGCCAGAAAGTGCTAGAATGGGAGAAGGTGGTGCGAAAGCCTTCGTTTTAGTCCTAGGAGTGATATTCAAGGAGTTTCAGTGGCCTGAGACGAGGTTCGCACGAGTTCCTTTGGCGGTAAGCAAAAGGGGACCAAAAGAAACCACAACTGGAACTTGGGTACAAAGGTGCCAGAAAGTGCCACAAGGGGAGAAGGTGGTGAGAAAGCCTTCCTTTGAGTCCTACGAGTGATATTCAAGGAGTTTTAGCGGCCTAAGACGAGTTTCGCACGTTTTCCTTTGCCGGTAAGCAGAAGGGGACCAAAAGAGACCAAAACCGGAACTTGGGTCCAAATGCGCCAGAAAGTGCCAGAAGGGGAGAAGGTTATGTGAAAGCCTTCCTTTGAGTCCTAGGAGTGATATTCAAGGAGTTTCTGTGGCCTGAGGTGAGTTTCGCACGACTTCCTTTGCCAGTAAGCAGACGGGGACGAAAAGAGACCAAAACTAGAACCTGGGTCCAAAGGTCCCAGAAAGTGCCAGAAGGGGAGAAGGTGGTGAGAAAGCCTTCCGTTGAATCCTAGAAGTGATATTCAAGGAGTTTCAGTGGCCTAAGATGAGTTTCGCACAACTTTCTTTGCCGGTAAATAAAAGGGGACCAAAAGAGACAAAAACTGGACCTTGGGTCCAGAGGCGCCAGAAAGTGCCAGAAAAGGGAGAAGGTGGTGTGAAACCTTCCTTTGAGTCCTAGAACTGATATTCAAGGAGTTTCAGTGGCCTGAGGTGAGTTTCGCACAACTTCCTTTGCCAGTAAGCAGATGGGGACGAAAAGACACCAAAACTAGAACCTGGTTCCAAAGGTCCCAGAAAGTGCCAGAAGGGGAGAAGGTGGTGAGAAAGCCTTCCTTTGAGTCCTAGTTGTGATATTCAAGGAGTTTCAGCGGCCTGAGATGAGTTTCGCACGTCTTCCTTTGCCGGTAAGCAAAAGGGGACCAAAAGAGACAAAAACTGGAACTTAGGTCCAAAGCCGCCAGAAAGTGCCAAAAGGGGAGAAGGTGGTGAGAAAGCCTTCCTTTGAGTCGTAGTTGTGATATTCAAGGAGTTTCAGCGGCCTGAGACGAGTTTCGCCCGTCTTCCATTGCTGGTAAGCAAAAGGGGACCAAAAGAGACCAAAACTGGAACTTGGGTCTAAAGGTCCCAGAAAGTGTCAGAAGGGGAGAAGGTCGTGAGAAAGCCTTCCTTTGAGTTCTAGGAGTGATATTTGAAGCAGTTTCAGCGGCCTGAGACGAGTTTCACACGTCTTTCTTTGCCGGTAAGCAAAAGGGGACCAAAAGAGACCAAAATTGGAACTTGGGTCGAAAGGCGCCAGAAAGTGCTAGAAGGGGAGAAGGTGGTGAGATAGCCTTCCTTTCAATCCTAGTAGTGATATTCAATGAGTTTTAGTGGCCTGAGACATGTTTCGCACGTCTTCCTTTGTCGATAAGCAAAAGGAGACCAAAACAGACCAAAATTGGACCTTGGGTCTAAGAGCGCCAGAAAGTGCTAGAATGGGAGAAGGTGGTGCGAAAGCCTTCGTTTTAGTCCCAGGAGTGATTTTCAAGGAGTTTCAGTGGCCTGAGACGAGGTTCGCACGAGTTCCTTTGGCGGTAAGCAAAAGGGGACCAAAAGAGACCACAACTGGAACTTGGGTACAAAGGTGCCAGAAAGTGCCACAAGGGGAGAAGGTGGTGAGAAAGCCTTCCTTTGAGTCCTACGAGTGATATTCAAGGAGTTTTAGCGGCCTGAGACGATTTTCGCACGTCTTCCTTTGCCGGTAAGCAAAAGGGGACCAAAAGAGACCAAAACTGGAACTTGGGTCCAAATGCACCAGAAAGTGCCAGAAGGGGAGAAGGTTATGTGAAAGCCTTCCTTTGAGTCCTAGGAGTGATATTCAAGGAGTTTCTGTGGCCTGAGGTGAGTTTCGCACGACTTCCTTTGCCAGTAAACAGACGGGGATGAAAGAGACCAAAACTAGAACCTGGGTCCAAAGGTGCCAGAAAGTGCCAGAAGGGGAGAAGGTGGTGAGAAAGCCTTCCTCTGAGTCCTTGGAGTGATATTCAAGGTGGTTCAGTGGCCTGAGACGAGTTTCGCACGTCTTCCTTTGCCGATAAGCAAAAGGAGACCAAAAGAGACCACAACTGGAACTTGGGTCCAAAGGCGCTAGAAAGTGCCGAAAGGGGAGAAAGGGGTGAAAAAGCATTCCTTTGAGTCCTAGAAGTGATATTCAAGAAGTTTCAGTAGCCTCAGACGTGTTTCACACGTCTTCCTTTGCCGGTAAGCAAAAGAGGACCAAAAGAGACAAAATTGGAACTTAGGTGTAAAGGCGCAAGAAAGTGCTTGAAGGGGAGAAGGTGGGGAGATAGCCTTCCTTTTAGTCCTAGGAGTGATATTCAAGGAGTTTCAGTGGCCATAGACGAGTTTCGCACGACTTTCTTTGCCGGTAAGCAAAAGGGGACCAAAAGAGACCAAAATTGGAACTTGCGTCTAAATGCGCCCGAAAGTGCCAGAAGGGGAGAAGGTGGTGAGAAAGCCTTCATTTTAGTCCTAGAGGTGATATTCAACGAGTTTCAGTGGCCATAGACGAGTTTCGCACGTCTTCCTTTACCGGTAAGCAAAATGGGACCAAAAGTGACCAAAGCTGAAACATGGGTGCAAAGGTGCCAGAAAGTGCCAGAAGGGGAGAAGGTGGTGAGAAAGCCTTCATTTTAGTCCTAGAAGTGATATTCAAGGAGTTTTAGTGGCCTGAGAGAAGTTTCGCACGTCTTCCTTTGCTGGTAACCAAAAAGAGACCAAAAGAGACCAAAACTGGAACTTGGGTCCAAAGGCCCAGAAAGTGCCAGAAGGGGAGAAGGTGGTGAGAAAGCCTTCCTCTGAGTCCTTGGAGTGATATTCAAGGTGGTTCAGTGGCCTAAGACGAGTTTCACACGTCTTCCTTTGCCGATAAGCAAAAGGAGACCAAAAGAGACCACAATTGGAACTTGGGTCCAAAGGCGCCAGAAAGTGCCGAAAGGGGAGAAGGGGGTGAAAAAGCATTCCTTTGAGTCCTAGAAATGATATTCAAGAGGTTTCAGTAGCCTCAGACGTGTTTCACACGTCTTCCTTTGCCGGTAAGCAAAAGAGGACCAAAAGAGACAAAATTGGAACTTAGGTGTAAAGGCGCAAGAAAGTGCTTGAAGGGGAGAAGGTGGGGAGATAGCCTTCCTTTGAGTCCTAGGAGTGATATTCAAGGAGTTTCAGTGGCCATAGACGAGTTTCGCACGACTTTCTTTGCCGGTAAGCAAAAGGGGACCAAAAGAGACCAAAATTGGAACTTGCGTCTAAATGCGCCCGAAAGTGCCAGAAGGGGAGAAGGTGGTGAGAAATCCTTCATTTTAGTCCTAGAGGTGATATTCAACGAGTTTCAGTGGCCATAGACGAGTTTTGCACGTCTTCCTTTACCGGTAAGCAAAATGGGACCAAAAGTGACCAAAGCTGAAACATGGGTGCAAAGGTGCCAGAAAGTGCCAGAAGGGGAGAAGGTGGTGAGAAAGCCTTCATTTTAGTCCTAGAAGTGATATTCAAGGAGTTTTAGTGGCCTGAGAGAAGTTTCGCACGTCTTCCTTTGCCGGTAACCAAAAGGGAACAAAAAGAGACCAAAACTACAACTTGGGTCCAAAGTCGCAAGAAAGTGCTTGAAAGGGGGAAGGTGGTGAGAAAGCCTTCCTTTGAGTTCTTGGCGTTATATTCAAGGTGTTTCAGTGGCCTGAGATGAGTTTCGCACGTCTTCCTTTGCCGAAAAGCAAAAGGCAGCCGAAAGAGACCAAAACTGGAATTTGGGTCCATAGGCGCTAGAATGTGCCAGGAAGGGGAGAAGGTGGTGATAAACCTTCCTTTGAGTTCTTGGAGTGATATTCAAGGACTTTCACTTGCTTGAGACGAGTTTCGCACGTCTTCCTTTGCCGGTAAGCAAAAGGGGACCAAAAGAGACCAAAATTGGAACTTGCGTCTAAAGGCGCCAGAAAGTGCCAGAAAGGGAGAAGGTGTGGAGAAATTCCTCCTTTGAGTTCTAGGAGTGATATTCAAGGAGTTTCAGCGGCCTGAGACGAGTTTCGCACGTCTACCTTTGCCAGTAAGCAAAAGGGGACAAAAAGAGACAAAAACTGGAACTTTCGTCCAAAGTCGCCAGAAAGTGCCAGGAGGGGAGAAGGTTGTGAGAAAGCCTTCCGTTGAATCCTAGAAGTGATATTCAAGGAGTTTAAGTGGCCTAAGATGAGTTTCGCATAACTTTCTTTGCCGGTAAGCAAAAGGGGACCAAAAGAGACAAAAACTGAACCTTGGGTCCAAAGGCGCCAGAAAGTGCTAGAAGGGGAGAAGGTGGTGCGAAAGCCTTCGTTTTAGTCCTAGGAGTGATATTCAAAGAGTTTCAGTGGCCTGAGATGTGTTTCGCACGTCTTCCAGCTGATAAGCAAAAGAGGACCAAAAGAGACCACAACTAGAAGTTGGGTCCAAAGGCGCCAGAAAGTGCAAGAAGGGGAGAACGTGGTGCGAAAGCCTTCGTTTTAGTCCTAGGAGTGATATTCAAGGAGTTTCAGTGGCCTGAGACGAGTGTCGCACGACCTCCTTTGGCGGTAAGCAAAAGGGGACCAAAAGAGACCACAACTGGAAGTTGGGTCCAAAGGCGCCAGAAAGTGGTAGAAGGGGAGAAGGTGGTGAGAAAGCCTCTCTTTGTGTCATAGGAGTGATATTCAAGGAGTTTCAATGGCCTGAGAGGAGTTTCGCACGTCTCCCTTTGGCGGTAAGCAAAAGGGGACCAAAAGAGACCAAAACTGGAACTTGGGTCCAGAGGTCCCAAAAAATGCTAGAAGGGGAGAAGATGGTGAGAAAGCCTTCCTTTGAGTCCTAGGAGTGATACTCAAGGAGTTCAGTGGCCTGAGAGTAGTTTCGCACGTCTTCCTTTGCCGGTAACCAAAAGGGGACCAAAA
This sequence comes from Abrus precatorius, assembly GCF_003935025.1. Classification (NCBI taxonomy): domain Eukaryota; kingdom Viridiplantae; phylum Streptophyta; class Magnoliopsida; order Fabales; family Fabaceae; genus Abrus; species Abrus precatorius. The sequence goes on along the minus strand of NW_020874290.1, from coordinate 3,404,324 downwards.
GAGACCAAAACTGGAACTTGGGTCGAAAGGCGCCAGAAAGTTCCAAAAGCGGAGTAGGTGGTGAGAAAGCCTTCCTTTGTGTGCTAGGAGTGATATTCAAGGAGTTTTAGTGGCCTGAGAGGAGTTTCGCACATCTTCCTTTGCCGGTAAGCAAAAGGGGACCAAAAGAGACCAAAACTGGAACTTGGGTCCAAAGGCGCCAGAAAGTGCCAGAAGGGGAGAAGGTGGTGAGAAAGCCTTCCTTTGAGTCCTAGGAGTGATATTCAAGGAGTTTTAGTGGCCTGAGAGAAGTTTCGCACGTCTTCCTTTGCTGGTAACCAAAAAGAGACCAAAAGAGACCAAAACTGGAACTTGGGTCCAAAGGCGCCAGAAAGTGCCAGAAGAGGAGAAGGTGGTGAGAAAGCGTTCCTTTGAGTCCTAGGAGTGATGTTCAAGGAGTTTTAGTGGCCTGAGAGAAGTTTCGCACGTCTTCCTTTGCTGGTAACCAAAACGAGACCAAAAGACACCAAAACTGGAACTTGGGTCCAAAGGCGCCAGAAAGTGCCAGAAGGGGAGAAGGTGGTGAGAAAGCCTTCATTTTAGTCCTAGAAGTGATATTCAAGGAGTTTTAGTGGCCTGAGAGAAGTTTCGCACGTCTTCCTTTGCTGGTAACCAAAAAGAGACCAAAAGAGACCAAAACTGGAACTTGGGTCCAAAGGCCCAGAAAGTGCCAGAAGGGGAGAAGGTGGTGAGAAAGCGTTCCTTTGAGTCCTAGGAGTGATATTTAAGGCATTTGAGTGGCCTGAGACAAGTTGCGCACGTGTTCCTTTGCCGGTAAACAAAAGGGGACCAAAAGAGACAAAAACTGGAACTTGGGTCTAAAGGCGCCAGAAAGTGCCAGAAGGGGAAAAGGTGGTCAGAAAGCCCTCCTTTGAGTTCTAGGAGTAATATTCAAGGAGTTTCAGCGGCCTGAGACGAGTTTCGCACGTCTTCCTTCGCCGGTAAGGAAAAGTGGACCAAAAGAGCCAAAACTGGAACTTGGGTCCAAAGGTGCCAAAAAGTGGTAGAAGGGGAGAAGGTGGTGAGAAAGCCTTCCTTTGTGTCCTAGGATTGATATTCAAGGAGTTTTAGTAGCCTGAGAGGAGTTTCACACATCTTCATTTGTCGGTAAGCAAAAGAGGACCAAAAGAGACCAAAACTAGAACTTGGGTCCAAAAGCGCCAGAAGGGGAGAAGGGGGTGAGAAAGCCTTCTTTTGAGTCCTTGGAGTGATATTCACGGATTTTCAGTGGCCTTAGACGAGTTTTGCACGTCTTCCTTTGCCGGTAAGCAAAAAAGACCAAAACTAGAACTTGGGTCCAAAGGCGCCAGAAAGTGCCAGAAGAGGAGAAAGTGGTAAGAAAGCCTTCCTCTGAGTCCTAGGAGTGATATTCAAGGAGTTTTAGTGGCCTGAGAGGAGTTTCGCACCTCTTCCTTTGCCGGTAAGCAAAAGGGGACCAAAAGAGATCAATACTGGAACTTGGGTCCAAAGGCACTAGAAAGTGCCAAAAGGGGAGAAGGTGGTGAGAAACCTTCCCTTGAGTCCTTGGATTGATATTCAAGTAGTTTCAGTGGCCTGAGACGAGTTTCGCACGTCCTCCTTTGCCGGTAAGCAAAAGTGGACCAAAAGAGACCAAAACTGGAACTTGGGTCCAAAAGCGCCAGAAAGTGGTAGAAGGGAAGAAGGTGGTGAGAAAGCCTTCCTTTGAGTCCTGGAAGTGATATTTAGGGAGTTTCAGTGGCCTGAGACGAGTTTCCAACGTCTTCCTTTGCTGGGAAGCAAGAAGGGACCTAAAGAGACCAAAATTGGAACTTGGGTGCAAAAGTGCCAATAGAGGAGAAGGTGGTGAGAAAGCCTTCCTTTGAGTCCTGGGAGTGATGTTCATGGAGTTTCAGTGGCCTGAGACGAGTTTCGCACGTCCTCCTTTGCTGGTAGGGAAAAATGGACCAAAAGAAACCAAAACTGGAACTTGGGTCCAAAGGCGCCAGAGAGTGGTATAAGGGGAGAAGGTGGTGAGAAAGGCTTCCTTTGTGTCCGAGGAGTGATATTCAAGGAGTTATAGTGGCCTGAGAGGAGTTTCAGACATCTTCCTTTGCCGGTAAGCAAAAGGGGACCAAAACAGACCAAAACTGGAACTTGGGTCCAAAGGCGCCAGGAAGTGCCAGATAGGGAGAAGGTGGTGAGAAAGCCTTCCTTTGAGTCCTAGAAGTGATATTTGGGGAGTTTTAGTGGCCTGAGACGAGTTTCGCACGTCTTCGTTTGCCGGTAAGCAAAAGGGAACCAAAAGAGACCAAAACTGAAACCTCCGTCCAAAGGCGCAAGAAAGTGCCAGAAAGGGAGAAGGTGGTCAGAAAGCCTTCCTCTGAGTCCTTGGAGTGATATTCAAAGAGTTTCAGTGTCCTGAGACGAGTTTCGCACATCTTCGTTTGCCGGTAAGCAAAAGGGGACCGAAAGAGATCAAAACTAGAACTTAGGTCTAAAGGCGCCAAAAAGTGCTAAAAGGGGAGAAGATGGTGAGAAAGCCTCTCTTTATGTCATAGGAGTGATATTTTTGGAGATTCTGTGGCCTGAGTCGAGTTTCGAACGCCTCCCTTTGCCGGTAAGCAAAAGGGGACCAAAAGAGACCAAAAGTGGAACTTGGGTCCAAAGGCGCCAGAAAGTTCCAAAAGGAGAGAAGGTGGTGAGAAAGCCTTCCTTTGAGTCCTAGGAGTGATATTCAAGGAGTTTCAGTGGCCTAAGACGAGTTTCGCACGTCTTCCTTTGCCGCTAAGCAAAAGGGGACCAAAAGAGACCAAAACTGGAACTTGGGTCCAAAGGCGCCAGAAAGTGCTAAAAGGGGAGAAGGTGGTGAGAAAGCCTTCCTTTGAGTCCTAGGAGTGATATTCAAGGAGTTTCAGTGGCCTGAGACGAGTTTCGCACGTCTTCCTTTGCCAGTAAGCAAAAGGGGACCAAAAGAGACCAAAACTGGAACTTTGGTCCAAAGGCGCCAGAAAGTGCTAAAAGGGGAGAAGGTGGTGAGAAAGCCTTCCTTTGAGTCCTAGGAGTGATATTCAAGGAGTTTCAGTGGCCTGAGACGAGTTTTGCACGTCTTCCTTTGCCTGTAAGCAAAAGGGGACCAAAAGAGACCAAAACTGGAAGTTGGGTCCAAAAGCGCCAGAAAGTGCTAAAAGGGGAGAAGGTGGTGAGAAAGCCTTCCTTTGTGTCCTTGGAGGGATATTCAAGGAGTTTCAGGTCCCTGAGATGAGTTTCGCACGTCCTCATTTACCGCTAAGTAAAAGGGGACCAAAATAGACTAAAACTGCAACTTGGGTCCAAAGGCGGCAGAAAGTGCTAAAAGGGGAGAAGGTGGTGAGAAAGCATTCCTTTGAGTCGTAGGAGTGATATTCAAGGAGTTTCAGTGGCCTGAGACGAGTTTCGCACGTCTTCCTTTGTCGGTAAGCAAAAGGGGACCAAAAGAGACCAAAATTGGAACTTGGGTCCAAAGGTGCCAGAAAGTGCTAAAATGGGAGAAGGTGGTGAGAAAGCCTTCCTTTGACTCCTTGGAGTGATATTCAAGGAGTTTCAGTGGCCTGAGACTAGTTTCGCACATCTTCCTTTCTTTGCCAGTAAGCAAAAGAGACCAAAACTTGAACTTGGGTCTAAAGGCCCCAGAAAGTGCTATAAGGGGAGAAGGTGGTGAGAGAGTCTTACTCTGAGTCCTACGAGTGATATTCAAGGAGTTTCAAGAGCCTGAGACAAATTTCGCAGGTCTTTCGTTGCCGGTAAGCAAAAGGGGACCAAAAGAGACCAAATCAAGAACTTGGGTCCAAAGGCCACTTAAACTCCTTGAATATCACTCCAAGGACTCAAAATAAGGCTTTTTCACCATTTTCTCCCCTTCTGGCACTTTCTGGCACCTTTGGACCCAAGTTCCAGTTTCGGTCTCTTTTGGTCCCCTTTCGCTTACCGGCAAAAGGTAGACGTGCGAAACTCGTCTCATGCCACTGAAACTCCTTGAATATCACTCGTAGGACTCAAAGGAATGCTTTCTCACCACCTTCTCCCATTCTGGCGCCTTTGGACCCAAGTACCAGTTTTGGTCTCTTTTGGTCCCCTTTTGCTTACTGGCAAAGGAAGTCGTGCGAAACTAGTCTCAGGCCACTGAAACTCCTTGAATATCACTCCAAGGACTCAAGATAAGGCTTTGTCACCACCTTCTCCCCTTCTGACACTTTCTGGCGCCTTTCTACTCAAGTTCCAGTTTTGGTCTCCTTTTGCTTACCGGAAAAGGAAGACGTGTGAAAATCGTCTCATGCCACTGAAACTTCTTGAATATCACTCGTAAGACTCAAAGGATTGCTTTTTCATTACCTTCTCCCCTTTCGTATGTTGTGGAGCCTTTGGACCGAAGTTCATGTTTTGGTCCCCTTTTGCTTACCAGCAAAGGAAGACGTTCAAAACTCGTCTCAGGCCACTGAAACTCCTTGAATATCACTCCTAGGAGTCAAAGGAAAGCTTTCTGACCACCTTCTCCCCTTCTACCACTTTTTGGCGCCTTTGGACCCATGTTCCAGTTTTGGCCTCTTTTGGTCTCCTTTTGCTTACCATTAAAGGAGCAAGTGCGAAACTCGTCTTCAGTTACTGAAACTCCTTGAATACCACTCCAAAGACTCAAAATAAGGCTTTCTCACCACCTTCTCTCCTTCTAGCGCCTTTGGACCCAAGTTCCAGTTGTGGTCTCTTTTGGTCGCCATTTGCTTACCGACAATGAAACACGTGCGAAACTCGTCTCAGGCCATTGAAACTTCTTAAATATCACTCCTAGGACTCAAAGGAAGGCTTTCTCACCACCTTCTGCCCTTCTGGCACTTTCTGGCGCCTTTGTACCAAAGTCCCGATTTTAGTCTGTTTTGGTCCCCTTTTGAGTAAAGGCAAAAAAACACGCGCGAAACTCATCTCGAGCTGCTGACATTCCTTGCATGTCAGCCCTAGGAATAAAAAGAAGGCTTTCTCACCACCTTCTCCCCTTCTGGCACTTTCTAGCTCCTTTGGACCCAAGTTCAAGTTTTTGAGTCTTTTGGTCTTCTTTTGCTTACCGGCAAACAAAACGTGCGAAACTCGTCTCAGGCCACTGAAACTCCTTGAATATCACACCTAGGACTCAAAGGAAGTCTTTCTCACCACCTTCTGCCCTTTTGGCACTTTCTGGCGCCTGTGGACACAAGTTCCACTTTTGGTCACTTTTGGTCCTCTTTTGGTTACCTTCAACGGAAGACGTTCGAAACTCGTCTCAGGCGACTTACACTTCTTGAATATCACTCCTAGGACTCAAACCAACTTCTCCCCTTCTGGCACTTTCTGGAGGTTTTGGACCTAAGTTCCAGTTTTGGTCTCTTTTGGTCCCCCTTTTGCTTACCGCCAAAGGAATCATGCGAAACTCATCTTAGGCCACTGAAAGGAATGCTTTCTCACCACCTTCTGCCCTTCTGGCACTTTCTGGCGCCTTTGTACCAAAGTCCCGATTTAGGTCTGTTTTGGTCCCTTTTTGAGTAAAGGCAAAAAACACGCGCGAAACTCATCTCGAGCTGCTGAAATTCCTTGCATATAAGCCCTAGGAATAAAAAGTGGGCTTTCTCACCACCTTCTCCCCTTCTGGCTCTTTCTGGCGCCTTTGGACCCAAGTTCAAGTTTTGGACTCTTTTGGTTCTCTTTTGCTTACCGGCAAAGGAAGACCTGCGAAACTCGTCTCAGCCAACTGAAACTCCTTGAAAATCACTCCAAGGACTCAAAGGAAGGCTTTCTCGCCACCTTCTCCCATTCTGGCACTTTTTGCCGTCTTTGGACCCAAGTTCCAGTTTTGGTCTCTTTTGGTCTCCTTTTGCTTATCAGCAAAGGAAGACGTGCGAAACTCGCCTCAGGCCACTGAAACTCCTTGAATATAACTCCAAGGACTCAAAGGAAGGCTTTCTCGCCACCTTCTCCCCTTCTGGCACTTTTTGCCGTCTTTGGACCCAAGTTCCAGTTTTGGTCTCTTTTGGTGTCCTTTTGCTTACCGGCAAAGGAAGACGTGCGAAAGTTGCCTCAGGCCACTGAAACTCCCTGAATTTATCTCCTAGGACTCAAAGTAAGGCTTTCTCACCACCTTCTCCCCTTCTGGCATTTTCTGGTGCTTTTGGACCTAAGTTCCAGTTTTGGTCTGTTTTGGTCCCCCTTTTTGCTCATCGACAAAGGAATCGTGCGAAACTCGTCTCAGGCCACTGAAACTCCTTGAATGTCACTCCTAGGACTCAAAGGAAGGCTTTCTCACAACCTTCTGCCCTTCTGGCACTTTCTGGCGCCTTTGTACGAAAGTCCCGATTTTGGTCTATTTTTGGTCCCCTTTTGAGTAAAGGCAAAAGAACACGCGCGAAACTCATCTCATGCTGTTGAAATTCCGTGAATATCAGCCCTAGGAATAAAAAGAAGGCTTTCTCACCACCTTCTCCCCTTTTGGCACTTTCTGGCGCCTTTGGACCCAAGTTCAAGTTTTTGAGTCTTTTGGTCCTCTTTTGCTTACCGGCAAAGGAAGACGTGCGAAACTTGTCTCAGGCCACTGAAACTCCTTGAATATCACACCTAGGACTCAAAGTCAGGCTTTCTCACCACCTTATCCCCTTCTGGCACTTTCTGGCGCCTTTGGACCCAAGTTCCAGTTTTGGTCTCTTTTGGTCCCCTTTTCCTTACCGGCAAAGGAAGTCGTGTGAAACTCGTCTCAGGCCATTGAAACTCCTTGAATATCACTCCAAGGACTCAATGTAAGGCTTTCTCACCACCTTCTGCCCTTTTGGCACTTTCTGGCGCCTGTGGACACAAGTTCCACTTTTGGTCACTTTTGGCACTCTTTTGGTTACTGGCAACGGAAGACGTTTGAAACTCGTCTCAGGCGATTGAAATTCCTTGAATATCACTCCTAGGACTCAAAGGAAGGCTTTCTCACCACCTTCTGCGCTTTTGGCACTTTCTGGCGCCTGTGGACACAAGTTCCACTTTTGGTCACTTTTGGTATTCTTTTGGTTACTGGCAACGGAAGACGTTCGAAACTCGTCTCAGGCGACTTAAACTTCTTGACTATCACTCCTAGGACTCAAACCAACTTCTCCCGTTCTGGCACTTTCTGGAGGTTTTGGACCTAAGTTCCAGTTTTGGTCTCTTTTGGTCCCCCTTTTGCTTACCGACAAAGGAATCGTGCGAAACTCGTCTCAGGCCACTGAAACTCCTTGAATGTCACTCCTAGGCCACTGAAAGGAAGGCTTTCTCACAACCTTTTACCCTTCTGGCACTTACTGGCGCCTTTGTACCAAAGTCCCGATTTTGGTCTATTTTTGGTCCCCTTTTACGTAAAGGCAAAAGAACACGCGCGAAACTCATCTCATGCTGCTGAAATTCCGTGAATATCAGCCCTAGGAATAAAAAGAAGGCTTTCTCACCACCTTCTCCCCTTCTGGCACTTTTTGACGCCTTTGGACCCAAGTTCAAGTTTTTGAGTCTTTTGGTCCTCTTTTGCTTACCGGCAAAGGAAGACGTGCGAAACTTGTCTCAGGCCACTGAAACTCCTTGAATATCACACCTAGGACTCAAAGTCAGGCTTTCTCACCACCTTATCCCCTTCTGGCACTTTCTGGCGCCTTTGGACCCAAGTTCCAGTTTTGGTCTCTTTTGGTCCCCTTTTCCTTACCGGCAAAGGAAGTCGTGTGAAACTCGTCTCAGGCCACTGAAACTCCTTGAATATCAGTCCAAGGACTCAATGTAAGGCTTTCTCACCACCTTCTGCCCTTTTGGCACTTTCTGGCGCCTTTGTACCCAGGTCCCGATTTTGGTCTTTTTTGGTCCCTTTTTGAGTAAAGGCAACAAAACACGCGCGAAACTCGTCTCAGGCCACTGAAACTCCTTGAATATCACTCCAAGGACTCAAAGTAAGGCTTTCTCACCACCTTCTGCCCTTCTGGCACTTTCTGGCGCCTTTGGACACAAGTTCTAGTTTTGGTCACTTTTGGTTACCAGCAACGGAAGACGTTTGAAACTCGTCTCAGGCGACTGAAATTCCTTGAATATCACTCCTAGGACTCAAAGGAAGGCTTTCTCACCACCTTCTGCGCTTTTGGCACTTTCTGGCGCCTGTGGATACAAGTTCCACTTTTGGTCACTTTTCGGGT